>NW_003852400.1:46663789-46685757 GCF_000181295.1 Otolemur garnettii | reverse complement strand
ATTAAGGATTCACACATTTGGAAAATGTCTGTAGGTGATGAAAGGAAGCATGGCTGTGCTGCTTTTGTGTGAGTGGATGAAAACTGCGACCCTGCAGCCCTGTGGATAGTGAAGCCAAGACTGAGGGTCATATAATCATGCTGTTTCTTTATTCATTTGGGGAAATGGGTTTGTTCTCTTTTAATGGTGAAAAGGTGCCGCTGTTCATAAAAGATTGCCAACACAGAATTTCCAGTACAAATAATTGACTAAGTATTCATTAATTTATTTAACAAAATTACGAACACCTATTATGGATCTGACACAAATTTAGCTATTATGGATACAGTGTTGAACACAACTTTTCATCCTAATGGAGGGATTTGCAGTGGTATGGAGGAAAAAAGGGATAACAAGAAGTGTCCAACATGAATATGTCAGATTATGATTAGTGAGATGGAGAATAATGCAGAAAAAGTAGAATATGAAGTTTGAGGACAGAGAGGAGAGATTCATTTCTTTTTTTTTTTAAGTAGTCAGGAAAGGCCCTATTGAAACATAGTATTTGAATAAACACTTTCAATAGCCACGTGTCATGCCACATTGTAGAAAATACTTTTGGAATACAGAAATTCATGCCTAGGAGGTTGATAGTAGGAACTTTTTAGATTTAAGAAATGTCTTTAGACATAATCGAATATTCCCTATTTATACAAAAGTCTCTATTCAAATTTCCCAAAAGAGCCTCAGGTTCAAAACTTTCAATATTAAACTCATCATCTTCCTCCAAATATATACTTTTGTCTCCTCCCTTTCCTCAATCATCTTAGAAGGAACGTTACCACCACTGCCCTTCAAAAATCCAGACATCATAAAGAAAGACTTCTAATTCATCACCGAGGCTAACTAACTCTCTCACTGGGAAGCTGTATTTTCTCCCACCAAAATCCTACTGCTGATGGTGTCGAGTGCAAATACAACTAACTAGGAATTCCACTTATTTATTTTTTTCCCATGACAGGATTTCTGCTAAAACCCAAAAAGCTGCTAGACAAATGTGAAAAAAGTTTAACACCCTTCATTCTTTGGTACATTTACTTTGTAAGTGTAGTCATTTTGTCAGAGAACTAAAACCAATAGAAGAGGAAAAAAAAATGGTTTTTGGTTTTGTGAACAGAAATAGTGCCTTCCAGAAATAGACCTGCACATTGCTGCCCTAGTGCCATTTAATTCACTATATTATCTTGCAAAAAAAAAAAAAAAAACACAAAACATTATGTGGCTTGGAAACGTGAAGATGGTTGATTTAAGATATCTATTATTACTGAGTGCTGACATTTAGCCTTGGGAAATTACATTCCAGTTTGTGTTTTTTAAACGATTAAATGAGGCTTCTAAAAATAGGTATTTACTTCACAAGATATGTTTTCAGGTTTTGTGTTTCTTAAAATCACTAAGGGAAGTTTCTGAAGAAAAAAATTATTTTATAAGAAGTATATTAAGGATCTGTCCCTATAATAATTCATAAATATTTACAAAAATTAATAGAAATAGATTCTGATGAGCACTTAATGAAACTGACTTATGAATTATCACTAAACATAATATTCCATCCTCAAATGCCATAAAATGATAAAAATTTATTTTTTCTATTATAGCTGGGATAATTCACAGATATACATTATTTTATTGTGCTTTGCAGGTTTGTGTTTTTTTTTTTTAATAAAATTAAATGTTTGCCCCAATTCTGCATCAGGCAAGTCTATCTGTGACCCTTTTAACGGCTTGCACTCACTTCCTGCCTCCATGTCACAATTTGGCTATACTTGCAACATTTCACACTTTATCACTATTATTTTATCTACTGTGGTGATCTACAATGAAAAATCTTTGATGTTAATAATATAATTGTTTTCAATACTACCAACCTTGCCCATATAAAATGGCAAACATAATTAAAAATGCATGTGCTCTGGCTGTTTCATCAACCAGCCTTTCCTCTCTCTCTCCCTTTCCTTGAACCTGCTCATTCCCTATGATTCGATAACACAAAAATCAGACTATTAACCCTACAGTGGCTTCTAAGTGATCAAGTGAAGGGAAACATCACATCTCTGACTTTGAACTGAAAGTTATAATCGATTAAGCTAAGGGAGGGAAGCATAAAGAAACATTAACAGCTAGGTCTCCTGTGCCAGACAGCAAAGGTGTAAATGCAAAGGAAAAGTTCTTGAAGGAAATTAAGAAGGCTATGCCAATGAACACACAAATGGTAAGAAAGCAAAACAGACTTGTTGCTGATATAGAGAAAGTTTTAGTGGTTTGGATAGAAAAATAACTCAGCGACACATTTCCATAAGCCAAAGCTGAATCTAGAACAAGGTCTTAACTCTCCTCATTTCAAAGAAGGCTGAAAGAGGTAAAGGATTGTTCGTATAGGAAGTTTTCAGCTAGCAGAGGTGGGTTCATGAGGTTTATGGGAGGAAGCCATCTCTATCACTTGAAAGCTCAAGAAAAGTAGCACATTCGCTTATGAAGAAGACACAGTAAATCTTCCAGAAGATCTAGCAAAAATGACTCATGAAGCTGGCTGCACTGGACAAAAGATTTTCAATGTAGACAAAAGTAAATGCCTGACTTCAGAGTTTCAAAAGACAGACTAACTATCTTGATAGGAATAATGCAGCTGGTGATGTTAAGCTGAAGCCAATGCTCATTAACTATTCTAAAAAATTATGCTACATCTACTCTGTGCTCTATAAATGGACAAACCCTGGACAACAGCGTATCTACTTACATCTTCTTTACTAAATATTTTAAGCTCATCATTTGGAACTATTGCTCATACAATGGTTCCCTTCAACATAATACCATTCACTGACAATGCAGCTAGTCACTCAGGAGCTCTGATGGAGATGTACAAGACTAAGGATGCTTTCACGCATGCTAACACAACATCCACTCACAGCTGATGGATCAAGAAGTAATTTTGATGTCAAGCCTCATTACTTTAGAAACACATTTTGTAAGGCTGGCTGCCGCAGATGGTGATTCCTGGGATTAATCTGGACACAGGAAATGGAAAGCCTCTGGAAAGGATTCAACATGTTAGAAGCCATTAAGAACATTTGTGGTTCATAGGAAAAGGTCAAAATAGCCACATTAACACATGCTGGGAGGAGTTGATTCCAACTCCAATGGATGACTGGAAAGGCTGAGACTTCCTTAGAGGAAAGAACTGTAGACGTGATGGAAACAGCAAGAGAACTAGAATTAGAAGTAGAGCCTGGTCATAGGACTGAATTGCTGCCAGCTCGTGATAAAACTTGAACAGTTAAGGGGCTGCTTCTTATGAATGAGCAAGTGGATAATTGAGATGGAATCCACTCCAAGTGAAGACGGTGTGAACAATGAAGAACTCAGAACATTCCATAAACTTAGCTGATACAGCAGTCGTAGAGTCTGAAAGAACTGAATTCAATTTTGAGATAAGCTTTATGATGAGGGAAAATATTACACCACACACCACAGAGTAATATTTTGTGAGAGGAAGAAATCAATCAATGAAGCAAAGTTCATTGTCTAATTTTAAAAAATCGCCACATCCACCACCACCTTTAGCCACCAGTACCCTGATCAGATAGTAGCCATGGACACTGAGGTAAAACCCTCCACTAGGAAAAAGATTGCAACTCACTGAAGGCTCACATGATCATTAGCCTTTTTAGCAATACAGTATTTTTAATTAAGTAAAATATATTTTTCAACATAAAGCTATTGCATTATCACACTCAGTAGACTACAGCATAGTGTAAACATGACTTGTGTATACTCTGGGAAACCAGGAGACTCGTGGGACTTGCTTTATTTGCAGGTCTGGGAGCGAACCTGCAGTATCTCCTGGCTATGCCCGTATGATTTAAATTCACCTGAATTCGCCCATCAGCCCTCCTGCCAGATTCTCGAATTATCCTGAACCTAATCCTTCAGTTTACTTATTCCCCAGGAGGTATGCTAAGACTTTACTTCTCTGTTTAAACTTAAAGCATTCTCAATGATAAAAATCATGTCTTTATATGACTTTGTACCACACGAAGGACTAATGTTGACCGTGTCTAGAACATCCTCTTTCAGAATCTACAGCTTTGCTTTGGCACAGCTGAAGTATCAACAAGCTATTTACTGGCAGTCACTCTTACTTCAAAAACACTTAATTAACAAATGTTCTTGACCTCTCAGTGCAATAAAAATATTGAGAGATATAAATAAAATTATTCTTTCTCTCAAGAGTATTACACTCTAACAGATGGCAAAATACACATGAAAATGGCAGCATCGGCTCGGCGCCTATAGCTCAACCGGCTAAGGCGCCAGCCACGTACACCTAAGGTGGCGGGTTCGAATCCCCAGCCCGGACCCGCCAAACAACAATAATGGCTGCAACCAAAAAATAGCCGGGCGTTGTGGCGGGCGCCTGTGGTCCCAGCTACTTGGGAGGCTGAGGCAGGAGACTCGCTTGAGCCCAGGAGTTGGAGGTTGCTATGAGCTGTAATGCCATGGCACTCTACCCAGGGGGACAGCTTGAGGCTCTGTCTCAAAAAAAAAAAAAAAAAAAGAAAGAAAATGGCAGCATCATGAATGCTACGTCTGTGAGTTGTTTGAGTGCGAAGGGAGATCAAAATTCTTCTGGTTAGAATGACATAGGAAGCTTATTAAAGGAAGTGACATTAGGGCAGGGCCTTTTGTGGTTGGTATAATTTTAATATGCCAAGATGCAGAATTGGCTGTCCTATGCCATATTGAGTTTAGTTAAATGTACATAAGACTAGTTTCACAAATTATCATGTAGTCAATTTGCAAAACACATTATAGCTCAAAATACATTTTCATAAAAATGTTAAGAAATAATGATAGGTCTAGCATAGATATAGCATAGTGATTATTTATATAACAAATAATTTCCAATTTTGCAAAAGATTTGGCCTCTAGTCCTTAAAGAGTAACTCTTTATAGGAGGAAAATGTCATTTGAAATGTAATTAACATAACTTTCTAGCAATTTCAACATTTATACCAGCAACTAATATACAAATTATAAAATGAGCTTAATAAGAACTTTTATGACATCACAAAACTTATAAAGAATTTTTCCTTGTACCTGAGATCTAGTGGCCTCATATGCCTTAAAAATATAAAGCAATATATCTATTCTTTGAACTAAATTTGAAGGGAAAAAAAAAACTAAGAATTAAAAAAACGAAGTTGTCTAGATTTATATTAGAACTTTCAAAGTCACATTACTTAAGGATTAGGGACATTAGGGGTAGCATGGCTGCTCTTTTGTATCCCATCTCTAATTCTTGGTTTTTAAACACAGGATGATAATTCACTGAAGTGACAGGACTTATCAACATTATATACTAGGATTGGTTATGGCAGAGTTAAGCAGACTTAAACCCATGTAAGTGGGGGCACTTCTCTCACAGACAAACTAAGAAGGGGGTTGGTTGTTACTATTGTTAATGTTCACCCTGTCTCCTGTTGTGGGTGACATACCGTAGTGTTCTGAGAATCCAAAAATCAGATAAACAAGGTGTAATGGAAGCCCAGCTTCGTAAGACAGAGGCCTATCTTAAGGGTCTCTCATGAGTGCATTAGGGATGTCAACAGCAGGCTGGAAGCACATTCCAGGCCGTGATTAGGTGGTTTCTTTTTGGCAGTGAATGTGAATTGACATTAGATTCAGGCATGACAATCAAATATCTGTTGCCTTTTGATCTAACACGCAGCACATATTGTTCCTGTGCAGGAAAAAAATACACTTAGTCAACTCCTCTCCAGTGTGTTCACAACTACGTTCCAGTGTTTCAGGAAGCATTAGATAAGAGTGGGTGGCGGTGAGGCAAACATCCTATGCTGTCACACAGTCTCTAAGCCAATTCTGGAGCACGCATGACTCCTGAATCAGAACAGCGCAGCAGTGCCGAGCACTTACTTTGTCCAGGCAGTATTCTCAGTGCTCTTCACGTACTAACCCACTCAATTCTTACAACATTCTACAAGTTAAATACTATTAATATCCTTATTCTACAAATGAAAAAATGGAGGTACAGAGAAACTGAGAAACTTGGCCAAAGCCACAGTTAGAATCTAGCAGGGCTAATATTTGAAGTAGGAGGTACCTTCCTCATGCCATGATCCTTTAATAATACACTTCCTCATGTTGTGGTGACCCCCCCAACCATAAAATTATTTTTGTTGCTACTTCATAACTTTTGCTACTGTTATGAATCGTAATGTAAATATCTGACATGCAGCATATATTTTCATTGTTACAAAGGGGTCATGACCCACAGGTTGAGAACCGCTGCTCTAGACAAAAGAGCAAAAAGAAGTAAGATATGTTCCTGCAGCGTCTGTGGCTCAAAGGAGTAGGGTGCCAGCCCCATATGCCAGAGGTGGTGGGTTCAAAGCCAGCCCTGGCCAAAAAATGCGAAAAAAAAAAAAAGAAGGAAGTAAGATATTTTCATTATTTCAAGATGGGATGAGAGATATGCAAAAATAATATGGCAAATTAAAAACACCATCTAAGTTATATGTTCACTATATTGGCGTTCACTGACCTGGATGATGTTAATCAATATGCACAAATATGGTTTTGCAAATATCATAAATATGACCTCAAAAGGTTTTCAAATTTCCTAAAATAGCCTACCATATCAAAAATAATGCTTTTAAGCCAAGCTTCATTGCTATCTTTATGAAATCTAGTGTATTAAATAAATATATGTGGAACTGTTGAATTAATAAAGACATAGACATACAGGCATAGATTTTACAAATTTTAGGTATACTAAAAATTTAGTCTAATTCTCAAAGTTTACAAATAAAAAAAGAAATGCAATTTTACTGATAGTCAAATGAACTCCTAATAGATAACTGGGTCAGTATCTTTTATATCAAGCTGTGGGTACAAAGTCGTATTTTTCCTACAGTTAGTATCAAGTTCTCGGTCGTAAATTGCCTCGTGGATTGGGCTCCACTAACACCAGCTCAGCCAGTGTTTGGATCCTGCCTCTGGGCGCACAGAGGCCGGAAGTGAGCCTCTGCTCTTCCTTCGCTCAGCTTTCTGTCTCCTGCGGATATCTACCACGGTGCATCAAAGATCCTGCCTCTGAAATAACGAAGAGTGCAGTTATCCAGGGGAGAATTTAGTAGCAATGGGAAATCAGGAAAAAAGCGCCAAAAATAAGTTAAATAAATGAAAAAGTGCTGATTTCAGCCCAAGGCTTAGATGCCAGACACAAAAAACAAAAACCAAACGTTTTTATATTCTGTGGAAAGAGAAAGTGCAGTACATTCAGCTGAATGATAAATTTAAAAGCATAAGTAATTTTCAAAATATAGCCATAGAAAAGGGGGGGGGGGAGATAATGGTGTTTATTTTTATTTCTGTTGCTAAAACAATGTAGCAATGAATTAGAATAGGAGGGAATTTCTCTTCGCGGTGAGGGATTCATTTATATGAGATAATGTACCTCCACAGGTTGAACCATTAACTCCTTTGGATAGCACATTGTACAAAATATGCTTGCAATTTAGATGTCAATACTCTTTCACCACATTCCTCTGGAATATCACTTGAAAGGTATAGACTGGAGTATACTATTTAAAGCCACAGCCCTGCTGATACTTTTAAGCATTAATCCATAAAACAGGCTGTAGGAGGCTAAATAATGCCCAGGAGAGATTTCCAAGTTCTAATCCTTGAACCTGTGAAAATAATGGGCATGGTAAAAGAAAATTAAAGTTGTAGATGGACTCATGGTCACAAATCAACAGGCCTGAGAACAAGGAGAGTGCTGTGGGTTATCCGGATGGGCCCAGTGTAATCACAGAGTGGAAGGGGAAGACAGAAGGGGAGGCTCTGATGAGACGGGACTTCAGAATTAACCAGAATGATTCAGATTGAGAAAGATTCAAAATGCTCCTACTGGCTCTGAAGATGCCAGGGAGACCCAAGGCGAGGAAAGCGGCAGCCTCTAGCAGCTGGGAAAGACAATGAAACAAACTCTCTCCTACCCTCTCCTGGAAGAAGCGCAGCCTGCCGGTATCTTGATTTTAGCCCAGTGAGATACACATCAGATATCTGACCTATAGAACTGTCAGATTTGTTGTGTTGCAAGCAACTAAATTTGTGGCAATGTGTTACAGCAGCAATGGAAAACTCATATATAATAGCATGGTATCCACAGGCTAAATTAACAAATAGTTTTGATTTCCTAAATGTGTAGTTATGCTACATGTTGCAGACTACCTTAATGAGACTTTTGGAATATTCTTATGTTTTAAAAATAAATTCCTGAGTCAAAAATCTTGGTTCTATATTTTGATCACTAGGCAAGACTAACTATGCTCACTGCAAGACCACACAACTCAATGGTCTTCAAACCTGTGAAGTCAATATACCTCTATTTATAAGAAATACATGTATTAACACCACCTTTATTAATTGAAATGGAAAGACACAGAACATATGTTATGGACTGAAGGGTATCTGTGCCCACCAAGTTATATACCTTGAAATCCAATTCCCAATGTGATGAAACTTGGAAGTCCTTAAAAGGTACTATAGTTTGGACGTTTGCCCCCTCCAAATCTCATGCTGAAATTTAATACCCAATGTTAGAGATGAGGTCTAATAGGAAGTGTTTCTACCTTGGGGGCAGATGCCTCATGAAGAGATTAATGCCCTCCCTGATGGCGGTAGGCAGGGAGTGAATCATCTATTAGTTCCCTTGAGAGAAGGAAGTTAAAAGGAGTATGGTCCCTATCTTCCGCTCTCTTGCTCTTGCTCTCTCTCTCACTCTTACTCTCCATGTGATCTCTGCAACATCCTGGCTCCCTTCTCCCTTCTGCCATGAGTGAAAACAGCCTAAGGCCCTCACCGAATGCTGAGTCTTTCAGCCAGAAGAATTATGAGTCAAATTACCCAGCCTCAGGTATTCCTTTCTAGCATACAAAATGAAGTAGGATAGGAGGTATTAATAATTAGGCTATATGGTGGGACACTCATTTATAAGATTAGTGCTGTCATTACAGGGGCATCAGGGAGCACACATTCTCTTCCCCCCATGTGAAGACTGAAGGAGAAGATGGCAGTCTGCAAGATGAGGGCCCTCACAAGAACCTGATCATGCTGGCAGCCAGATCACAAAATTCTACCTTCTAGAACAGTGAGAAATAAATTTCTGTTGTTTATAAGTCATCCTTGTGTGGATGTTACTTTGTACTGTATCCTGAACCAAGACGAGGCATAATATATATACTTACAAGACAATGTATAATAAGTATACTTACACATATTATACAATGTATACTTATACATATAAATTAAAAAATACACAATAACCTACAGGTAATATATAGGATAAATATTAAAAAATAAGAATAATTAAGTAATGTGCATTTATACTCAGACAAAGCTAACTAACACACAACGAATTACTAACACGGTGAGTAAAGGTAACTAAACAAAGCTAACTAAAACACACAGTGAATATACTTTTCCCCATGAATACAACTGCAGACTGAGGCAGGTATGTTACACTGGCCACCCAAATACTAACAGAGAAGTGGATATTGTATAGTTTTGAATGCTTATTTCAAACAAATTGTTATACAACCTCTTGATTTGCACATTTCCTTTACTTCAAAATGCAGCATATGTTAACTCTCGTGTAATCTTCCGCTGCCTTATGAGTTGATGGCTAGAATTCCCGGCCCCAACCTCCTAATGTCAGTACCCCCCTCACCTCCTGCCCCAGTAATCATTATGATAATCAAAAAAGTTCACAAATGCCTTTCAAAACTCAATGTTTTGATTACTTCTTAGTCTTCCTTATAAATTCAAGTCAGAGGTCACCCTCTCCAGAAAGACCTCACTGGCTGCCTACCAGGCCTAATCTATTAGTCTTCATGTCTTTGTATGCCTTTTCTCTATTACTCCTAATAGTAACAAATAATAATTCAGGGGTAAAAAATGACTAACAATACCCTGAAAGTTGACCCCCTGCTGGGCACGTTGAACTCTCCTGTGCAATGTCTCACTTACCTCCCACCTGATAAAAATACTCTGGTTATAACAGATAGGATGATAGCTTGTGTGCAGAGAGAAGAGATTGTGATTTTCTTTTCTTTTATTTTGTTTTAGGGTAGAAGGAAGTTAAGATTGTGTAGATAAAAAGATAGCAGCAGTTTGGAAAGAGGGCTGTATGTTACAGAAATTCAGAAGAAAGCCCTAGAAAATAAAAAAGAGAAATGTTAACCTTCAGCCCAAAGAAGATCCCCGCCCTCCAGCATAAGACTAGCAGTTGGAAACAGGCTGTAAGAATCAGCTTTAGAAGCTGTTTTCAGCATAAGATATTGCTTGAATATGTGTGATGAAAAAAGAAGTGGGAGTCAGGAAATGATGAGAACATGATTTAAAAAAGCAATTTTAGGTCTGGAGTAGTAAGGGAGAAACAAAGTAAAACAGGGATTGGGGAACTGGCTAGATAAAGATTTTGAAGTCTTGAACAGAGAAAAGACCAGGGTAATGGATCAACTTTAGAGTGGATTGAGCGATCTGAAGCCTTCAGTGCAGGTATAGCATTTTGGGGTGAGGAGAGCTACCATGGTGTTATGGCCACTGTCAGGACACAGGTACAGAAAATGATAACCAATGATCTAAAATAGAACACAGAGGAAGTGGGAAGACGTGAATTTTAAGTTTCAAAAGAGTAATGTTCAGTCTCCTCTATGGTTGCCTTCTAAAGAGTTCTAGAATTCCATGCGAATGAGAGCACATACTTCCAATGGCTAGTAGCAATATTCCCACAGATGCTAGCATTTCATTTGATAATTTTTGTTTACTCAGTGGTCACAAGAGTCAACAGTTAAGTAGAAGAGAAAAATCACTGAATAGTGAAAATTATTTCAGTAATAATTTGACATTTGGAGAAATCGTTTGAAGCTGACAACTCCATGAAGTACCAGTTTGCAGGTTCGTAGGAATAGTGGGCACATGTAGGTTCCTTACCCTCTGCCCTTGACTCCACCTACTGCACTCTCAGAAAACAGTGTCACTCAGACATCAGAGAGAAAACACCAATTGTATGGGTATGATAATTAGCTCACTTATGTACTTTTTCTCTTTCACTGTTTTTGGCACAAAAATTCATTATTCATGTGTATTTTGTAGGCACTGTGGCTCTAAACCTCAGGATAGTTTCTGTAGTTTTAGCTAGATTCTGATAGAATTGTTTGTTTCATGATAGTTAATTTCACACCACTTTTATCATGTCTGTTTAAAACTTAACCCCATGAAAATATTAGCTAAATTTCCTTTTCATTTTAAACAGAATAGTGTAATTAGGAAATAGTCCCCAATTTTTAATAGACTATTTTTTAGAGAAATTTTCAGTTCATAGCATAATTGAGCAGAAGGCACAGATACCTCCCATCTACCCTCTGTTCCCTACAAGCATAACCTCCCCTTGTTGCCAACATTCTCCACCACAGTGGAACATTTGTTACAATTTATGAATCTACATGGGCACATCATTATTACCCAAACTCTATAGTACAGTTCACTTTTGGTGCTGTACTACAGGTTCCCACAATACCATGCTACAGGGTTGGGCAAATGTATAGTGACGTGTATTCACCCAGATAGTATCATACAGTGTGGTTTCACGGCCCTAATAGTCAGTCATCTGCGTTCCTCCTATTCATCCCGTCCTTCTCCCAGTCCCTGGAAATCATTGACCTCTTTGCTGTTTCCATAGTTTAATGTCTTCCTGAATGTCATGTACTCAGAACCATACATCATGCAGCCTTTTCAGTTCTGTTTCTTTCACTTAGTAATACGCATTTCTGCTTCCCCCATGTTTTTTCTTGGCTTAACAGCTCACTTCTTTTTAGTATCATGTCATATTCCATTATCTGCATGGATCAGAGTCTATTTATCCATTCACCTAGGGAAGAACATCTGGTTCCTTCCAAGCTTCTGCAATTAGAAATGTATCTGCTATAAACATCTGTCTGCGTGTTTGTGTATGGACATACATTTTCAGTTTCTTTGAATAAATTGGAATCAGTGCAATCGCTGGATCCTGTGGTAAGAGCATGTTTAGGTTTTTAAGGAACTGCTAAATTGTCTTCAAAATGGCTGTGAAATTTTGCATTCCTACCAGAAATGAATGAGTGATCCTGTTGCTGACATCTCCCCAGAATTTGCTGGTGTTTTTCAGATTTTGGTCATTATAAAATGCATTTGTTTTAACTTGTATTCCCCTGATGACACAAAATGTGGCATATATTTGCATATGCTTATTTGTTACTCTGTATATATCTTCTTTGGTGAGATGTCTGGTAAAGTTTTGACCCATTTTAAATAGGATTATTTGCTTTCTTATTGTTGACTTTGAAAAATTCTTTGTATATCTGAGATAACAGTCCTTTATCAGATGTGCCTTTTGCAAATGTTTTCTCTGAGCCTATGACTTGCATTCTTTTTTGTTTTTTTTTTTTTTTTTGACATGGTCTTTCTCAGAGCATAAGTTTTTAACTTTAATAAGGTTCAGATTGTGCCTTAGATACTCTACCTTTTTGTCATCGCCAAACCTGAGGTCATCTAGATTTTCTCCTAAGTTATCTTTTAGGATTTTTATAGTTTTGTATTTTACATTTACATCTTGAATTAATTTTTGTGAAGGTTGAGATCTGTGTATAGATTCATTTACTTGCATGTGGATGTCCAGTTGTCCCAGCATCATTTGTTGAAAAGACTATTTTTTCTTCCTGGTATTGCCTTTGCTCCCCTGTCAACAATCACTTTCCTACATCCACACATAAATGGCCAACTTTTTACAATTGCACATGAACTTTATGGATACCCTGTATATGTGCATCTCTTTCTTGGCTCTCTATTATGCTCTATTGATTATTTGTCTAGTTTTCCACTACGACTGCACTGTCTTGATTATCACAGATTTACAGTAAATTTTAGGGTAGGTAATTTCAGCCATGTAAGCAAATATTAATATTTTAAATATTGAAAATCTCGAGATATGCAGTGTTCCTAATGAAGAGAAACTCAAAATAAAGGAATCCTTAAGTGAAGATATAAAAAACTGAAGACATCTTGCAAATGAGACTTACCAAGGAATACCAATGGGGGTTCATTATCTAATTGACTTTTGATATTAGCATATCTTTTATGTTTCACCGGAGCCATAAATATCTTAGAGAAAAAAAAAATCAATTGTGGATACTAATTAGCTGTTGTTTTCAATTCTTCTCTGTTTTATTACCTTTATACATTTCATTTTAAAAATTTTTATTTCATTATATTACATGTTCTAAATCAAAAATAAAGGATTTGCTTAAGAACCATTCTTTTCTTTCAATGGACTTGTTTTTGGACTGTTTTTGATTTTATTGAACTGTTCTCAGTACTGAGTACCTATGAACTTGATTAAAGAAATGGATATTAAATTGTTTAATATCACTATATGAGTTCAAACAATTGCTTGAATAACTTAGAGGAATTTGTATTGTCTAATGAAACATCTTAAGCAATTCTTACTTTACTGTAAATATAAGAAACAAATCATTGAAGATTTAGAAGCAAGGGATAGTGGTATCCTTATTTGCCTATATACCTTCCCTAAAGAAAGGTCAGAAAATTCTGATTATGGACCAGATTAAGGATTAAGCTTTTTTCCATGTAGGAAATTTTATGAAAATGAAAGTCTCCCTCATTCTTTTGTTTTGAAATATTGTTTAATAAAATCACTCATTTAATTTTTAGAAAGGATAATTACATTGGAAATAACAAATCCCCTCTCCCTGACATCACTTGGATCACCAGACAGAAATATTTGTGTGTATTCTACATATAACTCTTCCTATTGTCCTAATAATGACTTTATTGGTCCTTACAGTACACATGTACACAATATACATATTGGCAGATAGACAAAGGCAGAGACATATTTAGACATAAACATAGACACAAAAACACAGTGGACACAGGGAGCTGCGTTTATATGAGGAAACGCCAAGGTTTTCACTGTAGCCTCATTTATCCATAATGATAAGCCACATTTAGTAAGACAGTAATGCTGGGAAATTTCTGTGGCACCTGGGCAGAGTTCCAGTAGGAATACCCACATGGTCAACAGACAGACAAGAAACCTCATTTAACCTCACTACTGTCAACATGCAGATGCAAGCAGGCAAAAGAAACATGTTCTGGGCTTGCCACACTGCTACAGCAGGAGATCTATTTTCATTACTATTATTCCCTAATTTTAAATTTAGAGTAGTCCTGTTCTTTCCTGGGCCTGGGCCTGGGCCAGATACTTTGGGAGGTACATGAACAGTTGCAGACCTTTTAGGAGACTTAAGAGTATTTCACTGGCAATTTACTAGATGGTTTCCTTTGGTGTAATGGAAGTGCTATCATGCCTCCCCCAAATGCTTCAGAGTCCCAGAATTCAGGATACCAAAGTGTTCTCTCTCTATTCTTTGATGATGACACTATTAATATCTTTTGCCCTTGGTGGTTCATATTGCAGGTATCATGATATAATCATTTGCGCTCTTTTAACTTCAGATAAATTAGTGCCTCATGTCAGCCTATCTCTGACATGAAAGATGAGGAATCAGTTAGGCTCACTCAGTCATGGTTAACAGAAACACGAGTGACACAGCCACTAAGGCTTTTTTTATTTACCTACTGAATGTGAGGAGCCCTGGAAATTAGTCCTAGCTCAAAATACTGAACGTGTTGGCTTGCTTTTCTGGATCCTAGTTTTCTAAACTGGAAAGTAAAGTTATTAAATTGAATAATTGCTAAGGAAATTTCTAGCTAAAGCATTCCCTAATTCTTAGGTTGTTAAACCTCAGCAGCTGAGTGCAGCAGCTCATGCCTGTAATCCTAGCACTCGGGGAAGCTGAGTTGAGCGGACTGTTTGAACATAGGAGTTTGAGACCAGTAAGAATAAGAGAGAATTCCCCATCTCTACTAAAAATAGAAAAACTAGTTAGGCATGGTACACAGGAGGCTGAGGGGAGAAGATAGCTTGAGCCCAAGAGTTTGAGGTTGCAGTCAGCTGTGATTTATGGCACTCTACCCAGGTGACAGAATGTGACTCTGGCTGAGAAACAATCAAACAAACAAACAAACAAACAAACCTCACCAGCAACAGTGCCACAAAATAACTTTCTAGATTATTATAAATAAAAAGTAAGTAAATACATTCCACCCATAGTTTCTTCATTTCTCTAAACTGCAATTCTAGCACAATAGCCAGATCTTGACTCCAATACGTATTGGACTTTCTCCTTCATTATCCCACATCTGACAACCAAATTCATCATCTTTCTCATCTCCAAATAACTTCCCCCTGCTGCTTTTTCTTATTTCAATTATGATTAAAGAAAGAAGTTACAGCAGTGTGGGTATACAGAATGAGATTAATTAGTCGTGAGGAGTATAGTTATATAAAAATTCTGGTCTATGGAATGTTTGAATTAGAGCATCTGTAAATAAACTGAAACTGGAGCTCAGGGCAGAAGTAGGGGTAAAGTATAAAGTGAGAGCTTATGTCATGGAAAGTTAGAGAGGTGGAATGACTTTAACTGGGGAGAGAAATACAAATGCTAACACAGGTAATAGGGAATATTTCTTTCTGAGTAATAGAGACCAGTAGACATTCAAGTAGAGAAACATACAGTGTTTTAAACAAACTTTTAAAAGCTAAAAGCCTGAAGCCTTCTAACATCCAAGCTGTCAGAACCAGTCATGCACAAAGAAAAATTCAACCCTCACGACTGTGTTTCCAGGCCTGGTTTCTTCACTCTCATTCTGGCCATGTTAGTAGCTCTGAGCATATCAAAGCGATATGCAAGTTAAGAATTAGATGCTTAACACCCTATGGAGCATCAATTGTCTTGCTTCGTTTTGTTAAAGCATATTTTATTTCTTGGTTATTCTATATTTAAATTTCAATAAATCATCCTGCATTTTTCAAGATACATTTAAGATATAATTTAGTAAAAAGTAAACATAGGCTTTAAAACCCTACAGTCCAGCATCCTACTCCTTAAGAAAGTCATATGACATTCAGTTTTTATTTGACTTGACTCTATGTGAAAAAAAATAATCAAACATCCTAATTGTGCTCTATGTCTCATCATCTTACAGATTATGAAGATGTTCCCCAACTTATGATGGTTCACCTTCTGATTTTTTGACTTTATGATGTAATTATCAGGATAGCAATTGCATTTTTCACTTATAATATTTTTGAGTTATAATGGGCATATTGGGATTTGACTTGATTCTATGTGTAAAAAAATAATCAAACATCCTAATTGTGCTCTATGTCTCATCATCTTACAGATCATGAAGATGTTCCCCAACTTATGATGGTTCACCTTCTGATTTTTTGACTTTATGAAGTAATTATCAGGATAGCAATTGCATTTTTCACTTATAATATTTTTGAGTTATATTGGGCATATTGGGATTTAATCGATGCAAGAGCATCTATAATGGTTATTTGCCTCTTTAAATAAGGCCATGCATGTTTGGGGCCTTGCACATAGTAAATGATCAAACACATTATTTCTTCTCAATTTCCCTATTATAATAAATGGACATAATGATGATGTCTTGCACAAAGCCCAAAATCCATAAATAAATCATTTAATCTGACTTCCCATTCAAGAGAAATTCAGCTGACCAAACAAGAGTGTCAATGATTAAATAGTTTATGTGTATAATCATGCATACGTCACAGCACAAAAGGAGGCGGGCATGGAACACATAGGTGGCAAACACAAATCCCAGCTCCCGCCTTTTCAGAAAAGGAAATTAGAACATGGATTGGCTACATCAAGCTATGCTTCTCCCTATCAAACTGACATTTAGTTAAGAGTTTTAAAAAGAGGATCCCTAGGTGATGTTAAAATCATGGATGAGTCACGCAATTCTGTGTGAACTTCTGTTATGCTACACAGGCTTTTTTTTCCCCCCAAGGAAGGGAGTCCATCATTTACATCAGAATTATATATTGAAAAGAAAAGCTGCCAACTGGATAAATTAAATATGTATAGCTCCCGAACTCTGGCATCATCCAAAATAAAATCATTGGAAGAATAACAAGTGAAAGGAAAAAGAACTAGACAATGAAAAGTGTGAAATCCTTCTCTCAAAGCAAACAGCACTTGTATCTGCTCGGTGGTTATTTGCTTCTTGACCTTAAAAAAGAAAATTACTTTTTCAGAAAATTCAAATAAGAACTGATAAGGCTACCCTTATAAGAAAAATTTTCAAAGACAATCACTATATATTTGGAGTTTAGAATAGTTTGAAGTTCCTCTTCCAGTGTCCGAGTGTTCTTAGAAATTCACAGTCTGTGACTTGCTCTTTACCTCTGTTGGGGGAAAAGTTTTGCAATGTTTTAAACTCTCGGTGATGTTTTCCATATCGTAAGTGGCCATGCCATCCTCTGCATGCAGGATGCATATTACAATGGACAATATCATTTTCTATTTTTTAACCTTTTTTATCTATGCTATTTTACTGAAATAAACGTGGAACTAAATTCACTGCCGATCTTAGCATGGCAACTTGTTTTCCCTCTCATCAAGAGCTCACAGAGACAATGCACTTATAAGAAATGATAACAAAAACGTTACTATTTGCCCAGGTATGCTCACAGTTTAGTATCTACTGGCTTTACAAGGCTAAAGACCAGAAGCACCATCAAGGTAGCAAGAATAATTACTGTATGTCATTTTATCCTGACTTGCTCTAAACAAATAGTTATAGTTTAGGTGCAATGTTCCAATTTTATGCTTATGTGCTATCTCTCTCTCTCTCACACACACACACAATTTTCCAATTTGATGACTGTGTTCTCCTATCCCCCCACCCCATAACCTCATCAAAAATAGCAACAAGGCACTTAGAGACAGGTGAGTTCTAAACAAAGAAATTTGATGAATTGACACAGAAATATTTTTCCTACTTTTTTTCCAGAAATCACTCTTTCTGTTTTCCAAGAAATCACCTATATCCTGAATCAAAATATGTGAAGTTACTCACATTCTTAACACCTTTCTGTTTCTAGTATTTCATAACTAAAGTCAAGTCACTGAAATTCTCCTTTGTGATGAAATTTTTAGCTACCACAAGAACTTCAGTGGCTTGAAAATGTTCTTGTCCCTGTAAAATTACAGCAAGAAGGATACCACCCATTAGGAGATCACTGCAGAAATTTGCAGTCCAGCTCCTCTGGAAGGAGAAGTCTTAACAGCACCTCATTTTGAAGCTATCAGATTATAAACAGACGGAGGAGATAGACGTGCACTGTGTTAGCAGTTCCTGTCCTGAGAACCAGCAAATACATAGAGACTTCAACAACCTTCTGCTGCATAGAGGTTTGTAATCAATTCATGGAAAAAGGCATCCACCACATGAGATGAAAGTGGAATGAGCATTCCAGACTGTGAGTGTTACTCGGGTAACATTCAAAAAGAGACAGCTCTGGGGGTTAGAGACGCTGAGAGAGAATTCCCCCCAAAATAGTCTTTAAACATGGTTTTGAAGAAAGACCAAACTTCAAAAAGCCAAAATTGTTGTCTATGAAGGAAAATGATGGAAAGCCAGGTAGGAAGAACCTAAAAGTGATAAAGAAGTACCTTTTATCTCCTATTTTCAGGTAACTAAGACTGACATATAAAGCGTGTAGGAGATGGGTACGAACTTGGAAGGAAAAGATACTTACGATTCTCTGGTCTCTAGCCTACCTATTAGAAAAAGAGGGCAAATTCTCTGGCAAGCAGAGCATAGGGGAGAGTCCATGCTGGTTGGTCCACCTTGGGCAATGGGGACACATCTGGGCTTTGTTGTGTATGCCTATTCCATTTGACATGAGTATAACAGGCATTTCATCTACGGTTTGGAACAAAAAAATCTCATGAAGTGTTTTGCTGCATCATAGGTGGGTACTTTCAACAGCCTTTTTCAATAAAGAATATATTCTAAGGATTCAGATGCTAGAATGCAAGGACAAGTTAGCCAACAGTCAGGTGGGAAAATTTTACGGCTACTGACTTTGGGGATCTCTGCTTCTCCACTGGACAAGTGGGAGCTGGAATAAACAGCTAAAATCAATTCCATTCTAATCCTAATACTTTCTAATGCTGCAAGCCTCGAAAATCAAATCATCAATTCTGTTACAAACGTGTCTAAATTTTAAATGAATAAGATCTGAGTGAGGACCTAAGATGTGGCCCTGTGAGTAAAGCCTATGGTCTGTTGCCCATGGACTTTGTGATTTCCACTTTGGCTGCTCAGTAACCATTTAAAAATACTGGTTGAGCCCCAGTTATTTATGTATCTGTGATTGTAACTATTGCACCATTTTTTTGTTCAAAGTCACCAAACAAACCCTTCATATTTTCTGATAATGCATCTATATTTTCCAAACATTAATTAATAAGGAATGGAAGGTGTGACTGTAGTTGGAGGTAATTTATTTGAAGTAATAACTAAGTTCAAATGAGACCATTAAGAAAGGCCCTAATCTAATATGACCAGTGTACACAGAAGAAGAAAACATTTGAATAAACCAGGAGACACCACGATGTGTGTGCACAGAGCAAAGACCACATGAGGACACAGCCAGAAGGAGCCTCTGCAAGCCAGTAAGAGGCCTCAAAGGAACCCAAACCTACTAAAACTTTGATCTTGGACTTTCAGCCTCCAGAACAAGGAGAATATGAACCCCCTGTGTTCAGTATGCCCAGTCTATGGTATTTTGTGATGGCAACTCTAGTAAACTCATACATCTGCTTCTCTCACATTCCATTTACCTAAAATAGTTGAGCTTTGGCTTCCTCTTCTTGAATACTTTTATGATTGCTGACTGGGAAAACGTGCCAGAGCTTCTCTGTGTTTTTCCCATGATTAAGATAGAACATTTATTTATAACTTTGCAATCCACTCTTCAGATTCGAGTGCCTCAGAGGCCCCCTCTCCAAGTGTTCATTAAATCACCAGCAAGTACAGTTACACACGTACACGGCTTTGATGGAGCGGCACAAAAACGTTAGGCTTTTGTGTTCCGATTTCATCTCTATTCTTAACAATCAATCAAAGTAGACGTGTGTTTAAGCTCATTACTTCGAGTGTTCAGAGGCAATCTGTGCCCACAGAACATCAACACACTCAAAGTGGTGAATTCCAACATCTGTCTGATCCAATAGGGAAAATAGTGGAGGTGGTTATACAGTAAAGTGTGAAATATTTAAAACACGGTTAAATGTCTTTTAACTAATTATTGTTTTCTAACCCAATATGAATGGTTTAGTGTCCCCTCCTCTCATCCTTTTCAAAGTTTAGGAAGGCAAAGAAGCATGACCTATAATATCACAGGTGAAAACCCAAACCCACTGTCATGATACATATATCCTGTGTACCTGCAATTCATGTACTGCTTTTGTATTACTAAAGATAACTTCCCAATTCTCTCTATGCTCCCAGACATCTTTTCTAGTTTACACTTAAACCATATGGCTCATAGATGTTCTAATGGCTTAAATAATTGCCAGCATTTTCCCAGCATCTTTTCTAAATAAGCTAGGTTAAAAAAGTTGTTAAATGCTATCCAGTGGGAGCAAGGCAATTTGATTGGAAAGGCTGTTAAAAAGTGATGTAATCTGGTTTCTAATTTTTGCAGACGAATATTGGATGAAAGTGAGGCAATGGCGCATATTCCAGTGAGTTTTATACATAAACACACCCATATTAGAACCTCCATAGTTGTCCACCATAGTTGATACACACACACATATTAGAACCTCCATAGTTGACCACCTCTCTCTCTTTGCCTCCTCTTTAAGTTGGCCTAATTTTCATAGACCAGATAGGCACCACAAGTACATGTCAGTACAGTAGGCCTAGTACCTTATGTTGACCACCTCTGTGTGTTGACCAGTCTGTTACAGTCCCTTGGATTGTCAACTTACAGAGAAGTTCTCTCTATATTATGCCCTGTCTACAGAATGTTAAAAATGGACCCTAAACATAGCATTAAATGGCTGGATTTGTTATGGAGAAAATTAGATGTATGGCTTCTTGCATGCAATTTATAGCTGAAAGTCTTGTTACAAAATCTTTACTGCCAGAAAAACCATTAAAATGGTAATCAATTGTGGAGTGCCATGCCCACAGGAATAGCGTAAGCAAAATGAAATGCAGTTATTGAAAACATTCCCCAATATGGATTTTAAAATATGTGTATGACTAGTTGTATGATAAACTTTACAAATTAGTTACTGTTTGAAGCAGCAATGCTAAGCATTTTTAAAGAAATGAAACAGCTTCTGGTTTTCTTTATGAGCAGTGTGATAAAATATGGTATTCACTCCTAAATAGTTTTTCCTCCATTTTCCAAAATCACTTTTGGGTAATTTCTTCACATTCAAAGGAAAGTAGATTGTGTAGATTGTTACTTTAATAAAAAATATAAAACATCTTCACAGACAACATAGTCTGGTTTAACAAAATAAAATCTAAAAAGAAAACCTTCATATAGTCTAAAAACAATTTACAAAGAAAATGTAATATAATCAATGTTTGGTAAATAGCAGAAGGCTACCTTTTATTACAGGTGGTATTTGTTATATCCTGCTTTGCAATTTCAGTATTACAATGAGTGTATCTTCATTTCAGGGTTGTTTGTGTAATACTCAAGGATTTTGGCCAATATTTTGTAACAATAGTAAGTATCTTACCACAGGAAGTATGGTACTGAGGGTCAGTTGTGCTACTCCACCTCCCATACCACACACACCTCACCTTTATTGAAAGCCTGTTTTGTTCCAAGTACTTGTCAATTCTTCACATTGCTGGTATAAAAATAAGCT
>NW_003852400.1:46659253-46663576 GCF_000181295.1 Otolemur garnettii | reverse complement strand
TTTTATGTTTCAGAATATATGTGAATTAACCTATTGAGAGGAAAAAGCAAAGTAAGCATGTAGAACAAAGCATTTTTGTTTCTTCAAGTTGATTTAATTTATTGACAGCTCTCAATTATTCATGAGTAGATAATGCAAGATAAAACTTTAATTTTTAATGAGGAACATTCAGCAAATCAAATCTTACAAGGAATGAGAACTAAAAACTGTTTCAAAGAATTATTAAAATGAATTCAAAACTCCAATAAAAATGATTTTTGATATTTGCTTTATACATGGAATCCAAGGAATGGCAAGTATAATTTTACAAATAATCCAACTCCAGTAGTTTTCTAAGTGGTTAGACCAAATGTACTTACTTTGTGAGCCTTCAGAACCCTGTGAGATAGGTTCCTCTTGGTCCCATTTTATAGATGTAGTTACCCAGAGGAGATAAGAAAGTTACCAGTTTCTACTGTGATACAGCCAGCAAGGGGTAGAGCCAAGATTTCTGCACAGACAGTCCAGGTGGTAATTGTACTCTCTTAACCATTGCTAGTTAATGTCATTTTTCAACTTTCCAATTAGAAACATTAGAGAAAGTCTATGCTTTTGACACACTAAAAAGGCCTTATTAATAAATAGTGATATTGTAAGACATTATTAGGGGCCTGGTCACATAGGTGACATAGCATCCAGGAGCTACTGCTCTGAGGTCTGCTGATAAATGATTCTTCAATACCTATTAATAATAAAGGGAGAAAAATCACATGTCATATAGTCACAGATGCCAAATCTATGATCCTTTTAAAGAATGATACACTTGAGCTAATGAAGGCTTTAACTTTAAAAATTGGCAACAAAATGGAAATGGACAACGTTCTTAGATAAGACATGTACAGAATAATTGAAAGAGCAATATCAACAAAACTAAAGACACAACCTCAAAATATGATGAAATGTTAGATCTTCATACATAATGTACAAATATAGGTGAATTTGGAAGATGACTCTATAGTTAGTCAATTACCTAACATCTTTATCTAAAAAATAATTTACTTTCATTAAAATGTACCAAATAATACTATTTTGTTGGTGGGTGCCAACAGAGAAATAAAGAAAGTAGCCATACCTGAACAAATAAGCAAATCTCAATTTTGCTTTGCTATATTTTTAGGTATATTTTATTACTTCTTCAAGACAGAAAAGATGATCACAAACATAGCAACTTTTGTTTATATTGCAAGCTTACTTAAAAAGCCACAGAAAGTGACAGACCCTAACATCTTACTCTCAGCATATCATCGAAATCAAACTGATAATAAGAGCAAGTCAAATGGTTGCTTACTAGTTGGCGTATTTTTGAAACAGGTGTTTAAAGTGTGTTTAGATGCTTAAAATTAAATGAATACTTTATTTGCCACTATAACCAAACATTTAACAACTTTAATGTGTCACTTTAATTGTATTTCTTCAAAATTAAAAACACATGACTTTAACTCTGTAATTCTTTTTCTAGAATTTATTATATAAACATAATTATAAAACTGATCAATGAGTAATGTATGAGAATAATTCCTGTACCATTTTTTCTAGTAGCAGTGAGTGGAATCATTCTGAAGGCCAATGAGATGAGGACTAATTAATTATATTGTGTAGAAACACAATAAAATTTTGTACCTTTATTTAAAATACATATACTACATATCAAGGTAGCTCTAACACTAATGAGAAGATGCCCATTAATATATTCTTAATTAAAGAAAACTGGTTTCAGAATAATGTGATCAGCATGATCACAGTTTAAAATCACACAATTTGTAAGGTTTTCGTATGTTGTAAATGACGGCATAAACAAAGAATTTAGAAGTATATACATTAAACAATTTACATGTGCTATCTGGTTAATCAGAACAGTAGAGTCAAATAGGACTTTATTTTTCACTTATCAGAATAATTAAAGTTTTAAAGATTAGCCACATTCTTGTTGTAATACTGTTTAAAAAGTGAATTATAAAACTGAAAAAAAATTAACATTGTGAAGATTACAAAATAAGTTTGAAAAATATTTTATAAGAGAGAAATCAATAAATGTAATAAAATAGGTTAATTCCATTTCAGACTTATGTGTGAAAAAAAGACAGTTATAAAAAGCAAAATTGGGGCGGTGCCTGTGGCTCAGCTGGCAGGGCGCTGGCCCCATATACCAAGGGTGGTGGGTTCAAACCCAGCTGCAGCCAAACTACAACATAAAAATAGCTGGGCATTGTGGCGGGCGCTTATAGTCCCAGCTACTTGGGCGTCTGAGGCAAGAGAATCACCTAAGCCCAGGAGTTGGAGGTAGCTGTGAGCTGTATGATGCCATGGCACACTAAAAATTAAAAAAAAAAAAAAAAGCAAAATTAAAATTCAAAAGTAGTCATAGTTGATATGAAATAGTAGCTTCAAATCCTTTAATGTTTTTAGTACAAATTTTCACCTTAAACTTTGTCAAATATCCTTCTCCAGGAGTACAGGAAATGTGTCAGGCACTTCTTTCAGTTTATGATTACACAATCAAGAACACCATGACTCTTTCACTATTTAAAGAATCATTGCCAGAAACATTGTCTCACTTTCTACACTTTAAGGAATTTTCCTTTACATTAAAGCTAGTAAAAAATGTAACAGTTAAAAAAAACGACTTTTATTTTGGACAATATGACAATGTACATGTATAAAGAAATTCCACCTGGTACAGAACAGATTGTGTGTAGGGAGGAGTGGGGGTACATATATATGTATATCATGTCTAAGCTGATATAAAACAAAACAAGAAAAAAAATAATTAAAACATAGGAAAAAGAAGAAAATATGTTTCCATGATGGTAAACTTAGGAGCTGGCATTTATCCTAAGGAAATATGCTAATCTCCATTGGCCTAGAATACTATATGTTTAAAAAGAGTATGAACCAAGTGAAAAAGGTAGAGCCCAGGGCTTTCAACCAGGTGGGAAATTGGACCAAGAGTTCTCAATATCCCAAATTACAGGACAAAAGCCCCAGCTCCAGCACATAAATTAGAATAAAATCCATCCCACCCATGAAAGCCATCTACCTAGGCCTGGGTTTGGAATAAAGCAAGATAAAATGATATAGCTATAGAGTGATAGGAAAAAGACTGGTGGGAAAAACATAAGGAAGATGGTGGGAAAAATACAAGGAAGAAAAGAAAGACTCAATCTCCCAAAGCCACTAAAGTTTAAAAGAAATACACTAAAGAAGCTGTCAAATGGAAATAACAATATGAGTCACTGAAAATGAATGTAAATATGCATGAAAATAAAGCAAATGAAGATAATCTAAATTTTCACATAATATATTTAAGCTAAGAGATAACAGAAATTCTACATATGAAACTTGTAAATTATACTA
Organism: Otolemur garnettii; assembly: GCF_000181295.1. Taxonomy (NCBI): domain Eukaryota; kingdom Metazoa; phylum Chordata; class Mammalia; order Primates; family Galagidae; genus Otolemur; species Otolemur garnettii. Next base: position 46,660,183 of record NW_003852400.1, on the reverse strand, counting down.
ATATGGTATGTAGAGGCATAAAGAGAAACTGTAATGCTTACATTAGAAAAAAAAGATGAGAAATTAATAAACTAAGAATCTAACTAAAGATGTTAGAAAAGAAAGGGAAGACTAACACCAAAGCAGATAGGAAAAAAAAAATAATATGAATTAAGGGCAGTTACTAAAATTATCACACAAAAGACATATTTTAAATTGGAAAATACAAGGAGAAAAAAAAACACAAGTTTATGATTCAGTGTAGAAAAGGCATATACAAAGGAACAAACTCATAGTGCAATATAATAATATATTGAATCCTACCAATGTATTAATAAAAACATTTTCTAAATGAATAATTATGTCTTACTATGAATCAATAAGAAGAAAAAAATGTGCCAAAAGACATGCAAAAAACTTGAAGGACCTACGACCCAAAAATATCCTTAACTTTCTTAGTAATCAGGCAAATGCAAATTCAAAGCAAAATGAGACACCATCTCAATTCAAAAGCAATAAAAATTAAGAAGACAATACCATGTTTTTGAAAGGGTATGAAATAATAGTAATTATATGGTAAAGGGATGGGAAACAGTATTTTAAGCAAAAGGAAATCAGAAGAAAAGCAGGGTTGCAATCTTATATTCAGATGCAAGTGGATTTAAAGCAACTAAAGTTAAGAAGACAAAGATGGTCATTTCATTCTAATCATGGGAACAATACAAGAGGATACTTCAATTCTAAATATTTATGCACCCAACTTAAATGCTCCCAGAGTTATGGAATAGACCTTGATGAGTCTGAACAATGTGATATCCCATTACACCATAAAAGTCGGGGACTTTAACACCCCTCTGACAGAACTGGACAGATCCTCTAATCAGAAATTAAACAAAGATAAAAGGGGCATAAACATGACCCTAGAACAAATGGAATATACATTCTTCTCAG
>NW_003852400.1:46645524-46647412 GCF_000181295.1 Otolemur garnettii | reverse complement strand
AAGTTAAATAACTTCAATAATTCCACATGACCAGGAATTATCAGACTCAGACTTCACGCTCAGCACTTCTCAATTAACATATCTACAGATGTACAACCGTATCAAAGAGAACAGCATATATTTTATACACATTGTTCTATGCTATGTTTCTGACGCTATACAGCTTTTATTCATCATTTACATTGGCCAAGATCTTAGATCCTAGAGTTCCTTCCTTATTCCACCCATAGTAGGTTTGACACACGGGACATTAAACTCCGTGCACTCTAAAAGATGTATATGGAATTCCATAAATGCACATTTCCTAAAATACACTTAAAAATGTATGTTACTTTCTGCATAACTTCCAAGTCATTCACATGCATTGTAGATTAAGTGAAGTTTTCTTGATTATTACTGGAATCTAAGTATCAAGTAAAACAATATTTCCATGAGAGAGTTGTGTATGATCTAAATAGCCAAATTCAATTTGGAAATTCATTCATTGGTTCATTTCATTGAAAACTGTATATTCACCAGTGGAGAATGGAATATGTTTCAAAACCATGGATGGGAGAAAAGAAAACTTAAGTCAACTTTGTTACTTTGGTTTTAATTTTCCAAAGCTGTAAGATTTCCCTATCTCAATTTAATTTAAATTTCCAAAGCAGTAAAATTTCTCTGTATCTCAATTGATGAGTTTCTGGGCTAAAATCCATTGTTTCTCATAACCAAATTTCAATGTTTTAATTTGAAAGAACATAAATATCAATGAGTAACAAAGTATACACTTAAAATAATCACATTTAAATTAATTATTTAACAGAAATCTTTGCAGTTTGAAGCCCTCTGGCAGTCTCCTTGATAATGCTGGGAGTGTCAACATGGTATAAACCGTAATCTTTTTATAACTGACCAAGAGAGGGGAAGGGGAGAAAGAGAGACAAGTGATCTCAGAAAAATGGAATTTAAACATTCTTTTTACGCACACAGTTGTGTATGTGATCTGTACATTCAATAACTTCTTCCAAATATAAATGAAACCTAGAAACAATACTTGGAAAATTTTTAGGCCTTAATTAAAGAAAGGCTTTATTGCAAACACATTGCAACTTCATAAACGTGCCAGTGTAGGTACCGAACGCAGCATTTAATTGTGAGACTCCAGAGCACAGCAGAGTTGGTTGAAAATATTCTCAGCAGATCATTTCTGGCTCTTCTCACAATTATCAGCCACAGTCCCTTGATATAACTTATTGTAAGCTTAAGAAATAGAGCTATATTAGTGATTGTCTATTTATAATCTAATTAAAAAGAATCTGTTTTTCAAAATCATCAAACTTATTTTAAAGGCAAACATAAATGGTTTGGAGTCAATTACTATTTTCAATTATCTGTGTTTTACCTTTTCTCTGATCACATGAAAGGTGGATGATGAGTAGGATCTGCTGATCTCATTCCTCTCATCAAGAAATTCTGATTATAAATGACAAATCAATGGTGATGAATTGCAAAATGGCTCAAATATAATAGTTATTGAATGCAGAGCCCTGAAATTTTTTTTCAAAATTATTTGGGAAAGCAAATGAACTACAATAAAGGAAAGTCTCCTAAGAGGTTGTTAAAAGCAACAGTCTAAATAATTTTACATACCTATGAAGTATACAGATGAAAATGACTAAAAGATGTCTTTTGGTATACATGTAAAAAAAAAAAAAAAGTTCCTTTTTGTCCAACGGCTTGTATAGCCAACTATTGGAAGACTTATATTTCATATACAAATACTATAATTAACAGGACAAAATAAAATAACTCTGGGAATAACTCTTTTCAGAAAAATCTTTACAAAGCAATGCCAGAGCTATGGGCATAACATATAATACATGAAACATTCATAATCCATGTGTAT
>NW_003852400.1:46622381-46643265 GCF_000181295.1 Otolemur garnettii | reverse complement strand
GGAAATTGTGATATATTAATTAGGAAAAATGAAAAAGATAAAGCAATAGTACACTCAGCATATTTCTTGGCATGTTATAATATAGCAGTCAGTAATTAACAATGGTGACTTAAATGCAAGTAGCCATATTACAATGCAATCCACTAAACTAGTGTGTGAAATAAAGTCAGGGAAAAATTGCTGGAAAAGGGTGTGTTTTGTGTGTTTGGTGTATGTGTTTTTGGCGAATGGTACATACAGGTCCCAAAGGAAGAGTCAGGGAGACACTCCTGCTAAGAAAGTGTAATAAACAGAATCACAGAGGTATTCAGAACAGAAGTAGCCTATACCTGAACCATAGCCTACAGTGGTTAGGGAACACAGAGGTTTGGAAAGTTTTGCATGGTATTTTAAGGAGCTGGATTTATTTCTGTAAATAATGGGGAGTTATTTGAGAGGATTTAAACAAAGGAGTAACATGGAAAGATTGCAATATTTTTGCTTAAGCAGTGAGAAGGATGGGTTTGCAAAAATAAGGCTGAAATAAACAAAGACTAGATAGGGAACAGATGGAATTCAACCAATGTAAGCAATGAAGTTCTGAGCTAGAATGACATTACAAGGAAAGAAAGAAATGTAAATTATATTTAGGAAAAAATCAGCAAGATTTAGTAATTGATTGAATAGGTGAGCTAATAGAAAAAAATCTAATTTAAATGACTTGGTGGATGTTTTTGCTATCAAGGTAGAAAAAAAGACAAGGATCAATATATAGGAGTTGTGAAGAGTTCACCTTTTAAGAGATTGAATTTGTAACTGAAATGCCACATAAAGACTATCATGTAGGAACACTAAGCCACAAGTTGGACATGGAAGTCTAAAACAGAAAAGTGATTTACAGTGAAATTATTTTGAAAATCATTGTGATTTGCATAGTACTGAAACCTTGTTTCTTTTATTTATTTTTTTAAAAATAAATAGTACACTTAACTCATAGAAAAAGTGGCAAAGAAAAAAGTGGGGAAGCTATAATTAGGTATATCAAAGTCTTCAGGTAATAGAAGTAATGAGGATTAGAAACCCATCTTCTCAAGAAATGTTTTCATACATAGACATTAACCAGGTTGAAAACTCCCCTCATTGTCTGTTTGCTGAGAGGGTCTAGAAATAGAGGGTCTGTCCCCTACCTCCCAGTAACAGTAAGGTGCCTGATCATAATATTTATTTATTTATTTATTTTTGAGACAGTTACTTTGTTACCCTCGGTAGAGTGCTGTGATGTCACAGCTTAACTTTTGAATGCTACTTTCCAGTAAAAATTACTAAGGGTCTTTGGAGAAATTGCAAATTCAGATATTAGGAAATAGAAAATACAAAATGCTCTGGGCCATCATGTAGAACTGGGAATAAGAAAGTGAGAAAGTGCAGAAAGAGAAAGTTAAGGACATGTCAAATGGACACCAGAATGAACCTAAAAGGGTTGGCTAACACTAAAACAATTTAAGAAACAAGATAAATGACAATCTTATTAAATTGAAACTCAACAAATATCTATGGGTATAGTGATAAAAACGAATAAATGACTGAATGAAATGTTGTAAAGTCTCTTTGCAGACGAATGTCGAATAGTAAATGTAAAAGAAATGAACGGAAATATATTATATTTCCATTATGACACCATTATATTACCATAGTATCTAGGCTTCAGCCATCCTCCACTAGAGAACATGAAATTATTGGACTAAAGTCTAAGGATAATAAACAGGATATCACCAGAGCCTAAATGTATCTCACCCCAAGTACTTATTAATTAATGTGGTAATTTTAACTCATGGTCATATATTCTTTACTGTTCTTCCCTTTAGGTGGTAGAAATTAATTTCTGTCTCCTTGATTATGGGCAGAGCTTTGGGACTCCATTCTGATGACAAGTATGAAAAAAGAAAGAATAGGCACATTATAGTGGAGAAATCAGGCAAATAACTCTTTAATCAAGTGCCTGAGGTTAACATCAGTAGTGATCACGCATGATGGTGTCATGTACCCCTCACAAGACTCAGGGAGAAGACTGCTTCACCTTGATGGCATTCTTCCTAAAAAAATCTGTAGCTCAAGTTTAATCAAATGGAAAAGAATAAATTCAACAAAACACTTGGCCAGTATTCTTCAGAGTCAAAGTTGCAAAAATTGAGAAACATATACCCCTAAAGAGACATAATGACTGTCACTCAGTATACTGTATTTAATCCTACAGTAGGATGAGATGACAATGGGAAAACTAGTGAGACTATTACCTGGTAGTATAATTAATAATATCATATCAAAGCACATTATGCCAAAATTAATTTCTTCATTTTGATAAATATACATATTTTGTCAGATATTAACATTTGGGGGAGTTGGGTGAAATATATACAGATGTTCTATGTGTTATTTTACAGACTTTTTTATAAATCTACAATTATTTCAAAATAAAGTGTGTCTTACTTCTCCTACTGCCGTTAGAAGACAAAAAAGGAAAGCCTTAAGAACTTGAGCTATTTGTAGCATTTAAAAATATATATATAACATCAAGGCTAGTTCCCTGTTATATAAAGTCATTTTATAGTTGAAAGCGAGGATCAGGAACATAAATACACACAAAAAAATTACCAAGGAAATTTCAGCAAAATTCAATAACTTACCTCTCATGTTTGAACATAGTGAGAAGGAATCATTAGTTCATTCAAACTTTCTCCCTATAGTATTGCTCTCTTTCAGGTATCCTTGTAGTTTTTCTATCTGACAAGTCTATAATACCCTATCTAACAAAGCAAATAAAGGCGGTTTAATGACCATTCATTCAATCCATTATTTTTTGAGCATCTATTTTGTGCAGTGTATCACTATAGATGGTTTTGATACATCATTTGTAGTGAAAGGTGGGATAGATAATAAGATTACATAGCACCTAATCCAATTCCCTGGATTGCATTCATATGAAAAAAAATTCACATGAGGAAAATGAAAAGTCAGATAAATGACTTAACCAAGGTCATAGAGTAAGTTAAAGACAAAAGTAGACTAGAAACTAGTCTCTTTTTCAGCAATTTTCTTCTCAATCAAAACAATAATCCCAGGCTGAAGAGAGACACTGGGAGAGTTGTAAAATGTGTTTGTTTTCTTTGTAATTAGGTAACACCTCTCCATCCTCAAAGGGTAATTTGAGCTCATAATAATGATTTATTCAAAGCGCTCTGGCTTCTAGCACTATTTACTCCAGGAACTTAAAACTCACACTCTTTAATCTTCAGAAAATCCTTGTTAGATAATTTTCATAATTGTTCTACTTCTTTCTGCCCCTGCCCCTTCCCTAGAAGTGGAAAGTCAGGCTTTGAAAGGTTAAATGTTTTTCTGAGCTCATTTAATAAGATAGTGGCAAAGCTGAAAATAGAAGTCTTCCCATTTCTTATGTTTGCCTTATTTCACCTCATGTTATCACACTGAATTAAATTCCAATCTTCTGTAGTATTCTCACTATTAGGGAAAGGTGTCCTGATTCACTGTAAAGTGTCGGAGATGAAGAGAAGACTCCATGGAGCATTATTGTACGCCTGTGAGACACACAGCATGGGTATCATGAAATATTTTCCATCATAAGAGATCACATTTACACTGATCTCTTATGATGGCCAGGTTTCTCAGTTTCTCTGAATCTGAGTTTCCTTATCTGTAAAAAGGATAAATAATCTCCACCTTCATAGTTATTATGTGGATTTTTTAACATAATGCATATAAAGTGCTAGCACTTTATCTATATATGCAAAATTAAGTTTTCCTTCTATTCCTCCAACCAGATAAGCCTCATAAATCAAATTTAAAATAAAAGATAATTGAACCATTTTGCATATCATGTATGCAGACCTTATATAAATAAAACATAATGATTTTAACATTCTGAATCTCTGGTCTACAAGAATCAAATATATACTATTTAACTAATATAAGTGGATTATTTAAAGAACTGTTTAACCTATTATAAGCATTTGATGTTAACATTTGATTAACCTGAGGAGAAAAAAATGTTTCAGTTATAATTTACTAAAATTAACTAATTAAGAACAATTATAGTAGACCCTAAAATTAATTGTTACTGCCTTTCAAGGATATAGAACAAATAATCTGGAGTCTTTACGTGTATGTTAGCTTCATATTTATCTTAATGTTAATACTTGGTGACAGCTATAAGCCTTATTCTAAGGTATATTAAACATTCCTTTCAATTTTTAAACAATTGACTTATTTGGAAGTAAAGTGTTTCATAGATAATTGAAAAGGAAATTCAAATGATTTATCATTAATTTCAAACCCTTCTAATTGCTTTATTTAGTTGTATTTTATTTCATACCATATTTCTTAAACAAATGTGTGACCCAATTTTGTATAGATCTAAAATTTCTAAAGATAAACAAAAGGAAATGATTAAGCAACAAATAAGAGCGACACAAAAGTATTTTTAAAAAGTATTTAAAAGTATTTAAAAGTATTTTAAAAAGATGTTTCAGTGAGTCCTACGGGTCAGTCTGTGGATAGAATGGATGCTTATGAACTGTTGGTTGTCATGATGAAAGATAAAAGGTGCTAATCATCTTTTATAATTTCAGAATTCACCATTAAAATCTAGCCGTGCCCAGATTTAGGCACTCACATTTTCCTAATTTTAAAAAATGCACCTGTAGCAGAATATTTTTCTCCAAAAAGACAGAGCCAGCTGGAGAGAGAGACAATTAAGGCTGATTGGATGACTCAGCAATAAAAATAGGAAGCTAGTTGGATGAGAAAGGATGTGCTCCAAGGAAACAGACTGTCAGGGAGGGGGTCCTTGGAGAGAAAGAACAAGAAATGAAAAGCCCAACTACATGGACTGAGCTTAGACCTTGCGGTTAATGACAAACCTGTTGCTAAAATTAAAGAGTAGACAAAAGAACAGTTCGCTCATAGTCAAACTGTGAATAAGTTTATACAATTGTCAATATCTGTCATGCTTTCATAAGTACTAAATATGACAAAAATGATGCCAAAGCAGGAATGTGCATTATGAAAAGACAACCAGGCCTTTCCTCCAACAGTGAGAGTGCTGTCCATCCTTGTCCTTCCCTCTACCTCTTGCTAACTCTTCTTGTCGCTCAAAACTCCACTGGCTTCATGATCACCCTTCAGATTGGGTCAGCTCCTGCCTCTTTTCAAATACTGCCTCCTCCTTCCAAGCACATACCCCAAGAATGCATGTATTTAATTTTCATATTTTTAGCATTCATCTCCCATGCTAAACTGTAAGATCCATAAGAGGAGAACTGTGTCTGTCTCCTTGATGTTGAATAGGCACTCAGTAAATACTCATTGCAGAATGAATGAATCCTGGATAGAGAATAACAAGGCTGACATGCAATTCTGACTGCCACTCATCAGTTTCATTTACTTTGAATGAGTTCACTTTGCATCTTCACATCTTCCTTTTCCCTCAGATAACTTCTAACTCCAAACGTCTAAGCTTTAATAAATAGGTTATCCAGTACCCTTTTCTTAAATTCAACCAAGTAACCTTAATTTCAAGGTCTATAATAATATTTTCCCAAATTCTTTTCCCATTCTCTATTATTTCTGCAACTGGGTAAAAGCAGTTCTTGTCAGGTTGGGGACCGCTTCCTGGTGATTGAAGTGAAGAATCCTTACTGTAATTCAAAAGAGTGATAAGATTATTTAACTATTCATTCAACAAATAATAGACATGTATCTACTAAATCTCAGAAATTATTTCAGGTGAAGAGGACAAAACAATAATGGAACAAACTTTCAGCCCTCCTGAAGCATGTTTTTGGGGTGTAGGGGAGAAAGGCAAATCAATGCATAAACTACGAAGTTGTGAGCAACTGCAAGGCAGATAAAATAACCCAGAGCGGGGGAGTGAAGACTTGGTGGCTGGAGGATGGCCACTTTAGACAGGGCAGTCAAGGAAGTGCCCAGTGATAATGTGACATTTGAGTAGAGAGATGAAGGACATGAAAGATGAGAGAATGTTACAATGTGATTTTTCGTCTTCTGGGATATACCCAGCAGAGGAATTGTAGGATCGAATGGCAGATCTATTCTTGCAAGGGTACATGTGAAACTTACTAAATGTAGAACATAAATGCCTTAACATAATAACTAAGGAAATGCTGTGAAGGCTATGCTAACCAGTTTGATGAAAATATCCCGAATTGTATATAAAACCAGCACATTGTACCCCATGATTGCATTAATGTCCACAGCTATGATTTAATTTAAAAAGAAAGAAAGAAAGATGAGAGAATGGCTGGTGAAAGGCACATTCAATTTAGAGGGAGAGCACGCGTGAAGCCATGAGTCAAGGGAACTCCTGCCTCCAGGTACAGCAGGAGACTGCTGTAGAGGGAGTAAAGAATGACAGGGCAATAGAAGGTGAGGCCTGAGAGGCAGTGGGGTCAGACAAAGTGGGACCTCAGGGGCCTCTCCATAGGATTAGAAGCCATCGGGTGGTTTGAACCTGTGAGTGACATGATTAGGCTTAGATTCTCAAAGAAATATTTGGTTGCTGTATGAAATCTAAGCCCCAGGAGGGCAAAGGTATAAGTAAAGGAACGAACTAGGAGGGTTTCCAGTAACCTAAAGTAGGAGATTATTGTATTTTCAAATAAAATGGTAAAAGTGGAGCTGTATAGAAGTAGTTAGACTCCACATCTGCATTGACAATAGAGCTAAGGGCTTGGATATTGAACCTGGGGGGGAAGAGCACTGGGACAGAGAGAGGGAATGGACTGAAGCGGACAGAGAGGATCAAGGAAGGCACCCCTCTCACTCGCAGGCCCTGAGAACCAGCAAAGGAAAAGAGAGAAGTCCCCATTTGTAAGGCATGTGGAAGGGATCAGTGTCCGTAAGGGGCAGCTCGGTTTCAGTTTAGTAGAAAAAAAGTGAAAGGAATATTTAGAGAAGACATGGAGGACAAAAGGGTTTTGTTGATAAAGACATCAAGCTTCACAGAGCCTAGCAGAAAGTATGAGAGAGGGTGTTAGAGAGGGGCATGAAGTGGACCTGGAATCGTGCCAAACGGAGCCATGCCGGCTGAGAAGCACTGGGTGGTCGGGGACTGCTTGTGTTTATGAAGGCAGTCAGGGACGGAGGGCACACCGGGATAAGCCAGGATAGTGTCTCTGGCCGACTGTGTGGAATGATAAGCTTATGAGTGAACACTGGGGGAAGGAGCCTCCTCTTGCCAGGAACCTGTGGCTCCTGAGGGGATGAGATGCACATGCTTCCGCCTCTCTCCTCAGGTTCCTGGCCAAAAATATTGCCCTCAAATGCCCTCAAGAATTGCCTGACCTAATAATATGTAGGTATTCAAAGCAGTGGTTACATGTTAGTAGTAAACAAACACTTATTTGCATATACAATTAGTGAGGGTTTGGAAAGGCAGGGCCGTATAGCCCAGGCCCAGGCTTGCTTTATTGTCTGTATCTTCCTGACACTTCATAGCACTACTGGCTGCAACTCAGAACCTACACATGTTGCAGGGTAGTGCATACTTAATTCATGATGCCGTTGTTCTTAATCAGATCGGAAATGGGTAAATCACTAAGAACTGTCAATTTTAAACCACTGCATCATACAACGCACATCACTGCAGAAAGAAGGAAAAAAAGTTTTTAAATGAAACAAAAACTAAAGTTTTGAAGAACTCCAAAAGGAATATGGAAAAAATATGTAAAATGATATGTGAATAAAAATGTATCCATAAAGTGAAAATAAAGTTGCAAAATTGCACTGAGCTAAGCTTTGACTTCAGGATACTTTGTAAAACTTATTACAAACACCTAAACAAGATAAAAATATTTTAATGTATTATTAGGCCACTGGCAACCTCTATTATTATCTCTCTGATATGTTCACATACTTAGCACAACAAAACAATCTGGGATGACACTGGCAAAAGGTGTGTGCTCACAATTTATAAAATTTCTTCTACGTTCCAAGCACTGTGTTTGGGCCCCATGTTGGACTTTTCACGGAGACACTAGATCATTCAGTCCCCAAAACATTCCCATGAGTTCTTTATGATTGCCCCTGCTATAGAGGAAGAGAAATAGACACTTAGCAAGGTTAGAGAGTTCATAAGAAGCAGAAATAAAATTTCAACCCAATTGTGTGTATGTTGACCACACTACATCGCTTTCACTTATCAATTCTATGATAATTGTGAAAGACTATTGAAGTCAACTGCAAATAAACATCTAATAATGTGGCTTTGTTGAAAATAATTATATGACTATAGAGACCACCAGTTCTGAATATTGATGGAGAAATCACTGAAATACCACAATCAGTAGGGTACTGCTCCCAGGAAACAGCCTTCAACAATCACTTCTGAGTGCTCACTGTGTGGCAGCTACTATCTGGCCACGGAGATCTCCATACTGAACAATTAAGAACCAGCTGAGAGCCAGTGGGGACAGAGAGCAGCAAAGCAGCAAACACATGAACAGAACCATTCTAAGGTCCAAGAAGCAAAGACTCGTGATGATGTGAACTTGAATGTAGAGGAACAGCAACTTTAGCTAAAGAGGTGTTCAGGAAATACGATCTGAAAGGGTAACACCTTGAACTAAGACTGGAGAGACAGAAAACAACCGAGGCATTTTAAGGAAAGGCCACGCTTCAAGGAACAGATGTAAGTATAATGAAGCTAGTGAATGGTCAGCAAAAGAGGAGTATGGAGACAAGCTAAGTTTGGAGAGGTAAGCAGGGACCAGATCATTCAGGGTATTTGTCACGTTAAGATGTCTGGACTTCATTATATGCCATTGGAAGGTGTTAAATGATTCAGAGAATTTTAAGACTTGATTTAAATATACACATGCAAAATCTCACAGAGGATTCATAGTGTTTATACATACACACACACACACACATATATACATACAGAGAGAAATTATTTCGATGTAAGTACAAGTCATCTGTATGCATACATAGCATGTCTATATACATGTATGTGCATGTATGTATGTATGTATACATGGGTGTGTGTGTGTATGTGTATACTTATATATCTTGAACTGAGTCCATTCATTTGCCTGCCCTTCTACTCCAAATATACTGTTCCAAGTCAAACTCTTAGAAGCTGATGTTGAATAAGATGACTATGCCTTAAGGCAGGAAGAAATACAATTCTGTAATTCTGGTAATTCTGATTTCATCTTATTCTTTCTGTCTAGGTGACAGGTTTCTTTTCGGTAACTGACATTGAAATGTAGAACCTGCAAGATCAGCCATTTATCATTCCAAGTGACTAGAAGACTTCCTATCTGAATGGTAAGAATGTTGCCTCTTACTAAGTTGCACATGTCATTTTTGTTCTCCAGAATAATTTGGATGTGATTGCATATGATCAGGGTGCTTCATGGGAGAAAGAAGTAGAGCAAGCATTCTGTCTTATCCTCTTGGAGATTTGCATTATACCAAGGAGCAGACACAGCCATGGTGATATTTTTCACTTATCTAGGGAGGTAAGAGAGGTTTTCCTTGATTTTTGATTATGGCCTCTTACATTTATATTGTAATACAAAATTGCTATCGTAGTAGGGGGCAGATTATTTTTAAGTTACTCGTTGTCAAACTAAAGCTAACTTGTCTATTTTGCACCACACATGTTTCGAGACTAAAATAATGTTCTTGTTTATGAAATAAAAATGTAAGAACTCTAAATTTAAGGTATATAGTCAAGACAGAGCCTATCATAGGCATTTTCATCTATGAAGGTAGTGTCTAAAAATAAACGTGAAGGTAAATAAGCACAGATTTACTTGTTTTTAAGTAGCAGGGCATTATCTATGAGCTCATGTACAAGAAAAATGTCATAACCTAATCCCTTGTGTGGCATTTATTAAAGAATAAGCATACCATGATTTCATAAGACATTCACAACAAAAATGTCAGTAATATGCTTAGTTTATGTGAAACTGTAGATACCTTTGCTTAATTGTAAAAAATTTTATTTATAAACTTTATAAAAGTATAAAAGCGAAGTTAATAATTGATGGATTGCCACACCAGAGTAGAAAACTGGCAAACTAGCAGCTTTTTGGACACTTCTGTCTACAGAAAGCACTAAAACACTGAGAGCATTAATGTGAAATAAAGTCCCAAGCAGTTAGTATTTTCACATACAGTTCTTTATTTCTCTTGGTGAAATAAAAGTTAGCCCTGTCAAGGAAGAGAGTGGTTGGAGTTGAACTTAAAAAACATCGAACAATTTAGTGCCTCTTTAATATCACTATTTCACACGGTATACACGCTTCCATGCTATCAAAAATCTAAACACGAACCTGGCCCAGCATACTAAGAATACTCATTATCCTTATTGTTTTATTACCTACCTTGCCTTCTCAGAAGGCTCTGAAGAAATCACCTATTTTGAAAAAAAAAAAAATCACGAAGAGAAAAGTAAAGGTAAAACCAAACCTATAAAAAAGTGGAAAAAGCTTTCTGAATCTCTGAAGACACTTTGATGAATAGAAGCATATTATCAAGCATGTGATTTTGGATAAGAAGCATTTTAGAAAATAAAATATTAAATGTAAATGGTTTGAGCATTCCAGTTAAAAGGCAGAGATTGTCATATTTGATGAATAAATAAAAGGAAGACTTAACTACATGCTGTCTACAGGAAATTCACTTTAGACAAACTAAAAATAAAATATGAAAAATGATATACCATACAATTATTAATAAAGTATGGAATAAAGATAGATTGGCTATCCTATTAATAAAGATAGAATGGCTACGTTAATATCGAGTAAAGCAGAGATTGGAGATAAAGAGGTCATTTATGGTAAAACTGATATAACCGAAAGAAGAAATAAAAAACAAAGATTACACTCAGCATTTTCATATTCCTCCCATAAGAACTGCCAGACCAAGCAATCACAACATAATCAGCAAGAATACAGAATATTTAAACAACACTGTTATTGATTTTGTTCTAATTGATTATAGAACAGTCCAATCAATAACAGAAAAAAAATTTTTTTAGTGAATATAAAACATTCACTAAGATAGACCATATTCTGGTCAATAAAGTGAGTCTCCAAAAGTTGTCCTAAGGCTTAAAGGGCAAAGATAATTCTAAAATTGAATATTCAGTATTATATAGATAATAACAGCATTTATTAATAGTCTAAGAACACTAAGTAGTTTATTTTAAACACTACTAAAATATGAATTGTTTGAAAAATAAAGTCCAGAGTAATACCTTCTAAAAAAAATAGATATATTGTGAGCTACACTTAAAATCTGGTATATAATGCTTCTATTTCATATGCTCTCAAGATTTCATTTACAATAAGTTTTCCTTGTAAAAGAAATAATTCTGATTATATCATATATTCAGAGCACTTGTGCTCTATTTGAACAGAGATCTGAAACTCAAGCACTGTAATTTTTTTCAATGTGAAAGTTAGAAATTTGAATTATGCAAATATTCATCCACAATTAATAAATTGTTCAACTCATATTAAATCTAATGTTTTGAAGCCTGGAAATTGGTACTTCCATTAATGGAGTGATTTAAATTCCTATTAAGGTTGAATTCACTTACAAGAAACTAAGGAAAATAAAGATTACTTTATAATTGATATGCCCATGAGGCAGCTCTGATGGTGGGAGTCACCCAGGATAACAGTACCTTCACCACTTCTGTCAGGCTGGGAAGATCACCCACCCTCCATTGTAGCACCACCCACCACTGATACCCTAACACTTCCTCTCTTATCAAAATTATAGCACATGTCCCTGAATGGGGGTTCCCCCATCAAAACTCACCTGCCTCTTTTCCAAACTCTGTGTATGCCTTTTTAGTCTGCTTTAAGCAGAGAGGAAGAAAGACCTGTTTGTTAAGATTAGGGTCATGTAGTATTAATTTAAATCCTGGCATTGTTATTTGCTAGCTGTGCAATTTTGGTGAATTGTTAATCTCTCTGTGCCCGAATTCTTCCTCTTTTATAATGATAAGGATACTACCTACCTCATAAATTCATTATGGGCTTAATTAATATTTTTATTAATTTTTAAGTGCTTAGAAGACCATGTGACTCCACAGTAAATGCTACATGATTGTTAAATATATCATGGTGTTGCCTAAAATCTTTATAAGGTCATTAATTGTCCTCAGGACAAAGTCTATACTCTACAATGGGACTTTCAAAATGCCATCCTCTTTCCAACCTTACCTCTGAATACCTAAAGTATATGGACGTAAGGTTTTTGTTGTTGTTGTTGTTGTTTTTGAGACAGAGTTTCACTATGTTGCCCGCAGTAGAGTGCCGTGGTCACAGCTCAAAGCAGCTTCAAACTCTTGGGTTTAAGGGGTTCTTCCCAAGTAGCTGGGACTACAGGTGCCCGCCACAGTGCCCAGCCATTTTTGTAGTTGTAGTTATCATTGTTGTCTAGCTTTCCCAGGCTGGGTTCGAACCTGCCGCCCTTGGTGTATGTGGCTGGCGCTGTAACCACTGTGCTATGGGCGCCAAGCCTGGACTTAAGTTTTTTGAAAGTATTCTTATTTGTCTTTTTACTTAAGAAACATTTCCTTGGCTACTATGTCTTTCTTTTGCTTTTCCAATAAGTCCTACTCATTTTATAAGTCTTATTTAAGAGACTCTTTTATAAGATATCACTTTCTGGCAGAGCTTTCCTAGCCTCCAAAAGCAGCTCATATTACTAAACCCATAGTCCATGTAAGAACAGAAGGTATTTTTTGTGTACTGTGGTAATCTACAGGTATAGCACATAGTATGAATACTGTACATATTTATTCAATATGAACAAGAAAGGATTAGTTAATGGATAAGTGAATAACACTGTGACAGTATCATGGAAAAGCACAGCACATTTCCTCCATCATGACCTTGACCATATTATCCAGCTAGGTTACCTGGGACCTTCCATGAGAGGAAAACAAACAGATCAAGCTGGTCTGCGAGCTTATTTTGTATAGATACAAGTTCAATAAAAGTTAGCACAAGGTCACCTTAGTCATCTATTTGGACACACCCTGTCTCTCTCTCTCAGTTAATACAACTACTAAAGTCATGCTGTTAAGAAAACAGCTTCAGTTCTCTGTCTCCCAGTTATCTGAGCTACCTGGTAGGTTTCTTCCAAACTGTCTCATGGCGGGGTGAGGCTTTGTGATACTTTGGCAAAAACATTCTAAGAAGCTACATATATCACTTCTGTGTCAGATCATTGAATTGGCCATCAAAACCCTTCGGACATAATCTCCCCATCAAAATAACTGGCAATTGTCCCGATGGTAGCAGATTAGTCAATCTGTATCCAGGTATGAGGTGACAAGAAGCAGGGCCCCTAGCCCATAACTTTTTATTATATAATTAATGAAAAGATAAAATTGATGGTTCTTCAACCAAGGGGTAAATCATACTAGTCGTTCATCCTCATACTCCATCCTTCAGTTCACGGAACAATTGGAATTCCACTATATTCATGTATTCATCTACCTTTGCTACGAGAAGCTACTAAGATATTTTAACCTGTATTATAGCACTTTCAACACTGAAAAAGAAAAGTTATCTCCAGGAAATAATTAATAGCTTACAGACCACACCTTGGGGAATGCTGATCAAGCTTTCTAAAAATTCTTAGAACAAGGGAAAAACACTCCAGGGAAGCCTTCCCTCAAATTCTATGACATCTTGATTTTATTTTGCAGCCTGAAGTTTATAAAAATAACATTCTCTGCTAACTAAGCTATGAGAAAACTATATTGACTTTTTATTTGGAAAAATGGAACTAATTTTTTTTTTTCCTTTAGGAAAATTTTAATAGTATAATATGGGAGAAAATGTTTCTGTAACAACTATTGTAAAACTGTAAAACATTATAGTTGAATGTTTTAACCTGAAGCATTTACTTGCTCTGTCAAAAAAAAAGAAAAACTGAACAAAATAAATAATTACCCAGAGATTTTACTGGGTACAAAAGAAAATAATTAATCTGATGTTGTTTGGTCTCTCAAGTTGAGTAAGATATTTTGCCAATTGGAAGTGCTCTATCTTGAATTTAGTCATCTCCTTAATTGCTTTTTTTTTTTCGTACAAATGTTACAGGTTTTATTTTTTCTGTGTTGGAAGGCAGAAATAAAATGATATGCTAATTAATGAAAAGATGACATTAATAGTTCTCCAACCAAGGGATGAATCACACTAGTTGTTCATCGTCAATACTTCAGTTCATGGAACAATGGGAATACATATTATTAGTAACTTAGGCCCTAAAAGACGACTTCCTTGACCCTATGTACGTCCACGCATGTGTGCGTGTGTCCTGGTAAGGGGATTCCACAGGATGTTCCAAAAGTCTCCACTCATAGGGAAAAAATGCACGACAGCAGATATGTTGGCACATGCGTGGTAGAGAAAACTTCATGTGTATGTAGAAAGAGACAGCCAACATGTAAGGAATACTTTGGAAATATTTTATAAAATTTTGTAATGAACATTTTGTAATAAAGGTACATTTAGCTGCATTGCCCATTTTCCCTGTGTATGATGACACTTGACATACTCTGTATTTATTTCCTCACCATTATAAAAAAAAAAAAATAACTAAGAGATATTATACTGACACTCTTTCTTAGCAAATCTTCTAATGGGAAATGTGACAGAGGAGAAGGTCTAGGGAAAAAATTCCACTTCCACGAAGGTAGAAGTGACAAAAGGAACTCATAGTGTTGGCAAAAACTTGCTTTCTCAGAACACAGGGAATAATTGATTTCTACAGGGTGATAATGAGAGCTGGGGTGTGCTGACCTCTCACTTCTTAGAAAACAGGTATTGTTATTTAACCTGAGATTCTGGACAATTTCATCGCCTGCTGCTTCTCCCAAAAACAAAAGTGGCAACAGCTACAATAAAAACAACAAAATTAAACAGCTCTACTATTAAAGAGACATTTTACGGCAGATTTGGAGGAAGGAATACGTTAGTTCTGCAGGTGGAATCCATCAGCACGTGGATTCTCTGGGCATAGCTTCAGCAGTAGCCTCAGCAGCCACAGCTGTTAGGTTGTCAGAAGTGACTCCATGCGAGAATAGAAGCTGGGCAGCAAAAGGAAAATGAATAATCTACTCATGTAGAAAAGGTGGAGACAAATGGAACATTTTGGATGGGACAGTGTTTCGTAACTACCCAATAACTGATTTGCTGTTGGTCACTCAGGTCCCTAAATGCAGCTCAGTTTCTTGACATCTATAACATATTCCTGACTGGTCATTTAGTAAATGTGACACCACATTTTCTGGTTAGGAGTCTCCTGCAAGAGGATCCATCCATAAGAAAGAGAGAGAAAGAGAGAAATTAGCTTCATTTTTTGCTGAATTATTGAAGTTCATAAGACTTCCTATAAAATTAAAATATATTCCTTCCTTTTTTTAAGGAGGAGTATTCCTTCCTCCTTAAAAAAATATCAACTTTTATGGATCTTTCATAAAATTTTATGATTCAAATCAAATGAATGTATCATATCCTAGGGTGAGGAAGTCATTTTGCAATCTCAAAACAATATTAATATTATTTTTTTGGCTGGGTGTGGGGGCTCATACCTGTAACCCCAGCATTTGGGAGGTTAAGGCAGGTGGTTTGCCTGAGCTCACAGGTTAGAGACCAGCTTGAGCCAGAGTGACACCTTGTCACTAAAAATAGCCAAGTGTTATAGTGGGTGCCTGTAGTCCCAGCTACTTGGGAGGCTGAGACAAGAGAATCACTTGAGCCCTGGAGTTTGAGGTTGCTGTGAGCTATGATGCTACAGCACTCTACTGAGGGGCAACAAAGTAAGGGTCTGTCTCAGAAATAAATAAATTAATTAATATTCTTTGAAATAATATTATTTTTCTGATTGTAAATCTCACTAAATCTCACATTTTGTTTAAGGATGGTATATCATAATCCTGACTAATCAAAGGGTGGTAATCATATGGCCCAAACGCCACTCCTCCCACTCCCGCTCCCCGAGCAGCCTTTATGAATAATTGCGGAGGTCTGCCAACTGAGCTGAGATGTAGGTTGAGAATCATGCTCAAAATCTTCCATTCAACAATTCACAATAGATAGAAATTCGATGTATCTGTTAAATTATCGGTTTCCTTTTGTAGTTCCTCCACTAACATACAAAATTCCTTTTAGCAGTGGGTTTTTACTATTCATCTTTGTATTTGGATAGAGTATTTGATAATACTATTTGCACATATAGAGTCAAAAGGGTATCTGACTATGTTGTCTCTTACTTCTATTTTGTATAGCTGATATATATTACTCATTACATACACGACGTTTAGCTGGTCAATCGAGGCATACACGTAAGAAATGTGGTACTAAACAGAACTCTTGAACACTAGCATTTGGCTGCAGTCTGTGCTCACTGAAATAATTTTCTTTTTCATCTGAAGCCAGAGAGTCATCTTCTAATTTCAAGCTATTGGAAATTTTTGGAACATCTGAAACAGTGATTCACATAAATGAGAAGAAGCATGGAGGATTTAGTTGGTAAAATTCCCAGTAACACTTAGAAACAGTGAAACTTTCCTCTTTGACATTAGGCAAATACTAGTAATGTGGCAGCAGTAAAAGATTTCAGCAAAACTGTGAAATAAAAATGCTTTCTTGCTTGCTGGTGCCCTTCCATCTTGTTTGACAGTCAGTCTAAACTTCCCACAGCCCAGGAGAAACTCCTTCTCAGAAAAGTGCACATTCTCTCACTTGCTCATTTGTGACACCCATATTCATGAACTTATCCTTTTTTTTTTTTTTTTTTGCAGTTTTTTGGCCAGGGCTGAGTTTGAACCTGCCACCTATAGCATATGAGGCCGGCGCCCTACCCCTTTGAGCCACAGGCACGGCCCTAGATAAATTTTATTTTATTGACTCTAAGGAAGTCACAAAAATGAAATTCTGTTTTCTGAATAATATCCAGCCTGCTTATATTGGCCTTTGGATATTATTTTTCTTTATTTTTCACATTTATTAGAATTGTTATAGCATTTACTTTATCTTTTAATCTCAAAATATTAAAGGGCTACAAATGTTTTTGTTGTACTGGTTGCACCAATACTTTTTACAATGCTTACGTCTGAGTTTTTAACATGCCCAATGTTATTTATCCTCTTGTATAAAGAATTACTCTAAGCTAACTGTTAACCAATAGCCTGCTAATATGTTATCCAGTAATAGCTTAAAGTATATTTGAAGTTTTGTAGGATACTCTTAAAGATGAGAAAGACTTGAAACATAAAATAAAAATTATTTCCCAATGGTGAAATTTCAGTCATTAATGTTATAATGATCAAGAAATGTCAGAGAGCAAAAAACTAGTCATTGAGTCACACAGAAGCTTAAGAAGCCATGCATGTCCTAATATTCTTCTAAAGTCAGTAACTTATATCAGCCTAAAATTTTACAAATCAACTGGGCACGGTGGCTCACGCCTGTAATCGTGGCACTCTGGAAGGCGGAGGTGAGTGGATCACTTGAGCTTAGGAGTGGGAGACCAGCCTGAGTAAGAGTGAGACTCTAATCCTGTCTCTACTAAAAATAGAAAAACTAGACAGGCATTGTGGCAGGCGCCTGTAGTCCCAGGTACTTAGGAGGCTGAGATGCCTAAGAGTTTGAGGTTGCTGTGAGCTATGATGCCACAGCACTCGACCCAGGGCTATGAAGGGAGACTCTGTTATAAAAGTAAGTAAAGAAATAAATAAAATAAAATAAAATAAACTACTACAAATCTAGAAGTTCTTCAATAACTCTTTCCCGACACATTTTGTTATTATTCCTTGGTACTCATTGGTATTACAAAATTGTTTCACTTGCATAAGAAATGCATTCCATGAAAAGAAAGAGAAGTAATCATCTGATAAATTAAGGATTACCTAATCAAGCAGCGGATTACATTTCTCTGAATTTCAGATGATGTAAAAATGGAAAATATTTTAAATTGTTTAGTATTACTAGAACCTATTAACTTAAATGCTTGCAATTTATTGCCAGTCAACTGCAAAAAGTTGTTTTGAACATTTATCCTTCTCCTTAGTATCATGGAGATGAAAATGTTCACGAAGTAGAAAATTGCTTCCTACACTAAGAAAATGTCACAGCCACAAATTTAGGTGCTCCCCTAAGCATTACTGTTAGGTACCCTAGGTAGTTTTAGCCTCTGGATTCTAAATTTCAAAGCACACACTATCACAATCCAAAGTCTACATTTTATTCTCCTGGATGATACAGTATTTTAACGAAGGAGGAAATTTCATTCTTTCATAGATTCTTTGAAAGAATCAATGAATTAACTTGACAGGTTAATTATATCTTATATTAATATACTCTTCAAACTTCACATTTTAGAGTTCACAAGACACCATTGTATGAATTTTCACTTCGAGTATTAAAACAACCAAAGCAACCAAGTAGAAGCCATCATTCATATTTTAAAAATGAGGGAAAAGCTTCTAGAAAGAACTTGCATGAGGTCCTCCTGACACTTGCCTCAGAGTTCTGAATTCCCTTTGTTTTCTATGTTCACCCATCTCATAGCTCCACAACAGAAGCAGCAAATTGAAATAATAAACACGTTATCATAAATATTCTCCCCATGACCATTCTCCGTCGGAAACCCTTTCTGATTCTACCACTCCTGACTTAGCGTTATCTCAAAATAGCTATTCTTCCCTTACTTCACAACTGCTTTAAATTATCCAGAGCCCTGACACTAATCTTCAGAATCCTTATTCAATGTCTACTTTCACTTTAAGATGTAATAAGAAAAAGAATTTGTCTGCCTTAAAAAAAAAAGGGCCTAAATGGCAGAGTAACTCAAAATAGCCACCAGGATTATATAACTAACCAAATGTATTTCCTTTTCACACTAAGGCACGACTCTTCTAATACAAAATCTAAAGTGCACACATCAGCAAGACAGAAAGAGAAGTTGGTCTTTCTCAGTCTTTACTCAGTGTAATTGAAAGTTTCTAATTTTATTTATTTTTGAGCTTTTATGACATACTTACAATGACCCATAAAACTGACTTTATGTGACAATTGCTGGTATATTTCAATTATTCTGCTTTGCTTAATTAAATTTGAATCAACTATGCTGAAATTGCAAGCATAATCTTGTTTTCTAAAGTTTTCCAAATTAACAAAAACAGTGTTAACATATCAGATTAAAGTAAAAGATTGATTAGTTAGAAACTGACAGACAAAAAGATAAATTTCCCCTTTGCTATTAGATAAATATATTTAACATTTCTCTCATATGAGTTTAATTTCACTTCATTATTCATAACAACAAAATATCCTTAGAAGCCTCTGTACCATTTTCCAATGTACATCATGTCTCATCCCACCCTTCTTGCTACTAGACACGTGCGTGGAGTTAAGACTAAAGTGACCTGTTCAGTTGAGATAATTACTGGGATAACAAAATAGCACACTTTTATTATTAAATACTCTGGCAATTGAAGCAAACTTCAAGTTTAAACCAGAAGTACATGAAAAATTGTGTCTGCAATATTCATGAATCAATGGCATTATCAACTTTCACTCCAATATACATAGTGAGTCCAAAATAGCTGTATATATAATATGTATTGTGTCTGCACACAATGAATGGGAAAACTAAGACATCTATTCAGAAACTTTGGATAAATGTAAGACTAAATATATTTTGTACTAAATTAGCCTGATTCATTTGCTGCTTCAATTTTCCACTTAGTATATTCTGGAAAAAATAAATGC
This sequence comes from Otolemur garnettii, assembly GCF_000181295.1. Lineage (NCBI taxonomy): Eukaryota > Metazoa > Chordata > Mammalia > Primates > Galagidae > Otolemur > Otolemur garnettii. Next base: position 46,623,439 of record NW_003852400.1, on the reverse strand, counting down.
ATAATAGCATTTATAATGCTTCCAATATTGAAAAGGCAGTAAGCATAGGCACAATAAAGAATCAATATTTGAGCTCTCTTTTGAGCTTTCCACCCTTTAAATTATTAGAAACATTTGTAATAATTATAACTCACATTTCCATAACTTTTTTAGTTTCAAAGTATGTTCAATAGTCATATCTCATTTTAGCCTCACATTCTATAGGGGTAGGGCAGAAAATTATCACTATCATCAGAGAAAAACAAATCAAAACTACACTGAGATATCACCTAACCCCAGTGAGAATGGCCCGCATCACAAAGTCTTAAAGCTGCAGATGGTGGTGTGGATGTGGAGAAAAAGGAACACTGCTGGTGGGACTGCAAACTAGCACAACCTTTTTGGAAGGAAGTATGGAGAATCCTCAAGGAACTCAAACTAGACCTCCCATTTGCTAGGCATCTACCCAGAAGAAAAAAAATCATTTCATCATAAGGACATTTGCACTAGACTGTTTATCGCACCTCAATTACAATCACCAAAATGTAGAAATAGTCTAAATGTCCACCAACCTAGGAATGGATTAACAAGCTGTGGTATATGTATACCATGGAATACTTTTCAGCCACTACAAAAGATGGAGATTTTACATCTTTTGCATTAACCTGAATAGAGGTGGAATACATTCTTCTTAGTAAAGCATCACAAGAATGGAGAAGCAAGAATCCAATGTACTCAATACTAATATGAAAGCAGTAGATGAGCTAATACAAGGGGGACTAGGGGAATGAGCAAGTGGGAGAGAGGAAGAGGGAGGGCAATGGAGGATCACGGGGTACAGCATAACTCTTGGGGGTGGGACACAAGTATAAGAGGGACTTTATTTAACAAATGCAATCAGTGCCACCTAATTGTTTGTACCCTCAATGAATCTCAAACAAACAAACATAAAAGTTAAATGTGATGCCATAGTTGGGGTTGGTGAAAGGAACAGTTTTAAGAAAAAGGAACAACATACATAAGGGATTTCAAATGGTGTATTTGACAAACTATGAAGTTTCAGCATAAAGAATAATGAG
>NW_003852400.1:46621147-46621710 GCF_000181295.1 Otolemur garnettii | reverse complement strand
TTTCTTAATTGTTTAAGTTAATTTCATAACCAAATAGGTTTCATCACGTAGCATGTTAAGACTTCAGAGTATCTTTTAAAACATCACATTCAAAATTACAAAGTAAAATACTGAAAAAGATTCAGAGTACTAATAATTCTTGAGAGAAGGAACTTAAAACTCTTGGTTTAATCAGAGACTTGTAGATAGTTTTTACACGGAGTGTTTAAAAATATCCACAGTCATCTGTTTTTTCAAGAAATAGATTAGCCAAGCAATGAGGTGATTCTAAGAGAGTGTCAATGAAAAATTTCAAAGAAACCAGTTCGGCATTTTAGGACATAGAACCCCGATGTAATTCATTCCATAGAGGACACCTAGCGGTCTTCAGCAGAAGCAAAATTTGCCTGCAGAAAACATGTACAGGAATACTGGTGTTAGCAGAGGTGCTACTCTGTGAAAATGTCACCATGAGCACTATACATATTTATCAATTTAAATATTACAAATAATGTCCATCTACCTCATTTCATTTGAACTTCACAATTGTTCAACTGTCTATAGTTATAATAAATAAGCCACTT
>NW_003852400.1:46611604-46619326 GCF_000181295.1 Otolemur garnettii | reverse complement strand
TTATCTATCCTACAAATAGATAATCATTACAGAGTGTTTCTGTTTTCAATTACTATTTCCTAAATCTCTAAAAATTTCAAAGGTCATCTCCCTTTGATAAAAGGACTGAGAGAAGCAGCTGTAAAGGAACTCTTCACCTTTACACACTGGATAATCTCCCAGTCACTGAGCTCTTAATCTACCCTTTATCTCTTCAGTGGCTTGTGATTGTCACATAGTCCATTTAATTTCCAGGGATTTCCTCACCGTATGTCTCTTTTAGGAGGATCAGACAGAATTGGTTCCCCTTGTGATAGGTTATGAAATAGCAATCTGGCTGGGATCACTGTCTTTGCTTGAAATACAACAATAACAACAATGCAGAAATAAAAGAATTTTTTTTAAGATGAATATAAGAATGGGAAAGATTCACCATGGTTTTCTAGGGAGTATAAGAGAATAAGTTTTCTGGAATGATTTAACAAATGCCTCATATTGTTCACGTCACCTGACTGTATATAAAAGTTTCAGTATAGTGTCAGAGAGCTCTATTTTTGCATCTTAAAGTCATTGATCTTATCATTGGCTGCCATATGCTTCCTAAACCACTTACCCAAATCAGCTGTTTCCTCCTGTCCTCGCCACTAATTCCACTTCAGTAATGATAGTAACTTAGGGGCTAAACTTTAACGTTTCTGTATCTCATTCATAATATTTCACTAATACATCTGTCTTCAGGGCTGCTTCTTGTTTTTCAGTTGAACTAATTCAGTATGAAAAAAAAATGTATTGTTGAAGATGGAAGCAGTTTCCTATAGAAGGCAGCCGTTTCCCTCAGGAATGATTCATGTAGAACAGTGGCAGCTTCCAGACTTCACACATTACTTCCCCAAATTTTCTGAATTTAGCATTAACCAGCTTGGTACTAAAACACTCAGAACCAAAGACATGTGGGTGAGGGAATGCACATCTTCCTCCGCGTTCTTATTTCAAAAGCTCACAGAGCTGCTTCTGACTGATTTGTTGGGTTTCCACCTGTAAACTCATCCTGGTGGCATTTATAAAAATCAGGTAGAGAAGTGCCCGTTTGGAAACCATTCAACTTTCTCTGTGACCAGCGTTAAAATCAAGTAGGTGATAGAATGATGAATTTGTATCAAAATCTGGATTTTGACTTGTTGTGTTTCTTCCCTACTTCAGAGTATTACTAACAGGCATTAAATTCCATGCTACAGGATATAATATGGGTGTATCATGTAATCAAGAAAACATTCTTCACCTAAATGAGTTTGTGGTTCCTTTATTACCAAGGTCATTTATTTATAAGGAAGGTCTTGCCAACTCACAAGTCTGGCCTGAACGTGTTTGGTTACCAAATGCCTGCGAGTGCCTATTAAATTGCCTTTCACAATGCTGATGGCAGCAAGCCAAGGCTCCTGAATTATATCATGGCATCTTTAAAACGCCATCATGTTACACTGAGCTAGGTGCCTGCCACTACTGCCAGGAGCCAGAGGACATCAGTGATAAGGAGTGTCCTCTCCTATAACCACATGGCCTGCCATTTTATCTGATCAGATGCCATCTGTTCATCCTGCTGCCATTCTCTAGAGTAACTGGGTTAAAACTACATGACATCAAAAATAGTCACATTGCCTACTGTATTTTTAATTGACTGGATATTTATATCAGTGATTTTTCTCTATAGGCTATTTATTTAAAATAGTTTTTGTGGCCTTGTTTTAAGAGGTAATTATCTAATTCTGTCATGCTGCATGATCACACTTTACTTAAGAAAAGTCCTGTATAGTTTCTTAAATATCTATAAAAGAGTGGAATGATGAGATGTTTATAATTAAAAGCATACATGTTATAGTAAGAACCATATAGTCTTGCAGTTAAGAGCACCAGTTACCAAGTCAGACTGCCCAGGTTAGAATACCAGCTCTACCTCTTACTAGTTCTGTGCTTCTAGGCAAATTACCTTACCTTACTCCTCATCTGTACAATGAGGACAATAATTGTGTCTACATCCTGGGGTTGTTAGGAAGATTAGTGAGCTAATCCATGTGAAAAAATCAAATAAATTACTTGACATATAATAAGCCCTCAATAAATATTAGCAATTACTATCAAGAATCATCATGGTTGGGCATTAATCTCAAATTATTATAAAAAAGCTTTGAGACTTGAACATTTATTCCATTTTAGATGGAATGTATTATATATAGAATGATTACAAGATGAATCCAATTTCTTAAATGTGCTTCATTTGATTTTAAGCATATTCCATACCCATATTTTAAGAAGGATCCATTTTTATTCCATCAGTATATTATGCAGTGTTTTATTATTGCATGTCATTTCCTGAAATCCTGTGAACCAGAATGTCATTGACAAACACATACAAAAACATTGCTACAGCCTCACAGAAAGCAAACACAAGCCCTGTTTTAGGACTGCTTTAAAAGCATAATTTAGCTCAAAAACACTAAAAAGCATTTCTGTAGGGAGTAAAGAAAGAAGCCAGTACACTGCTGCTTTCACCAGAGCTGGCCACTCTAGAGGCCTTCTGGACTCTCATTTTCATGCAGACAATAAAATTTGGGTTATAAGTAACACAAAAGGTAGACTTAGGAGAAAAGAAAGACAAAACGGTTAACATGCAGACTTTGGAATCAGGGCCATAACCTCCTTTGCCTGATGATGGTACACTTGACTCAGAGCTTTAGAAACTCAGTTGGCTGAGTCCTTTTAGTCCGACCTGCTGCATCAGAACAACAGATGCCCTATTCAGCAAAATATGGGCCTGCCTGGCTAGACTCACTCCATTCACTCACTGCACTATTTATGTTTTCTATGGACTCATTTCTCTCCCGGGTATGCTATTTTTCAGTATTATGAAGTAAACGACTGGGGAGAAACTATAATAACTATAGGCAAAGCTTAATAATGAGCAAAATTAATATGCTAAAATCAAAGTCTTTATGTGTACAACTTGGAAATATACAGACACTATTTTACCCAAACCAAAATTCATACAATTTCTATATTAGAGGAAACATACACCACACTATCTTAGAGAACAAATGTTACACTAGATTAGAAATCCAAGTCTTGTCAAAGATATGTCATGTATTCACTTTACCTAAAAAGAACCCCCATGACGAGGGAAAGGTCACATCGATTAGGATAAAAAATTATTGATTAAAGTGGATCTGTTAAAAAATTAGCATAAAATAATTATTTCATAATCACTAGTTCTTTTAGTTGATTCAAATCCAGTATTTGACCATATCTTTTAATATATAAGCATAGCATTCATCAAAAAGAGGAGTTAAATAAGTTATTCTACTTAAATTTAAAAAAACTCATTACACATAGCACAGGTGTTCATTTGAAAACAGTCATAATTAACAACCTCATGATACAGTGGCTTTAAACAAGAAAAAGGTATGTCTTACCTCTTCCCACTGATGTATGTATCTAATCAACCTTGAAAGTCGTAATAATCGCAAGAGACTGAGAATTTTTGTAAACCTCACAATTCGAAGTGCCCTGGCTGTCTTGTAAACTTCTGAATCCATTCCTTTTTCTACAATAAGAAAGATATAATCCACTGGGATGGATGAGATGAAGTCAACCACAAACCAGCTTTTTAAGTAATTCATCTTGATCACTTTAGGGTCCAGGATGATTTCAGAACTATCTTCATTGACAGTCCCAGTCCTAAAATTCATGATCAGGTCCAACAGGAAAACTGTATCTGATGCCACATTGAAAACAATCCATGGTGTTGTTGTTTGCTCTGTAAAGAATGTGATTCCAACTGGTATGATGACCAGATTTCCAACCATCATTATAAGCATTATTAAATCCCAATAAAACCTATAACAAATAAAAAAAATCATATTTTAAAATGTAGAAAATAGCCAGCCTATTCTCCCCTATAAAAATTATTAATGATACATGGATAGATATATAAGAAAAAGAAAAAAAATGGTTTTATGAGACATGTAATTTCTTCATTGCTTATAAATTTAAATCTAAAAATGATGTATTCCTAAGCCAAGGATTAGGATATTGAATTCTAAAAATTATTTGATATAAAGCATTCAAGTAAAATTCAAAATCTCCTCGCCCCCACTTATTTACTAAAGAGGGAAAATAAACCACCTGCATTATTGTCAACACAAAATATAGACAGAAACAAGGAAGAAGTACAAGACTGGAAGTTCCATAAGACTGTCTTTGGGAAGACTATTTGGAGATGTTTTGAAATATTTTATATGTCAATTTATCAATCATAGATTTGAAGAAACAGTAATAAAAAGGGTACTCCAAATTTATTGGTACTAGGAAGACAGATCAAGTCAACCACAGATTCTACATGGCCCGTAGCTTTGCAGAACTCCAAATACTTATGCTTTATCCTTTTGTTTGAATAAGAAAACTAAAACTAATTTTGGTCTGATGCTGAGAAGTATTTAACAGTCTCTATTTCAGATTTTAAACTAGAATTTACCCAAAATTTGCACTTTCATTGCTACTTTTTGAACAACTAATTTAAATATATTGCCATTATTTTTCAAAACAATTTGTTCTTTAAAACTTCAAAAACTAATTGTGGACATGCCTGTGATTACTAACTGCCTTCAGAAACATTCTCAACTTACATTAAAATTGAAAGGAAACCAAGAACTTCATTCCAAATTGATGTAGCTTAACTAAATTCATCAGCGATGACTATAATGTTATTTTCATGAGAGTTCTTTTTGTCTGTAGACACTGCTGTTAACAAACTAAGTCATAGACTATATTTGCTACAATATGTACTTATAAAAATGAAAAAGCAAATCAATTAGCAAAACTATATAATCATGAAATAGACTCCGAAAACATGACTTACTTAAGAGGCATCTTTTCTGGTAGTTTTGTTATATAAACAATATAAACTTCCATAATAAAAATTTCTTTTAACTATGATATTTTCATTATACAGTAATTCACTTAAGACTATTTGAGCAACATTTTAACAAAGTATACACTTGCATAAACCTTTCAAAATTACTATCACTAACTATAATGGTATGAATGTAACAGGCCCTCCCTCCCCTTGTTTTGAGCCCCTGGATGATGTAAATGAGCAATGTTTGTCATTTTGAAGGTTTCATCAGTATTTCTATCAAAACTTACCTGTACTTTATAAACATGTATATAAATGTCTGTGTCTGTCAGACAACATGCACTGGAAATTTAAATAAAACCTTTTTTGGTTCTCTTCACGCAAATGCAAACTGTATCTTTTAACGCATTAAGAACAAGAAGAGATGTAAAGGAGATAGAATATTGTAATAGCTCTTGCACAAAGAAATGACATCACTGAACACTAAAACGAACGCATGTGTACCCTGAGGATTTTTCACTTCTGGACACTATTATCAGGTCTTTTCTGTGAACTTCTTTCCCTGCCCTGCTCTGGAAAGCTGCTCCCCCTGGATGTAATACACAGCCCTCTTATCTTCTGCTCAACACGTGCCCTGGGGGCAATATTAAATCCTCCTCAATGTCTTTAATGATTAATTTGTAACCAATGACTCCAAAAGCTTTATCTCCAATCCATTCCTGTCTTCCCAGCCTCCAGAGCCTCATAATCAGCAGCCTGTTAAATCTCTTCTTCCAGTGTATCTCACAGTCATCTCAAACAGCATGCCTAAGCTCAAAGTCAGAATCTCCCACATATATTCCTTATATGTTCTTTATCTCAGGGAATGCAACAACTCTATATGTGATTTGCAAGCCAGAAATCTTGGAGCCATTCTAGATAACTCCTGTCCCTAAATCTACCCAATCTCATATCCAGTAGATAACCTAGGCTGTTTAGTGCTAATGCCTAATGATCTCTTGTATTCATCCATTTGCCTCTTACAATTCTCACTGCAGCTGTCATTCAGAAATTCCTACCAGCTGTTTAATTTGGAGACAAGTTATTTAAATTCTTTAATCCTAAATTTTCTTGTCTGTAAAATGAAGATTCTTATAGAACCACGTGTACAGGATTTTGTGAATTAAATGAAATGATATATGCAAATCACAAAGCCTGGTATATAATAAACTGTGGTACAACAATGCTGGCGGTCTAGTCAGTTTCCAATTACTTCCTTACTTACCAAAATAAATCCAATTTGTGGAAAGGACCCAGAAGCCCACTGAAAGGTACTCACTTCTATAGATACTCTCATATTTCTATCATTAAGATAGCAGTGTTTATTGAAGGAAAACTAATACTTCTTCCCTCTAAATCAATAGAGATGAAAAATACAAAGTTTCTCCTTCCATTCTTTATTATCATAATAATGTTCATCACACCAGAGATTTCTAGTATGAGTACTTACTAGGGTCTGAAGCTATTTGATAATCTCAGCATCAATATGAAGCTCCATTAACCCTATAATTTCCTTTTAAAGTATCATTGACTCTGTTTTATAGACATAAACACAAATATTGTGATAGACTTGTATAATACAACGCTTTCTCTGAACAACATGGATTCATTCCTTAGGTAACCAAATACAGTTGTCACTTACTGTGGAAGTACAATATAACTTCTATTTTTTACAGCAGTAAATGTATTCCTGAAAACTGACCTCATGAGAATCTCTACCTCAGCTGCCCATTAATTTCTTCTCTTTGAACTCTTCATTCTAAAAATTTCTCCTGGATATCCAGGCTCTTCCTTTATCTTAATTCTCAATTTCTATGTCTTACACATTTACCTGCACTTTACCTTTCCTCTTTATCCCCTTTCCTTTCCTGCTGCTCTCTCTTGTAAGACAGAACTACCTTTCTTTAAAAAAAATTCCTCAAGTCTCCTATCTATTCTTTCTGTTCAATTCTACCTACTTGATCCAAAGCAATCTACCTACCATGAAACTTGCCCACTCAAAAACCAGCAATGACTCTCTCAATTAAGTAAAAATAACTTTGTTTACTCATCAAGGCAACTCCGTGATATGGTTTCCTTGCCCCTTCCCAGCCTCTTCTCTTCACAATTTATGACAAGCATCCCCTATTTCAGGCAAGAGGGTACTTGTTCATGCTTTGCGATCATGCCTATCTACGGACAGGTACAGAAGAGAGTGTTACTTATTTGTGACCCATCATTCTACCTACTAGCATTCTACTTGTCCTTCTAATCCCATTCTGGAAGGAGTTTATTAGTGGTTTTGTTTTAATAGACTATTTTTTACAAAAGTTTTGGGCTCACAGCAAAATTAAGCTGATAGTACAGACATTTCCCATATAGCCCTCTGCCCTCCATATGCAAAGTTTTATCCTGTTATCAGCATGACTTATTATAGAAGATTGTTTGTTCCAACTGATAAACATACACTGATACATCATTATCACCTACAGTCCATAATTTACAGTGGGGCTTACTGTTGCTATGTACATTCTAGAGGTTGGGCAAATTTATACTGATGTGTACATAAATAAGTAGTTTCACTGCCCTGAAAATCCTTTGTATTTCTTCCCTTAATTTCTTAGATTTTTTTTTTTTTTTACAATTCCCATGGTAATATACAAGGTCTGACAATTAAGTTTGTGAACTCATCCTAGAAAAAAATGCCACATACCTCACTGCTGAATATCACTACGGTGACCTTGGAAGTACTTAGTACTTAGTACTTCCTTCCCCTTAGGAAGCTATGCACCAATGCCAGTGTCTAGTCCACTCTCCTA
>NW_003852400.1:46609788-46610631 GCF_000181295.1 Otolemur garnettii | reverse complement strand
TGTGGTACCTAAATAAGGTTTCACTTCTCCACAAAGCCTGATATTGACATTGCTAGGATTCTTTGCTTAGTTCTCCATCCTTATAATAAGTCTCCATCAACTCAAAGGAGTCAAGGAAGAACCTACTATATAGGAAGTTCCTTTTTCTGAAATACTAGCAAAGTATAGAGGACACTTATTGGAAAACCAATAGTCTTGACAATTATAGCAAAGTAATAATCTAGGTCATTGTTTTACCTTATTACTAGAAAGGATAGAAGGGCTAAATAAAATGGTATTTCTAATTGTAATTATTATAAATAAATATAATTTTAATTACTAATACAATAATTTTCATAGACCAATTACATTTTATGTAAAGAATTCATTTCCCCTGATAGGTTTTTAGGAGAAAGATTGTGGCATTGTGAATATTAATCCATAATATTAAACCAGGAGGAATTCCAAATTCAGTCAGTCATTCTATTCTCTACCCACATGCATCCCCTTAAGATGTGATAAGCATAACTACCTCCATTTCCTAACAAGAATTTCCCACTTTCCTTGAGGTTCCCCACCCCTGAGGGTCACTAACTGCCAATGCCATACAGATTTTTTGTACAACTGTTCCAGTTTGTGGGTGGATGATTGGTACATAATCAATATCCAAATATGTTAATATGTCCTTAAATCTATTTATGTTTTATAGGAATTTTGGGCTGTATTCATGATCCTAACTTCTATATAATTTACATCACTGAATATTAAGAAGTTAGCATTAAGGCAAAAAATATAAGTAACATTTATTAGATAATATGTACTGCATATACATGGACTCATTTGATAATCAAAACAACCAAAGAG
>NW_003852400.1:46607682-46608708 GCF_000181295.1 Otolemur garnettii | reverse complement strand
TGCAAACAATCATTGAGCACTAAACAATTGCCACTAGGAATATCAAGAGAATTAGAGGTAGAGATAAAGAGATTAAATGTCACTAAATATTAAGAGGTCCAGTGGTATATTTATGTTTTCAGCTGATGTCTTAGCTGTTATGATATAAAATAAATCCAAGGCTATCCTAAGACTTTGTCCATCATATATTTTCAAGATCCTGTTTTCCTAATTAAAATGTAAGCTCATGATCAAGGACAGCCAAGAATCAAAGAAAATGAAGAAATAAAATCTCCAAAAAAGTGTAAATTTCTACTGATAGTTATAAATTGTATCGTACTTTCTTCTTCCTTCAAAATGCTTTTCTAGAGTCATCAATATCTACTTGTTTTTAACAGCAGATTTTTGCAGTTAGATTATTCACTTTCTCAGATATTGAGCCCTACATAGATCAATAAAAATGCCATTTCCATTTAGCTTGTTTTTTTTTTTCCTAAAACAGTAATATTTAAAGATGTTATTTTATACTTAAAACTGCATTGATATTTTCACCCACCGGCAGCTGCGTATTATCTGAGGAGCAGAACAGGCTATGTGTCAGGAAGAAAATGATTCTCCCAGGAGCATATGTTTCCAGGTCTGTAACAAACATCAAGGGTGTGTGGGCAGAGTGACATTTGCTATGAAATATTAAAGAATTACAGACTGAGCTTCTTTAATTTTGTGGGCAATTCACACTAACACTAGGGCATATTTGAAGCAGAACTCCCAATATACTGAGAAATTTTCAGACACCTACAAATAAATTTAATGGATACCCACTCCGATTCACTTCAGTCCTCACAAAGAACCCATATATGTATGTTTGTAGATAAGAATAACAAAGCACATGTTTCTGTCCTCTCTTCTTTCATCCTTTCCTTAATCATCAATGGTACTTAATAAACCTCTCCTTACTATAACAGAAAGAATAGCACAAGGATTTGGTACTGAACAGGCAACACAATACCACTGGTGTGTGGAACTTGCACCTGATTTTTTTATATG
>NW_003852400.1:46579495-46607367 GCF_000181295.1 Otolemur garnettii | reverse complement strand
TAGATTACTAACTAAAATCGTTATTTCAAATCCCATATGGTTTCATCTAATAATAGAAAAGATTAAAAAAGAAATATCAACCTATAGAGTGTACCTATGAGCATTAAGTTTTGCCAACACTATTGGCAATTTAAAATTGATGTGAATGTCTTAATTCACATTCCCACTCACTCTCCGTGACCTTTTCTCTCACTATCCTCACCCTGATCATGAAGCCTTACATAGGCTAATCTAATTACTTGGCCTTCGCACCTCCATATCTTAATTTCTTGTGCACGAGAGCTCCATGCAAGTGCTTGGAAGAGTCTCCCCCGTCTCCCCTTTTCTTTACCTCATCCACCCCCAATTGAGATACCAACGCTCCCTGAGAAACCTCAAATTCTCTAAGCCACGGTCACTGCACTCTTTCCTCTGAACTATGTAGTACATGAACCTTAGACTGTGATCAATCTAATCCAGGGACAAGCAGTTGTTCCTCCAAAGTATCGTTTTAGGTGGAGCTGAGAGAATTGCAAACATGCCATATGGGAAAGTGTCTTAGAAAGATTTGTTTTCACTTAGCATTTCATTACTAATCAATAAAAAAATAGCAATAAGCTCTAAAGACATATATGCCTACTTCACGTAAGTGTGCAAAAACATTTCGGTGGGCATAAGCTCTCAGAAGGTCTTGGTAACTCTACATGAGGCAATAACCATGTCTTATTTATCTGTTGCATTTAACAAAGCCTGCAACAGGCACAGTGCCTGTAGCTCAGTGAGTAGGGCACCAGCCACATACACCGAGGCTGGCGGGTTAGAGCCCAGCCTGGGCCTGCTAAACCAATAATGACAACTGCAACAAAAAAAATAGCCAAACATTGTGGCAGGCACCTGTAGTCCCAACTACTTGTGAGGCTGATGCAAGAGAATCATTTGAGCCTAGGAGTTGGTGGTTGCTGTGAGCTGTGACACCATAGCACTCTACCGAGGGTGACATAGTGAGACTCTGTCTCAAAAAAAAAAAAAAAGAAAGCCTGAAATAATATTATACATATAGTAAGCCCTAAATGAGCATTCAGTGCCTTAAGGAAGAAGTTAGACTCAGATTTGGTCCAGTGGCCCAGTAGGACAGTACGTGCCGCATGTCCTTTCCCTCCTAAACGTAAAATACTTTGTATTCTTATATGCACATGGGCAGTTGTTTTTATTTTTATTTTATTTTATTTATTTATTTGTTTTTAGACAGAGTCTCACTATATTGCCCTAAGTAGAGTGCTGTAGCATCATAGCTCACAGCAACCTCAAACTCTTGGGCTTAAGTGATTCTCTTGCCTCAGACTCCCAAGTAGCTGGGACTATAGGCACCCGCTACAATGCCCAGCTAACGAACCGTTGTTTTTGAAGATCTATTTCACCAACTACAGCGGTTGTACCATGATCAGAAATCCTATCTCTTTCTGCTTCCCATTATATCCCCATTGTCTATTTAATGCAGTATCTTGAACTAGAGTGAACTCTCTAAATATCTATTGAATAAATGAATGAATAAATACTTGTAGCTTTAATAAAGGCACTGCATTGTGATCTCAGTCTACAAGCATCTGTTCTTTGAAAATGTCACTGTGTAGAGTACCTTGGTATCATGAGAATGCAGACAAACTTGAAGATATCCAGATAAAAATGAGGGAAATGATTGAAGAAATAAATCCTGAGGTATAAGAAAAGTTTTAAAAAGTGAAATACCTAAAACTTGGCTAGAGTGAAACCATGAATAAATGTGAATATATTCCACACTTTCCTGAAGGTAACATGAAGACTCAGGCTGACCATTGTAGTAAAAAGGTGGAGAAGAACCATGAATCCCAGGCTGTCTGGTCCTACAAACCTCACTCTGCTGCCTTCAAAAAATGAGCCACATAGGGGCACAGTAAGAATACCGAAGGGTCTATTTTTCAACTATCAGGATCCCCTGATGTTACCTAGTGGTCTAGCATGACATCAGAACCCAAGGGTTATTCTCTGGCCTACGACATCCCTGTGTGGGCCCTGGTGGGTAAACCTGACATTATTACTATTACTTGCTACAAAACAAGTATCTAAGGGAAAACTGTTAGATTTACACCCATTTGCCTTATCCTATTCCTCATTTGAGTACAAATTATATCATGTTTTAAGAGAAATGAAGGTATTTCATATTTATAAACATCTTCACATTGAAAACCATTGTGTTTTCCAAGAAAATCAATAAGTTGAGATAATTTAAGTACTAGCACAATGTCAGATATACTATAGATTCTGGAAAAATATTAGCAGAAACTGCCATTGACAAATTTATATCACATTGAATTATAAAATATTCATTGAAAGAAAAGAATGCCTACCATCAACATGAAATTTTCTACAGGTTCTGAACCAAAAATTCCTGAGATACTCAATTATAACTTGAAATTCTAGGAATAAACACAACTCACATTAGTAAGGCAAATCAACATTACAGCTCTATTTTGTTGCATTTCAACTTAGTTGCCAAGCTGCTATCATCCTGTAGGAGTATTTTTAGTATATTCCTAATCACTACAAAACAACGTTGTATTCACAAAGTATTTTCACAGTACTCATTTTCATTAATTCTTCTCACCAGTTCTATGAGAAATATTAAGAAGTTTTGTTAGTTCTCTTTACAGATGAGAAATCTGAACAACTGCAAGGGTAAGTGACTTGTCCAAGATCATTTGGCTGATTAGTAGTGTCTAAGATTTGGAGCCAGATTTTCTGATAAGTACCAGGGATCTTTCCTAACATCATGAATCGGACTTCTTTCCGGGGAGGGGGAGGGCTGGGTTTGAACCCGCCACGTCTGGCATATGGGGCCGGCGTCTTACTCCTTTGGGCCACAGGCGCCACCCCAGATTTATTTCAATGTTGTATTTTTACATACAAACACACACACACACACACACACACAACATAAACAGTATGCTATAGCTATAGCACAATTTCATCATGTGCATCAGAGTAGCTTAATGGAAATAATTGGTATCGGTTATCAAAATAGTCACACGTGCAAAACTATATACTGTCTTTAACTCTAGCTTCACCCTCAATGTGACTACTGAAAATGTATACACATCCTGAAGGGCAGATTCATAAACAGGATTTAGAGAATAGCCATTTCTAAATTGACTTTTATGGACGCTAGCAGACAAGCAAGTATTACATTGCATAACAAGAATCTGATTTAATAAGCGTGATGTTGTCTTTTTGCTGTAATAGTTTATAACTTAATTGTTCTTTCACTTAAAACAATTTTATATGAAACAAGTTCTGCATTGAACCCAAAATAGTGGTCCTCTGGCATCTTGTCAGTCGTATTAGTATTTATTATGTACCAGAAAAAATGCCTTGGTATTGGGAGAAACAGGATCCTGAAGAACAGTACTGTGACACAGTGGAAAAAAGAATGGCTTGAATGAGGAGGGGCCTAACTCCTGATACCTGGGTCTCTATCTCCTTCCTTGTAGAACGTGAACTTAGAAAATTCCCACAAATCTTCTCCAATCTAAGAGTTTTATTTTTTAACAGTTAATTATGTGTCACAGTATGAAATTTAAGCAGCAAAGGAAACTTTTAGACATTTAATATAAAAACCAACTTAAGGAGAGCAAAGAAGAAGAGATGGAACGAAGAATCCTCAGGAGAGAAAAACAGGTAAGAGACGGGATCGCCGGTATTGGAGGAAAAGGAAGTGGAAGGAGTCAAATATAACTCCCAGGTCTTATGCCAGAGAAGCTAGAAAAGGATAATGTGAACGTTTTGAGAGTAGATGTGGGAGAGATTAAGTTCAAGCTGGGAGATAAGGAGTTAAATATGTTTCATATTCACATGGCAGAAGACAGTTGAAACTGTAATGAAACTCATAAGTGATTCCAGGACCAGGAAAACAGCTTCACGACCCTTTATATAGATTTGAGAACTGAACTTTTGGGGGAAAATGAGCTTTCAGTAGGGAGATTAGAGACAGAAAGGAGAAAAGAGCCTAAATGATGTCATGAGCCAAGAGCACTCATAAGGCAACAAGAACATGAACCAGTAAATGAGGCTGAGGTGGAAAATCTCTGAGAGGAGATAAAAATGGTCTGACATGGAGAATACGAAGGGGTACTTTGCCAAAACTGAGGTAGTAATTAATTCAAGGTAGTCATATAAATTTAGTTCTTAAATCTCTTTATAATTCTTCATAGTTAATATTATTCTCTACCATTTACTTATACCATTGAGATGAGGTTTTTTTATGAAAAGACAACGTTTCATGAGATTTACTTTTAGGCATTAATGCATATTTGTATAATTATGTCATTAAGCTAGATAGCAATAACCTAAGCTAAGTGAGGACAAATCATTACGCCTATTATGTTGATCAGTAGGAAATGCTTTATTTTTCACTTTTACTCAACAGTTTTATTCCATTTATAAAAATCATCACCTTTTTTACTTTACATAGACAACACGATGAATGTAAATAAATGATTTTAAACGATGAAAATATAAGGTACAACATGATCAATTCAGATGAAAATCAGGATGGACTACAAACAGGATGGAAATTCAGGAAAAGGGGGAAACTACTTCAGTTGGTTTAAAGGAGTAGAGGAAGCTATAACGAAGTGACATTTAGCTAAATCCATTTCAGCAGAATTCTGATAGATGATGATGATGGAGCTAGAGAGAGCATTTCAGACGGGAGAAAAGTGGATTAGATTAGGAAAGGCCCAGAGAAAGGAGATTCAGAAACTGTGTCTACAACGTGTGGCTTAATTCTGGCAGATAAAGAGTGATCTAAATGTATTCATTGTATTAATGAATGATTAGATGTCTGAATTATAATTCCAGCTTTGGAAAAATCACAATTCATTTAGATGCTGATTGTGCCAAGACTAATAAAAATAATTTGGGTTATTGATAATGCTATTGTTTTCTACTCACCCCCGAGTAATCTAGAATGACTATCTTTACTAAAGAAAGATACTTGAGTTCCAACTGCAGAAGCCTGGCTTGAAAATTAATTGAGCTTTTGTAAATTGTTGATGAGAATATTTGGCGAGAAAATATAATTACAATTTTTCACATGTAACATTATAGATATTTCAGTAGCTACTGTAACAGCCAAATAGTGAAAATGTGCATGTGGATTATCCTATAAGATACAGATGTACTCAAAGATTGAGTGCTGTTTTCACATAAAATGTGTATAATGACTATCTTCGTGTGTATGCTCATGGCTCAGTTCTTCATTCAACAAGAATTCAGAACCATGTGCATAAAAGTGAAATTAATGGTGAATATGAGCGTGACTGGCTGGATAATTGATCTAAGCAACTGTTTCAGTTTTCCTAAACCTAGTCCAAAATTACTACTAAACTTTGTGACAAATTCCTAAAAATTAGGTTGAAAATAAAAGATAAAACCCAGGTGTCTGGAAGGAGGAAAGAAAGGGTTAATGAAGCTAGATCCGAAAGACAGAATTCAGACAGGCACATGAAGGGGGCAAGAGAAATAAATCACTCCAACATGTGAAGAACTGCAGAGAATTTGAGAGACTGAGCAGAAATCAAGTCATGAAGAGCAAACAGTGAATCCTACAGAGAATTTGGAAATAAGGCAAAACAGATACAATGGTGCTTCATTCTGAATGAACTGACAATCGATCAATAAGATTTGGAATTGACAGGGAATACAGTAGAAAAGTTTGGAACATCTTAAACCACTGAGCAGCACACTGAAATGTGACTTTTCTGTGTTAAAAGCTGGTCTGAAAGCAACGTCAATGAGAAGTCGGCCTAGAAAGTGAGTTCAGTCAGAATGAAATATGATCGTATAAGGTGGGTAGGCTGCTGAGGGTCTGACCAGGATGGAGACTATGGAAGTAAAGAAGGAAAAGGAAAGAAAGAAGCTTTACTGTGCAGCAACACCCAGCATAGAAATAAAAGGAAAGGGGGAATTTTAGAGAATAAAAGTGTCGATGGTGACGCCAGGCACGGAAATGAGTAGCTGGGAAGATCTGGTTTCATGACACCATTTGATTTCATTTTGGACACGTCCATTTTGAAGAGGCTGAAAAGAAGACACGGTACAAGAGAGACAGTCAGGAGTGGAGCGCTGGTTTAGGGCCCGTGGGTAGAGGTGGTAAGACGGGTGAGTAGAAGGTGAACAAAAGCAATGAAGTGAACTGCAGAGAGCAGGAAGTTCAGCTTGACAGAAGCACAGGCCAAACTCAGAAACAGGTGAGGAACATAGGTCAAGTATAAACTATTGGATTGATCACGCAAAGATAAGTTGTCATTACAAAGGAAACCACAGTGTGGGACTACGAAGAACCAATTAGAAACACCAAGCAACAGCTTGTGTGGAACTGTGCGCTGGGATAGCCTGTGCGTTAACAGGGCTATTCACCAAGGAAAGGCGAAGATTAGGAGGTCCTGGAGAGCCTGTTAGAAAAAGGGAGATCTGTTTAGTCTTTTACTTATTTAAATAAGCTTATAATGTTTCCCATCCTCTTCTGTGGCTGAGGTGAGGGATGGTATATGATTTTTTCCTACTTTTTAAGACCAGGAAAGCCTGATCATATAGGAAAGCTGATAGTATAGAAATTAATAATAAAAACTGAATGTAAAGAATAAAAAACATGAAAATTATGGTCAGAGATGAGGGGAAAAATTGGACATAGAACAAAGTGGAAAAATTTACTTTGAATCATAAATGTGACATGTGACTTATCTTCCATACAGGCTAAAAAAAAAGGAACCAGAGCAAAAAAAAAAAAAAAAAAAAACTAAATATATTTTTGGGGCAAAAGCATTGCAGCTAGGAGAGAATATTAATTCCTAGTTCAGCTCTGTGCTTCTTTACAATACAATATACTCCCAAAGGAACATGCAGATATCACAGTGCATTTTCCTTAAGGGATGTAGGCATTAGGCCTCAAGCTGGAGGCTGTAAAGGAAATCATCTTGAATTAGCAACTCTGATATAATTTCAGACCATGTATTTGAACAGGAATCATTTCTTCAATTGTCATGCTCCTACATGATTTAAAACTAAGGAAGCCCCCATTTACTCGGTTGTAATTTGCAAACATAAATTTCTCTAATGTTCAAACCACAGCCAACACAAACTCTATTACTTCAGAATGTGTCTACTGGGAAAAATTATACTTTTTTTTAGAAAATGATTAAATCCTACATTCCATGCACGTTTTTCAAAGGGTGTGAGCAACACATACACTAATATAATTCGATAACATAATAAATGACAATTTAGTCCTCCATAATAAGATGTGCTCCAAAACCAATTTTTATTCAAAAAAAGCTAAGCAAATAGCATATTTTACAAAACAGATTCAAACAAGTTCGAAATGTCTGTCACTTTACAACAGAAACAGATATATACAGAGATGATATGAGAAAATTAATGACCCTAAATTACATTTTAAATCATCTGGATCAAATTATTTTTAATAGAACACTAGGAGACTAGAAGGGGTGGCTGAGGCCTGCAATCCTCTGGGAGGCCAAGGTGGGAGGATTGTTTCAGCTCAAGAGTTTAAGACCTGGCTGAGTAAGAGTGATACCTCATTTCAAATAAAAATAGAAAAATTAGCCAGGCATTGTGGCAGTTGCCTATACTCCCAGCAACTCAGGAGGCTGAGGCAGGGGGATTGATTGAGCCCAGGAGTCTAAGATTGCTGTGAGCTATGGTGATGGAACAGTACTCTGCTTGGCAGCACAGAAAAAGTTTGTCTCAATTTAAAAAAAAAATCAAGAGGTTCAATTACTGGAAAACTGGCAAAATGCCAATTAAATGCATTATCAATCAGAAAACTCAAAACCATTCCTTGGCCAGTCATTTCAGAGAACACAAGTTTATTTTCCATATTCCTTCCTTAATAGCCTCCACTACCCTTTCTAACTGCTCTGCCATCATCGTCCTCATCATCCTTGTTGTACTTTCTACTTGAAATCTCTGTGCCCTCCTCTTTCTCTTTACCACCCAAATCTCACCTCTATTTAAGGGCCAGCACAAATGCCACCTCCCTCCATTAGCTCTCTGTAACTTTCCAGTTTGAAGTAATCACTCTGTCCCATTAACCTTAATGTTCACTACCAGCAAATCATGTTCAGAATGCATTAGATTACTGGACATTTTATATGAGAAAATATTACTGAAGTGCCTTATATAATTACTCCACCCCCCAATCCCACAGCCCACTAGACTGTAAGATCCTTGATAGCAAGGTTCACGTTTTATCCTTCTTTGAAGCTATTTCAGTAACTAGTATATAGATTTATATATAATTATAACTCCTTATTTGTATGTTTAGTAAATGTTGATAAGTGATAGCTTATCAGTTTGATAACTACTAGTCCTTTGATTACTACCTGTCATATAGAAAAAGTTATGGATGTAGAATTTAGAAAACGAAAATCAATTCCAATTGTTGTGTAACTACTGATACTTCAGTTGAAAAGCTCTGTGTAAAGTGTTCCACTATGCACAGTGGATAAATATTAAAACTGTGTCCTTTATGAGACTGACATGGGTCTATTATGAGTTAATCACCAAAATAAAATTAAGTAAGGGATATCAGAAAATCTAAGGATTTTCCCTTTGCAAAGGCACTAAATATAAATTAGGAGACATTTACTCTAAGAGAGCAGTCAAATCCTTTAATTAAAATATACATCCTTTCTCTCCTGAATTTCCTCTCAGTCTCTCAAGCAGCTAGGAATACAGGTGCACCCCTTACCCCCTATGCCTGGCTAATGTTTAAGTGTTTGGTAGTAGTGGGGGTCTCTTTCTGTTGGCCAGGATGGTCTCAAACTACTGGCCTAAAACTATCCTCCCACCTCTGCCTTCTGGATTTCTGGAATTAAAGATGTGAACCACCAAGCTTAGCCATCTCCTGAATTTAACAATATCATAGAGAAAGGGGAGGGAAAGAAAGAAAGAGAGGATGTTGTGGAATGTAAATTATTCAGTACTGCATTTACATGTATAAAGTGGTTTCACTACTACAATGCATTTGACCAGTCAAAAACACCATCGGAACTGTGAATTACTACATCTATGCCTACAAAACTAAATGCAAGCATCTTACCAAGCCACATATCTACTGTGCATAGACAAAGGCTGCTTTAATTATTAGTGTCTTTGTGTAAGAAATGCTAGAAGTTGATTTATTCTATTCATCGATCTATAAGATTTAGGGTTTTTTTTTTTCCTAAATAATATTATTGTTAACTTCCATTGTGATAATTAAATTCAAAAGGTAGAAATGATAATAAAAAGTTTTTTAGCCCTCGGGGAGCCTGAACAGTGAGAAGGATGTTTTCAGATGTCATTTTTTTACACCAAGTATATTGCTAGTATTTATTACCAGGCTATAAGTAAATGTATTATCAGTCCAGTTTGCAATGAAAGAACTGAGCTCCATCAAGTAATTAAAAAGTAGTTATGGAATTAAGTCAGAATAACTGACTACATAAGTAGATTTCCTTTGCCTGTAATCACTCGTTGTGGTCTAAGTACTTGGAACAGAAGGCTGCCATATTAAATAATGCAGAAATGCAAACTATGTCATAAAAAAATAAAAAATATTATGCAAAAGGCCATATTTTTCACTGAAAAGGTTTGTAGCTTTACCTATATTCTACTCTGGGCCTTCGATTGCTAAAAGGTTGTTCTCATTATCTATCTTTCTTTTCAAAATAAACTTTTATTTTAGAATAGTCTTGAAATTTACAAAAAGCAACAAAGACAGTACAGAGTTCCCACACATAGTTTTCTCTATTTTTACATATTCATTAGGCAAAAAATAATGAAAAAATGATACATTAGTATGAACTAAAGTACATACTTTACTCAGCTGCCCTTATTTTTTACCTAATGTCCCTTTTCCCTCCCAGGATCTTAATCCACAAAGCACATTACAGTTGAGTTGTCATGTCTTGTTAGCTCCTCTTGGCTGTGACAGTTTCTCAGACTATTCTTGTTTTTGATGACCTTGACAGTTCTCAGGAGAACTGGTCATGTATTTTGTAAAATGTCCTTTGAAACCTGAATTTGTCTGACGTGTTTCTTGTGATTAGGCTGGGATTATGGAACTTAGGGAGGAAGACGACAGAGGCAGAGGTCACATCATGTCAAGAGGACACACCACCATCAACCTGACTTACATCTGTTAACATTAATCACCAAGCTGGGGTCATGTTGATCACATTTTTTTGAAAGCGGTCACTATTGGCAGTACACAATTAAGGAGTGTGAAGTTATAGTCTACTTCCTTGAGAGCAGAATATCTACCTAAATTATTGAGAAATTTTCTCCCCTATTTATTTCTTGACTTAATCACTTTATATCAGTATGGTCTCCCAAATGCCTATTTTATACTTTGGGTTGTACTTCAATACTGTTCATTGTTTATTGGCTCAATTTGTTCCTTCTTTGGCCACTGGAGCTCTTTAGATTATCTGTTCATATTCCACCCAAGCATCCCTAGTCTTTAGCAGCTTTTTCTAAGAACACAATTCTTTGTTATATCAACATCACAAGTGGTTGGTGATAGAGAAATGTGTTTGTCTTCAAATAAAGTTCTCTATAGCTACAATCAACTGATAAGACATTCTGAAATAGATCCCCTAAGCAATGGTCACAAACTTGCCCTTACGCTCTCCACCATAAGGAAGGCAGAGCAGAATCATCATTCTAACCCTTATTTCATTACTCATCATTTCAAGTATGAACATATATGTGCTCTCAAATTATATCCCATCATTCACGAATATCATATGTTAAATCACTTTTCTTTTAATGTTTAAGGCAAAATCATTTTTCCTCTTTCACAAAAGAACATACCAAGACATTTAATTGATAAGTGAAAAAATATTAGTTATTACACTCAGTTTTCTATGAGATAGCTATGCTTTATTTTATTTATTCATTTATTTTGGAAATAGAGTCTCACTTTGTCACCCTCAGTAGAGAGCGGTGGCATCATAGCTCACGGCAACCTCAAACTCTTGGGCTGAAGAGATTGTCTTGCCTCAGCCTCCAGAGTAGCTGGGATTACAGGCACCCACCACAATGCCTGGCTAGTTTTAGAGATGGGGTCTTGCTCTGGCTCAGGCTCCTCTTATGAGTTCAGGCAGTCCACCTGCCTCAGCCCCCCAGAGAGCTGGGATTATAGGCATGAGTCACCCAGCTGACTGGCCTATGATAGTTATGCTTTAAATTTTAATATTAAAATGTAAATTTTCACTTGCTTTTAGATAATACATATATACAAGTATGCCTTTCATTAAGCTGCCTGTTATGAGTTATGTAAATTAGCTCCTTGGGATAAATAACTGAACAATTTTCCATTATAAGTTGAAGCTATTTTATGAGAGAAACCTAGAAGTCTACATTTTTAAAATGCCACAGAACTCTCTGAGAAGGCAACAATTAAAAGCACTTAATAAAAGAATAATAATTAAAAAGAAAGAAACATGAACACATTTTTTTTTTTTTGAGATGGTCTCAGTTTGTCAACCTCAAATTCCTGGGCTTAAGCAATTCTCTTGCCTGAGCCTCCCAAGTAGCTGGGACTACAGGCACCTGCCACAATGCCTGGCTATTTTTTAGTGACGTGGTCTCACATTTGCTCAGGCTGGTCTTGAATCTGTGAGCTCAGGCAATCCACCAGCCTCAGCCTCTCAGTGTTAGGAGTACACACATGAGCCACAGCACCCGGCCCAAAGAATATATTTCTAAACTGAAAATCTAGCCAGACACAGTGGGTCACGCCTATAACCAGAGCACTTGGGAGGCTGAGGTGGGTGAACTGCCTGAGCTCACAGGTTTGAGATCAGCCTGAGTCAGAGTAAGACCTCATCTCTAAAAATAGCTATGCATTGAGTTGGGTACCTGTAGTCCCAGCTACTTGGGAGGCTAAGGCAAGAAGATCACTTAAGCCCTGGAGTTTGAGGTTGTTGTGAGCTATGATGCCACAGCACTCTACCAAAGGTGACAAAGTAAAGCTCTGTCTCAAAAAAATAAACTGAAAATCTATGTATATACCACATTTGTTTATAATTTTATGTTAAGTTTATATTATGAACTCTAACAAAGTTTTGTAAGGATAAAATACAGGATACCTATTTTGTGAGTTAAACAAGTACTAATTTTATTAGATATAACTTAACAAATTTTGTGTCTTCTTCACCTTAGAGTTAATTTAAATTAAGTTTATTTTTAATCCTTACATATAGGTCAGAAAGTGTTACCAGTTAACAAGATTTCTCAATATTGTGAGTGCTGAGTATTTTACTACTATATATTAGAGTACGATAAAAATGTGGGATTTCAACTAAGAAAAACACTGAGTGAATATATTTTTAGTAAGATATGCATAGATATAAAAGCACTTACTATATCTTATATGTAAACGGCACACAACTTCTGGATTCTTAAACAATTGTTCCTACTTGGAAAATGTTAAGTGGCACTTATCATTTTCATAAACTTCATAAAATATTATCAGCTATATCTTGGGAGAAGCATACAGCCACATATAACACCCATCTCATATGGAATCTGATACTAGTTTCACTCCTGATTCGGATGTGGCAAGAAATCAGCTTTTGTAACTTAAGACATCTTAGGCCAGCCACGTCCTCTCTCTCACTGTGTCTGCAAGGTCTATTAACCATCCAAACATTTTTTTTGGCTGTTCCTTTCCCAAACACACTAGCTCTCACAGTGATCTTCTTCAGGAAGAGCCAAATGTAAGCCTACTATGATGTAAGGGTCATCTTTATACAGCTCCAATCACCTACCTGCATCCAAACAATCCATTCCCTTCTTTCCACTATGAACATTTTCTACATACAGACACAAAAACTTGAAGCACCAACATTTGATTAAGTCATTTCACTGTGAATATTACCTTAGTCTAAATACCAGTAAGAAATGGGATGTCAGATCATTTTCTGTTTAAATTAAGACACTCAAGAATAAAAAGAGAAAATGCTATAGGGAAACATCAGTGAGAAAACCACAAATTATCACACTTCACAACTTTGCAAGACTCTTGCCTTGTCGATCATTAATTGGATCAAGACAAAGCAACAGCTGACCACTGGGGGTATGTGCCAGCATCCCTGCTTCACAGAATTTATAAAGTATGTGGGTATATGTATGCGTATTTCCAGACGGCTAGACTTCACACAAGTAAATTTTATCCCCAGAACATGAGAGGTTTTTTTTTTTTTTTGAGGCATCCCTCTATTTCAAATTTTCATACACATTTTGTCACTTAGCTTTTCCAGTGTAATGTGCTTTGTTGTCATGAATGTTGTCTATGAATTCCTCAGAAAAACCACCATATTTTTAATATGCATCTAGGATTACATAAAGATCAATACAAGTATAAGCTGTTCTGTAAAACTGCACACAGATGCATGAACAAATCTATATACACCTATTGTTTTACTGTTCAGATAACATTAGAGGTCATATACTAAAAAAAATGTATATCTATATTTATATTATTAAAATATTTATTGATGTTCATTTCTCTACAAGATTGTTAGAAAAAAAATTTTAACATGTTCAGATCAAGATATGTTTGGAGCACATCTTGGAACAAGATAGGACACTAAGATGAAGGGTAGTGGGAGAGAACAAAACCAAAAGGAAATAGAAATAAATGCTCTGGAAGGAATAAGAAAAGCAAAGAGGACAGAATGGGGAAATCACCACAGAATATCTGCAGTTACAAGATAATGGAATATAAATTATAAATAAAGCCTAAGAGAAGGCAAGGTAAAGGAATGGTCAACCGGGTGTCGAAAGATTTGTGAAAAAATATGAATGTTGAATCAGAATATATTCAAATATAATCATGACAGAGGAAAAATGAGCAAAGGCTCAGATTATACATTATAAAAGAAATAGATATTCAGTATGATCCTTGAGAGGCACGTAATTATTATCTATCAGCTATCTATCTGTGCATCTATCTGTCCACCTATCTATTGATCATCAGTCTATATATTTTGTGTCCTGTATTTCTAATATTGTCAGGAAATGATGCAAAATGTCAACAGCCTTTGCTTCATCACAAATGTCATTTTTCAGGTGGTTAGTTCTGTCCTCACACATGTCTGAAACTACCCGTTACCTAGCTAATTCATTTGTCTTGAATTCTAAATTTAATTGCCACCTTTTTTCCTAACTCTGGGAAGAAATTAAGCCCCTAACTCCATTCTTCCATACCCTGTAGTTTTCGTTTATTAGCAGTGATCAACGATCATTACTTGTTTGCTTTTTTTGTTTTACACCAAAAAATAGAGGTGATGACTTCTTCAGCGTTCTACGTTCTACCCTGTGTAGTTCAGCAGTTGGCACATATTAGATGATTAATAATTTGTATTGAATTAAATAATATAGCTGTGGATCTTTAGAGATTTTCATAGAGCTCTGCTTCCTAGATTTCCTTGTAAATTATCTGTCTCTGGTGTAGTATGAGCATTTTAATACTATAGTGCTCTTTCTAGGCTTAATCCCTAAGTATAGATAATCAGGCAGGGTTGCCTCTTTGGTTTTTTATTTTTATTTTGTCTTAGATACTTGGAACTACCTGTAGAAATACAGAGATGCATGAAAGCTCACAGTATGTATGTTAAGAAACAAGCAAAATGTAGCAGGAACAATGTGGTGGTGGTCTGGAAGACAAGTGTAGCCACACCCGAAGCCAATGGATGAGTTATGAGAGTCAAAGAAGACAGGAAGAGAATCTGACTCATGGTCATGTTGATGAAGAGGAGGACACATACTTAGGAGATATTTCACAGGTCCAGTAAGGAAAGCAAAGTGGCTGCTGTTTGCCCGCATCTGTGTGTGCATGAGGACTGGCATCCATACTTGTACACAGGAGACTATACAAGGACACTAATGTGATACGGGGTTAAGTGCCATTCATAATCACTCAATCCTTCAGAAAACATAAGCGGGAATGCAGACTTGACTATCAAGTCAATGGTGACTAAACAAATGAAAGGGGTAATCGAATATGTGTCTGATGCTGAGGGTATGGCCTGGGTTGTAACAGATCAGGGAATCACCAGCATGTAGGGGGCAACAGTTCGAGACAGTAATGATGACGTTTCCCAAGGAGGATATGGACAGTGAGAAGAGGTCGTGAAGATAGGCATTGATGTCTACCAACATTAAAAGTAAAGGAGTTGGAGCAGGAAAAAGAATGTGGGAAGCAGTGGCAGGAAGGTAGGAAGATAATTGGAGAGAACAGTTGAGAAGGACTTTCAAGTGCCACAAGGGGTAAAATTAAATAAATTCTGGAAAGTGTTTACTAAATTTAGAAACAAGGATATTAAATGGCCTTTATTTATAAGATATATTGTTTATTTATTTGGTTCTATCTATTTCATTTTGTCTTTCTGTTTTCTTTGTATCCAAGAAATGGACATGCAGTTGAATGGAAAGCCCGGTCATACAGGGTTAAGGAATGGCAAAGTGAGAAAGAAAGAGACAGCAAATGTAAATTCCTCTTTTCCAAAATCTGTTTAGATAAAAGGTAAACTATGAAAGTAGCAAACATAACTGAGCGCTAAGGGTCTGTTTTGTTTAAATTAAAATGTTTGGGGCAGGTTTCTTATAGAGAAAGAATTTAAATTTATCCCAGTTAGGATAAATGATGTATTATATTTTTAAAATTATCCTTTACGATAGGAAATTCGGATCTCAATGACTGGTGATAACATCATCCATCTAATTTTTCCAAGAAGATAAAAAGAAAACTATTTTTTAAATGAAGACGTTTCTGCAGCATTTTCCCTAATTCTCCAGTATATCTGTTTCCTTTCTAATTCAATCTGGGATTCAGTTCCTCAGGTTATATCCATAGCTTTATAGTACCAATAAGTAATAGTCACTTTTGAAATAGTTTTTAGATGTGGTGATTCCCTTATAGCGAAATATCCTGCTATCAGACTCAAGAAACCAGAGAGAGTGGTCTCAGAGTTACAACAGTACTGTAGTTCAGAGGGAATTCCTTAGGCTTTTGCCACATAAAACTTCGTCTATTGATTCTTGCCTTTTTCAGTTGCTTTTTCTCCAGGAGGAACAAAGTCTAATAATAACCCTCCTACATTTTCCCAAGCAATTGTAATTCATCATCATTCTGATAAACTATAAATTATAAGCTGTCTAGCACAGGACACTGACACAGAGGTAGACTTCAACTTTATGGCAAACAGTGACCTTTTGTGTAATAACTACATTGCTCTTCAATAATATTTGTGGCTAAAGCCCTAGAACCTCTTTCTCTTTCCATATGCCTCTCAGTGACTTCATCATGAGTGCAGCTCCTCATTGCTATTTTAGTTTAAATAGTCTGCTCATTTTTATACTTAAGTGCTATGATTCAAAAGCATATAGAAAAGCATAACGAGAGGAAATTAAAGGTATTTTTAGGAAGAATGTTTTCATTGGTTCATATATTTTCTGGAGTTTTAAACTTAAGTACAGTCAAAGAAGTTCTATTCCTTTTTTAATGCCTGCCCGGTTGAGGACATTTACATTTTCAAGATTTATCTGAACTCTACTGTCAAATATTTAGCATTTTGGGAAAACAGAGGAGCATCTGAAATAATTAGGTTTTGACATATAAGATCTAATCCAACACCATGAACTAAAAATCCAACTCCCAGAAAACTACAGCCAATCTTTGGCTAATAAAGCAGCATTTTCCCCTTAAGAATATCAACTACATGATTAGAATTCATATAGCCAGGACATACACACGGACCCACACACACACACACATATGTATATAAATAATTTCAAAAAACATTTTATAAAGTCTGAAAAATAAATGAATCATTGGATCAGGGTATGACTGAATGCCTCTGGGACAAAGCATAGTTTTTAAGATCCTAGGTTCTGACCAGGATCCCTGGGTTCAAATCTCAGTGTCTCCACTTACAAGGTGTTTTCATAACCACTAAACTACCCAGCTTGGTTTTCTAAGCTGACATAGGATATATAAATGCACCTGTCATAGGGTTGCTCTATGGACTCAGTGAGATGACACAAATAAAGACACTCAGAATAGTGTCTGGCACAGAATTAGAGCTTAGTAGGTAGTACTATATTTCTACCTCCTTTTGTAGAATCTTTCACCACACTGATTTTTTTATGTGTGACCAGTTAAAACAAAATTTCAACAACAAATCTTTCTCCCACTAAATTAATGTAAAAGTAACTATGACAGATAGTGATTAAATGCTCTATTTATTATGGTCATTAAAGCCAACATAGAAGCATTTATTTCAATGAAAATTAGAGACATAATTTTAGCCAGACAGATAGCATCTTCATATTTTGTGAACTTTATTCTAACTCAGCAATGGAACCACTTTCTATTTAGCTATCGATTACAAATGAATTTGAGTATGTGAGCGTTAAGCTGGTTTAGATCCTTGATTAAAAATAAAAGTGAAAAGTACAAAGTAGATATGTTTAGAATCATATTTAATGTAATTATGTTTTTTGGTAGGAATCTTATTTTCAAATGTCCCTGGTTTCTACGCATCACCTTACATGACTGCATTTCCTAGTCCTTAAATGTTTATAGCCACATGCTTGTGCTAGCCAGGACTGATTTAAGACACACGTTTTGGACATTACTATCTCTTGCTGTTTGCCTGCAGTGAACTCTCACATAATTAGGGCTGAATACACTGCACTTTTAAAATTAAACCAAGCCTCTGGGAAAGAATCATGGAAATAGATGGTTAAAGGACACCCAGGCAATTAAGAAGTATGATAAAGTTAAAAATTGAAGATAGGAAAGTAGGTTAAGAACACTTCACTCTCCTGCCCACATGCTTTGTAAATACAGAAAGCATATACATCAGTTTTCTTTCACCTGGGAAAGCGATGCAGAGGTAGTCCACATTTCAGTCAATACCTAAACTCCTTTGCCATTTTCCAGGGACTTTTTCTCCCTTTCAAGTGTGCAGCTCTAAAATAATTCTGAAAATGCTCCATGCTTTCTGGAATCACAGCAGGGTAACAATAACCTAGTGAAGAATGGCTTTTCAATAATATTATACACAAAAATATTTGTGATCGTTCACAAAAATAAAGAACCAAATAATAAAAAATCCTAAATGTTAGTTTGTGATGATACGACAAAAATAAAAGCAACATAATTTTCCCAGAGGTATATCATTGTGTACGATTTCCCTATTAACATTTTGTTCTCTCTGTTAAAGGTACATGCTCGTGTGTCTGTTTCATTTATTAGACTAAAAGCCTCTTAAAAGGCTGTGACTTTGTTTCATTCTTTTCTGTATCGAAAATACCTAAGTGTCCTTGAAACACACGCACCACACATATGTACTGAATGAGCAAATTCTTGCCGATAATCTTATCAGCTCCAAATAACCCACTATTATTTATTTTGTGTTTGAATACTAATCATTAACAAAACTAAAAAAAAAAGTGAAAAGTTAATATTTATTAAACATTGGCTATGTGTCAGGCGCCTTCCATATATTATCACCAAACCTTTAAGGAGATAGACACGATTTTCTCCAATTTTATACAGTTTAGCCTCAAAAACATTGAACATCTCCTGTTTTATAACAACAAATAAATGGGAAGCAAAACAGATTTGGATTTACTGGGTTTCTTCTCTTCTACTCCATAATACCTCCTTTCCATATGCACATTACAAATGATAAAAACGTCTGCATCTTAAAATACTGGTAGTCTCATGAGTTTTCGTCATTCTTCATCAAAAAAGGAAAACCCACTCAAATCACATTAGAAGAGCTAAGATTCTAACTGTTCTGAGACCACGTCTGTGCCATTTGCTCTGCATAAAGTTACCTTAAGTTGCTCTGCCTGAGCATTATTAGGGTTTTGTTGCCAATGCAAATCAGATCTGTGAGTAAAACAGAAAGAAAAACAGAAAATAGTAATATTGTACTGTTATTTCATTGCAGTCTGATCTTTCATTTTCAGAATTAAGATTTTTTCTTTTCAGAGTGGTCCAAGTCTACATGCATTAATTAAATAGGGGTGACAAAATCATGATTTTTCTAATTATATCATCTTTTCAAGTATTTGCTGAGATAATTATATTAAGACACCAGTTTCCTCTTCTATTTGGTTACACAGTGGTTTACATCATGATAAAAAGGACCTTCACTAGGTAATCATTTTTGACATCACCATGAACTCAAATTTAAACATCCACTGGGTTTGGATTTGTTGAAATTCAAATACTTTTTTGAAGTCCACCCTTGGTTTCTTTAAGTAGGCTTCTGGTTCTTTTAGCTATTATCCTGCAAGTCTTTAATACCTTTCTTAATATATGATATGACAAGTTGTTCCATGCTCTTAACATATATTCCCCGCCCCAGACCTGGGATGAACCATTTCTCTTCTTCAAATTCACACAGCCTAGTGAGAATTCCATCCCAGTTTCAGCTGCTGCTCCAGCCAATTCCTTTCGGCTATGTAGGAGGTTCGCCTATTCTGAGATCCGTCAGATGCCCTTGCTTACCATTGCTTCCTTCCTCCTACACAGAGGTTCAAAAAACACAGATCTTGCAGTTATTGAAAGTTTGTGCCAACTTA
This sequence comes from Otolemur garnettii, assembly GCF_000181295.1. Taxonomy (NCBI): domain Eukaryota; kingdom Metazoa; phylum Chordata; class Mammalia; order Primates; family Galagidae; genus Otolemur; species Otolemur garnettii. The sequence continues at coordinate 46,587,678 of NW_003852400.1, read as the reverse complement.
CTTATCTTTTAGGTTCTTGGGAGTCGCTGTAAGAGTTGGCCATGATTTTTCATTTGTGCATTTGGTTTGGTTTTGGGTTTTGTTACCTACTTGCTCTGTTTTTTATGCACAAAAACTAAGCTCCCACTGCTACTAGTATCTTTTCAGATGCATGATCCCTTTGCTTCTGAGAATTATGTCAACTTAAGTTTTCCTTTATCAATGTCTATGATGTCCCTTCTATTAACTTCACCCAAAAACCAATAGCACTCACTCAGAAAATTTTTGGTTGGATTTTTTTTTCTTTACTGCAAATGTTGTGAACATAATAAAAAGAAAAAAATTGCTTACCACAAAATTAAAATTCAAAATTAATCTTCTGTCGAAATATAGACTCTTTTTTTATTAAACCTAAGGGAACACAGCACTAATTTCCTATTCCTGTAGAATAGTGTCTTAAATGTGCATTGTTATATCAAATAGCACTATTTGGCAAAGTGAAAAAAATAGATAATATATAGCAGAAAGTAAGGTCATTCTTTTGATATGTTATTGCCCAAAGGGATACAGTCTTTACTTCATTTTGATTACGACAAAATTGATTCCAGAAGCAATGACATTTATTTTTCTTTTTTTATTTTAAGTTAATAAAGCATATACGTTTATAGGGCTGTGAAAGAGGAGCCATCTCAAACTGCAATGGACCGAATGTTTGTTTCCCCAAAATTCACATGTTGAAATCCTAAGCCTCAGAAAGGTGGTGTTGAGAAGTGATTAGGTCTTGAGGAAAGAGCTCTTATGAATGGGTTTGTACCTTTTAAAAAAGGATCCAAGAGATCCCTCACCCCTTCTTCTACCTTGTGAGGTCACAGTAAAAGGACAGCCTTCTGTGACAAGCAGGCTCTCACCCGACATCAAATCTGCCAGAGCCTTAATCCTGGAAACCTCTAGACCGTGAGAAATAAATTTCTGTTGTTTATAAATCCACTTAGTCTATGAAAATTTCTTATAGGAACCCAAACTAACTAAGACAAGATATCCTCTCCCTGATTCCCCACCTCTGTTCTAAATATCTAAATATTCTCTCTCTCTCTCTCTGTCTCTCTCCCCCCCCGCTTCCTCCCTCCCTCCCTCTCCCTCTCTCTCTCTTTCATAGCTCTTCCTGGCCTATAAGTCACATATGCTCTTCTTTCATATATATACAGATATAGTATATGTGCATGTTTTATCTGTTAATATATAATTCTATAGAGAGAAAAAATACATATATAAAATTTTAAAAACTACATAAAAGAATTGTCATACATAAAATTAATAGATGTATGTATGTTATTTCAAATGGCTTCAAATATTTTTTGCTTTTAAGTGCCTATTTCTCTTTACTCAATTATTTTAGTTAATTAACACTATTATAATAATTACATTCGGGTATATACAGTAGAACCTCCATAGTTGGCCACCTCCAACATATCAGTACAGTAAGCCTAAGTTCCTTAGGTTGACCACCTCCACATGTAGCCCCGTTTTTTACAGTCTCTTGAGCAACCACTGTGTTCTACTGTAGTCCATGGTTTTTTTTGGCTTTTGTTGTCAGTGGTATTTTTTTCCTATTATATATTATAATCGCTATTGTAGATACATGGGAAAGTAACTAATGTATTTATGTATATACGTAAACATAACTTTCTCTTTGTAATGTTTCAAGTTTTGTTTGTTTGTTTGTTTGCTTTCTGATTCAGCCGTGCTCTGAAGCTTCTGCATTATGATCCTTGGTGGAATGTCTTTCTCTCAAAGTGCTAAGCACTCCTTGAGTCTGTCACAACAAACATTTCAGTTGCTGCTCTCTGGGATAAAAAAACATTCCCCCTGGGCTATAAGTGACATATACTCTAGAAATGACATAAGAAGGATTTTAAAAACCATTCTGCCAAAGATTTATTTTTAATAGTTATATATACAGCCATTTCATTGAACTTTGCAGTTTACTCTTATCATTTGTCCATCAATTCCACCAAGTCTTTCAGGCAGGTAAAAAACATTTGCAAAAAATAATTTATCCTCCTTTCACCCAAATATATTTCTAGTTATAATTTTGTGCTTCACTGTACTGAGAGACCCATGCATAACAAATCTCTTTACAATCCCTACTGACCATGTATATTGCCTCAAAACCAAACTACTTCAATGACAGGGAATTCTCTCCCTTCAAAGCAAGTCTTTGTAGCCTCAATTCTAATTTTTAAGAGGCCTGTCCAAGCACAACTGTGCATCCTTGCTTCTCTCAAAATTAGTTTTTAGTGTCTCATTTCTGCATTATAAGAGTAGATACTACAAAAACTTAACGTGGAGTCCAAAAAATAAATTGCTTAAAAGGAACAGCAAGGCTCTTGCAATTATAGATAAAATATTATAAATACATTCCCTTTTCTATAGCAGAGAATCCATCAGTTTAATTAATTCATACTGTATTCTATGAGCCTGGAAGCCTAAGACTCACTAACATAAATGGATAACTGCAAATGATTAATATAATCAATAATTATACCCAACAGAATTCCAATGTTATTCATTTATTTATTTTAAAGCTTCTTTATTTGTTTATTTATTTTGTTTTGGGCCAGGTTTTGAACCTGCCACCTTCAGTATATGGGACCTGTGCCCTACTCCTTTGAGCCATAGGCGCCACCCCCGATGTTATTTATATTGTGCAATATATATAAACTATAACCTGGAGTTTCTAGTGCATGTTCCTCCTATATTATAAATACATATCTGAATCCCAGACAACACATCAATCGCCAATCTTCATTCTAATTCAACTACAAACTTACATGGTTATTCAAGGTAAATGCCAAATTTATTGCTCAGAACAAGGACATGCTTTTATAATAGTTGTTTAAATAGTGAATGACTCTTCTGTAGGCAAAATAAGAAACACTTGTTCCATACAGGAACTAATCATCTAACTGAAATTTCAATATTCATTTTTTAGTCTGTGCTCACATCCCTCATATCAAAGTTTTCTAATTTTTAATAAAGTGCTTTTTTAAAAAATACATAATAAGGTTAAAACATTCTTCCAGGGCTACAAGTAACATCTGCTCTAGAAATGATATAAGAAAAATTAAAAAAAAAGAAAGAAAACATTCTGTCAAAGTTACATTTCTCAAATTCTTAAATTATATTTCTAAAGAACCATTTTTCAAAGACTGTCAAATTTGACAATACAAAGAAAATAAAAGAATTCAGCAGGTTACGAATCATCTTATTTAGTTCATATATAATACTTTAACTGATTTGCAATAAGATCCCAAATGGTTTACCTATGCCATTTTCTGATGACAATGAAGATGAACAGAAAGTAGCACATGGAACTCACTGCCATTAGAATTTTCCCTAAAAGCTATTTCTAAGTGTTCAATACTCTGGCATGCTATACTGACTGAGAACATGAAACTTATATATCTGGAAAATTTTGCAGAAAATAGATGCATTATAAGTTAGCCAATGCTAATTGCCTCATGAGTAGACCTATTTTGCACAGCATACAGAAAGCATGCCATTGCACATCAGGGCCACCGCTGCCGAGACTCCAATGGAGGTAAAAAGAAAACAGCAACACGCCACTACACGGTCCTTCCACCACATGTGCAATTTCTTGTGGAATTCTTAAGATTGTCAGAACATGCACTTAGAGAATACTTTATTTTCTCCAATGACTCACATGACCCATGTTTTAATTTTATTTGTACGATAATAACTAATACTTAACTGTCATTAAGTACACAGCATAATTTCTAAACATTACATATATACCACATAGGTTTATAAACATATGGAATATATAGTGTATGTGTAATACCCTATATATAGATATAAAATATTTATTTTCTCAACAACCCCCTGAGATACATATATTATTTTCCTCATTTTATAATTGAGGCAATTAAGGCCCAGTTACTAAGGTGGTGGAGCTGTGACTGTAACCCAACAGTTCTTAACAAAACTATATGTTACCTAAAAAATCTATAGTCTTTTTTAAAGTAAAACACAAAGGATTATAAGAAGAACATCTAACCCTCACCCTATTCCCCCCACTCTACGTACTCACTTTCCAAAGTCAACTACTCTAATTGTTTCACTTGGCATTTAATTTACATTTCAAAGAGAAATCAATTTATCAACTTTAAATACTACCCATTAGATTCCAATAATGGAACATGAGGACTTAGCTTCCTTACACCCCCAAAGCCACATTTGCCTTTTTCCTGCCCTCTCAGCATAATTGCACCATAATCTTTGCTTAAATCAGTCCACTATATTTACATTATTAGAACCAAATAATCATTACTCTGTTAAACCAAGCAAGGCACTGTGATTGTCCCCTTTTTATATACCATTAGATCATTCCGGTATTAGTAAAGGTCCTTTGTTTATTTACATGTAGTCAATGTACTCCTCAAGTATTTGTGTGACAGTTATGGATACATTTTCCAAATGATCTGGGCAAATGCTGATATCCATTCATTTTTTTTCCTATGCAGAAGGCCTTGCTTTACCGCTCTGTGCTCTGCTACCCATTCTAGAATGGCTTCCTACAAAGCCAGCTACTCAGAGTACACCTGGGACTTCTTATCAAGGTTCTTCTGTGTTCAATCCCATTTCCTATGGTCTATGTCTTCATGTAGTTTGGTAATTTTTGCTTTGCGAGATCACATCATCCAGCAACTCAGAAAGGGCACATTGGTGGATAATATAGAGTTCCGGAATCCTTAATGTCTTCATATAATCTTCATATTATGGCAAGGTATAGAATTCTTTTAGAAATCACTTTCTATAAGAATTTTGTAGACTTTGATATGCTGTCATTAACTTAAAATATCATTCCCACGTCTCAACATGTAACTTTCTTTTTGAAATGTTCAGGGTTTTTCTTGTTGATTTCCTGATTCAGCAGCGTTCTGAAGCTTCTGAGTGATGATCTTCGATAGAGTCTCTTTCTTTCAATGATCTTTGATAGAGTCTCTTTCTTTCAATGATCTTTGATAGAGTCTCTTTCTTTCAAGGTGTGAGCACTCTCAGAACAAACGTTTCAGTTGCTGCTATCTAAAAACGTTTAAGATGACTCTGCTAATTGCAACATGTCCACTTTCCACCTTTGTTCTCATTCTAGAACTCCATTTGGTAGATTTTGACCTCATGAATTAATCCTTAATTTTGCTATATTTCCTTATATTTTCCATTTTCTTTTTTATTTTCTTCTAATTCTGACAGGCTTCCTGTATTTTATTTGCTAGCTCATTCCATTCAAGGGCTGTTTCTTAATCTCTTCCTATTCTTTTCCTAGCATATTATTCTTATTTTATAGGTGAAATATCTTTCTGACGATTTCATTTACACACTTTGCTTTTAATAATTCCCTTTCCTCTAGGCCATGGGCTTACTTTTTCTGTTTGACTTACTATTTCTCTCTCAGGATAGAGACTTTTCTCAAAAGTCTGGTAATCTTCTGTTTTCAGTTCATACTCATAATACAGTATAAAAACTATATAATCGCAGCCTCTATGTACATGGACATTTTTGCAGAGTGATTAAGTAATAAATATGAATTTTTAATTGGAAGACTCTAAAATATCTCCCATTGGAAGTATTTTTTTCCAGTTTCTTGCCTGGGGAGAAATGACCTGGCTCCCAGGATTCTACTGTCAGCATGGACAGTTCTGAATTCACTCACCCTTATTAAATCCTGTTTTCAGTCTGACTTTCTCAGAACTATTTCCTAACTGGCACTTCCAAGTCCATGCTCTTCTGCATTGCACTGGGTAAAGGATTACAGAAGTAAAATAATTCCTCCATTAGCTTTCTGTTTTCCAAAATGGTTCGGGGATCTATATTCTCTATTGCCTCCTCCTTATTGTACTTACCAATGTATCTGTGTTTTTTCATATTATTTTGGAATGGCTTGAAGACAGAGGAAGCATAAATGATTAGATTTAATCCATCATGATTCCCTGACGTTTTGGAGAATTACTTTTATTTGCAGCTTTGTTTCTGGTTGGGTAAAAGGGTTGGGATGACATAATTAAGGTTCAAAAGAACTGAATTCCTAGTCCAGTTCTTATTATCTATGTCATCAAAGAGCCTGAAAAATGCCCAGCACTTGTCATGAAGTGCAAATTATCTACCACAATTTGTACTGTAGTTACAAGAGGCTCTATTTGAAAGTTTTCATCTTAAGCTCAATTTTTGTCAGGAGGAAATGAAGTGAATTATTTGCTAAATACAAAAATTATAATCAGATTTGCCTGATGCTCACCTGCAAATCACCCTAAATACATTTTTCTGACCTTATGCTCACTTTAAGGACACAGGTTCATCGAGTAGAACAATGCAGATTTACAAAGACACTATACATAATTGCTATGTAGCAGTGAAGTCAGTTTTTGGTTTTTCATAAAGCAGATATACAGGGTGTCCCATAAGTCAACCCTAAAAGTCACCATACATAGGGAAAATGGAAAATTGCTGCTAAATGTACCTTTATTTGCAAAATATTCATTATAAAACTTTACAAACTATTCTCTACATCTTAGCCGCTTCTTTTATTCAAATGTTTTATAATAAATATCTTGTTAATAAATGTCCATGAACCTAAGACTGACTTATGGGACATCCTATCATTGAATTTTATTTTGTTAGATGAACTGATGACGAAAATAAGTAATATCTTTCCAGGGCATTTAAATTTCTTTAATTATTATCGATTAGGCAAATTCACAAATACAAGTCCACATATTAAACATGATTAATAAAGTGAATATGTCCACTAATTCTCCTTTTATGTAAAGACCCCACAAGTAAGTTTAAAGCAAGTTTCTCAAAAAAGAAAGGAAAATATACTATAATATCAAAATGATATGTACCACCAGAATATCCATTAAATTCAATTAAATGGTGAAACATCTACTAAAATTTAATGTTATAAAATTTGTGATTTACATGTATAGGGAAAAGTAACTAAATAAATTCACACTTCCCACCAAATCTTAAAATAATTTCACTTTAAGTGGGCTTAACAATTACTGGACCCATTAAGAAAATCTTAATTGAATTTATAAGACATAAAAACGTTCACCTAACATAGAAGAAAATAAATAAATTTTTATGGTTCATTTTGGCTATGTTAATATGGAAAGCAAACAAAGAAACATGGCTGGGAGAATACAGAGTGCGTTTAGCACAAAGATAACAGAACAGTAGGCTAATTAGTCCTTAAACCCCAGAAGGTTGTATTGTTTTCTGGTGAGCAGCTCCTGGAAACAAATGTTCTCTCTATGACAAACTACATAACATGAATGAAGCCTCCCTTCCCCAGTGAACACATCAGCCATCTCTGACATCGGTACAGGTGTGGATGCAATCAGAAGCAGATATGGATGGCCGGGAGTGGCAATATCCTCAGGAAATGACTCCTGTCTCCAGAGTCCTGGAGTACTTACACCACAGTAAGCTTTTCACACACCCACACTTAGGATGAAAAGAAGTGGAAGAAAGGAGAAGTCAAGATACAAAAACTCCTCCCTTTTCAGGAACAAGACATGAGCTTGGATTAGGAACACACATATGTAATAGGAAATAGGAACATTAGTTTTGAAAGAGCCCTGTGTAAGTATGATCCAACAAAATCATATCAGAGTCTCTGCAACAGCAAACAGGCTGGTGATATATTCCTCTGAGATAAATTACTTGCATATTAAAGATAGTTCACAACTGTATTCTAAATATTCTTTCAATTCAAATTTGAATGATTATATCATAACTCCAAATTAGCTATTGAGGCACAATGCTTGGGCAGTGTCACTTTTTATTAAGTCAACGGAAAGTAAAATTGTATCTGGTTAATACAGAATCACTATTCAGTTACAAAACTCATATTTAGCCTTCAAATCCAATGTGCGCATGTTGAGCACATGGAATTGAGTAGCTCTGAGACCTCTCCCTCACCCCACAAATACCAGTGTAAGTTATTTTTGTAGTATTTATTCATATTTCCCCTGGCTTGGGTGCTTCTATACCATAGTGTAAACAAACTGAAAAGAGGGTTTTCTTTTTTGTTGCTTTTTTTGTTGTTTTTGTTTTTACTAAATTCTCCAGCTTCTACCCAGTTATTTCTAACAGTGTCCCTACTATTGAACTCTTTTTTT
>NW_003852400.1:46577793-46579173 GCF_000181295.1 Otolemur garnettii | reverse complement strand
TGCAAAGGCTTCCAAAAAAGTCAAGGACAAAATCCTCTTGCCATCTTCATTGCCAATATCTCTCTTCTTCCATGGAAATTATTCTTAAGTGTCACTCACTCAGTTGCTAAATAATTAATGAACTTTCACATTCGGCATTTTAGGAATTGCAGAAAGTATCTACCTTAAAGAATCCCTCAGGGAAGGGCCTGAGGTGAACAGATCATGACCATGACACCGCTAGGATCTGTTGAAGATTACTCACACATTGCTTTTCTTGTAAAATTGCCAGAATGCTGTCCTTCATATTTTTGCTTTTTCTTTTACATTATCTCAATTTTATAGGTTTTCAAAAATCTTACATTGGTTTAATAAAATAACACTGATGAAATAATAAGATGTCAATATATTCTAAATGTAATTAAGCATATAATTACTGCTATAGTTTGTTATTTTAGAAATCCAGTGTATATTGTAATGGTGAGTTATAAAATCTATTAAAATCTATTTTTCAGATACTTTCCTATTTAAAAATAATCTACAGAATAGTAATTTTTTATGTCTTCAATTTTCTTTTGTCCAATTATATAAGGGAAAATAAAATATTCCAAACTACTCCACACTGAAGTCTATTTAGAGGATTAGCTCACTTTTTAATCATTCCTTACTACTTTGAAATGCATCATCACATGATTTCAATTTCTCCTTTGTTCTGGGAGGCTGAAGCAGAAGGATCCCTTGAGCTCAAGAGTTTGAGACCAGTCTGAGCAAGAGTGAGACTTCGTCTCTACAAAAAAAAATAGAAAAACTAGCAGGCTGTAGGGGTGATGTAGTCCACCCCTATGGCACAGTTACTTGGGAGGCTGAGGCAAGAGGATTGCTTAAGCCCAGGAGTTAAAGGTTGCTGTGAGCTGTGACATGATGGTACTCTAGCCTGAGACTACAGAGTGAGATTCTGTGCCAAGAAAAAAAAAAATCTTCTTTGTTAAGTAACAATGGTTAGTTTTAAAGAAATATTTTGTCTCAAAAGACTTTCTTGGGAAAATGTGGAGAACCTTTCAATTTTTAATTTCACTAATTTCATTCATTCAAAAGATTTTAGGACAGTATTCTAATTCTTGAAGGGTATTTTTATCCAATAAATCAGAAAGAGTTTAGTTATTTATGCTACCATTTTAAGAAGTATACATCTTTTCACCTTGCTAAAGAAATAAAAGTATGATGTGTAATCATTTAGTTAAGTGTGAATTAAAAAAAAAAGTTCACCAGATTTGTCACATTAATATTAAGCCTTGTGTATTTTCTGTATATAACATATTCATTTTTGTTATTAAGACTAAAGGCTGTTTACATGTAATTTTTTTCATTTAAAAATTATAATATGAATTGTAACATATTTCC
>NW_003852400.1:46569301-46577773 GCF_000181295.1 Otolemur garnettii | reverse complement strand
TTGGGGTCTGGAGAAGAGACAGTATTTTACACTTAATTCCAACCTTTAAAATTCTAAAGAATATGACAACCTTATACAATATATCTTAGAACAAGGTCATTTATGAATTTGCTTCAGTGAGCATCTTCCTAGGGGGGGAAACATGTGTGATTACTTAGGAGGTCCTTTCAATAAGAACGTTCTTTCAATCAAACTTTCAAAGGTCTGTAGACTATAAACGTCATCCGATTTTTTAAGTTCTGTAGACTTTGGTATGTGCTTTTGCAAATAAGTACCTTAAAATTATGCACTCTTTAAAATTCCTTCTCTCTATGCATAAATAACAGATGCAGCTGATTTTTGAGACATTAAATACCTCACAGAAGGGAAGACATTCGCTCCAAGCCTTTGGGCGGCGAGAGTAGGGGTTTTCCACAGCTAAAGTAATTCAGAACTGTGGACAGCTCCCGTGAAGGTTGGAGGCGATGACAAAAGCAAATGCTGGTTTTTATTGCCGTGTGTGTTCGCTGTTTAGTAGAAACCTATTAAGATGGTTTAGTATGCGCACATACTCCTTTACTTACTGTTTTCCCCCTCAAGTAGTTCAGCTAAACAAATAAGTTAATTAATATCCGCCTGAGTTATTGGCTTTGGATTTTTAAATGCAATGTCCAGCCTTGTTCAGGAACTAATAAAACTGTGAGCGCACGCTAATAAGAGGATCTACTTCACGACCTTCATCTGACAATCGCTAAACATGCTTATAAAGCGAATGAATACTTGGGCGACAGAAAGATCAGAAAACGTCTTAATTGTAATTCCCCAAAGCAGAGTTCTCCGGCTGACAGCTCTCCTGCCCTTCTTCCCGAGCTGAGGAACAACGGGAAAGAGATGTTTTGAAAGAGACTTGTAGTCAAGGTCAAGAAAGGGTGTTGCTCTATTTCAGGAAGGGGGCTCTGGAAACGCTCCCCCCTCCCCCCGTTTTAGGAGCTAGAGGCTTCCTGTCACGCTCCTGCCCAGCCTGGCCGCGCCTGGCTCCACTGAAAGCTCAAGTGAGGAAATGTTCAAGTGCAAATTACCCTTCTTCAGCTTGCCTGCCACTATTTTGAAGACATAACAGTGAGGATACCCAGTGCCTATAAGCAGAAGAAAAACAGATTAATACTCCCCAGGGGCAAGATGGTCTGAAATAGCTAGGACCTGTGAGTCACTGTCTCCAGTCACCCCATCTTCTCCTGAATCCCAGAAGCCCCTTTTTTCCCTTTTGGGAGGGATCCACATTTGAGGGAGCAGCACGAGGAAGACTGTCTGCCCGGTTCCTTACACTTTCATCTCCCAGATAAAAGTTTCCCTCGGACAACTTAGCACCTTCCCATCCAGGGTCACCGTGGTCCTCATCCTTCCCCGATTATGTCCCCAAAGTTCAGAAAGCAAAGGACGAGGACCTGCCTCGTGTTCCCGGGCAACAGGAACTCATCATTCAAGCCCCTCCTCGATGAAAACTAGCAGGAGTCAAGTAGAGCCGGAGCAGCCGGAGCAGACGCCGCCGGCAGCGCCACCCCCCGCCCGCACTCCTCGTCCCCGGGGCGCCCCCCTCCCGGGATCCGGGAAGCGAGTTTGAGGGCGCGCCTGCACTGAGGGTGGGGCGGCGACGGGGAGCACTCACCTGAAATCGCTGTAAGGGTGAATAATCCAGAAGCCTGCAGTTTTAACCCTTTCCTGCTCCTTCTCCACCGCCTTCTGGCTCCCAAACATGCGGAGGGAGAATTTGTTGACCCCGGGCTGCAGCATGGAGGTGAACTGCCTTTGCATGAAGCCGTACTGCCGCCGGGGCCCCTCGGCATCCTCGAAGCCCCCCGCGGACTCCTCGGCGCCGCCGCCGCCGCCGTCCACCTTGAAGCACACGGAGTTGCCGTGCTCCTTCGCGCCGGCCCCGCCGCCCCCCGGCGGGGTGCCCAGGCGCTTCTCGGCCCCGGCCGGCCCGGCGCTGGCCGCGGGCGCCTTGGCGGAGAAGACGCTGTTGCCATCGTCCCGGCTGTTGGACGAAGAGTTGGGCTTGCCGCCTCCTTCCATGCCCGGAAGACGCGGCCGGCGACGGCGCGGGCTCCAGACTCGCCGGCCGCCCGGCGCCGGAGACGCGAAGCCGAGGGGGCAGGGGCCCGAGCCGGCTGCCGGCGAGCCCGGCTGCCCGTCGAGGCGGCGGCGGCGGTGGCTGCCTCCCGCCCGCGCCGCTGCTCGCTGCGCGCCTCGCTCCCGCCGCCGCCGCTGCCCTCAGTGCTGCGCTCCCGGCTCCGGCGCGGTCGGGGCTGAGGCTGAGGCTGCCCCGGCGAGGCGAAGCTCGGCTGGGCTCAGCCCTCGCGCGCCAGCGCCTCCCCTCGGCTGCCCTCTGCTGGCCGGAGAGGGACTCTCCCCACCCGCACAGCACGCTCGCTCTCGCTCCACTCCCGCTCCACTTCTGCCCAGCGTGACATTGAACTCAGGAGCCCTCCGAGACGCTCGTCTGTACGTGTTGCGAGAGACTCGGGGTCTATTTGCGCGAAACAGGGGGGCAGAAAGAGAGTGCAAGCCTGAACCAGTCGCTGTGCGTTGGTACCCAAGAAACAAACGTCCTACAACTCGTGAAGACAGTCTCTGAACGCCTGTTTGAACGACATTACGGTTCAGAGAGAGGCGACAGGCTGACTCTGCGTGCCGAAAATTCCCTGTAAACTTAGACGTCCGTTAGAAAGTAAAGTTTGACAACGGAAAATAAATATCCCGGGTAGGAAGGAAGGAGTGTGTGCGCGCGCACACGCAGGAGAACTAGAGAGAGGCAGAGGGCAAAAGCTACTGGGTCTGCTAATCCTGTGTAACCAGCTGCTTGGGGCTTTTCAGATTAAGGCTCTGCACCTGGGGACGCACAGCTGACCTCTTTACACTTATCCCTGTTTATTCTCGCAGAGTTCCTTAAGCAGAGGACGTGATTTCTTTATTACCAAGGCCACTGGCTTCCACACCCATGTAAGCGTGTCTATCAGCCACCAGTACTGAGGGGAAAATGAGTGAGGGAGACCTTACCTGAGCTGACCTATCTTTTCAGATAAGTTATGTAATCAATAAAACACACTGGGGGCGCTGGTCGGGGTTCACCCACACTAGCCCAGGAAGTCAAGATGTCCCGGTCAGACTGTAATCAACATTCCAGAATGGGGGGAGTTGGGGAGGAAATGAAAGTGAGAAGCATGCTAGGGACGCTGCCCTTACTCTCTCCGCGTCTTCCAGACCCACTGGCTTAGTAAAGGAAGCAGAATGTGCTGCCAAAGCCCCAGTTCCTCAGCAGGGCAGCCCCGGAGTCTGAAGAGCTTCAAGACTCCAGAATGTCCCGAAACATCTGTTTTAGACACACGCATTGCCTGCCTCCCCGCAGCCTCTTCAAAGGAAATCTTACCCTGCCAGAGTCCCCGGTCCCCTGGGTTCCTGTCAGCTACAGCCGCGTTTTGTAGAGAGGGGACAGGCACCAAGGAGGGTGTCAGCTGGCAACTAGTGACCTACCATTAACAAACAAAGAATAATAAGTGCAACTAATTGAGGTGTTTTTCTGAAAAATTGAACCGTGATGAAACCAAATAACAATGGGAGGGTCAAGATTAAAGACAAAGGAAGATAATGGGGTGTCATTATGAGGCGTTAACAAAGACTGAGAAAGCAAAGGGACAGAGAGAAGAGGAGAGAGGGGCAGAAGTGAGAAGCCACCGGCCTAACTCTGTTACACCGCTCTAAGATTTCCCTCGCCACTCTACTTACCATAGGCTATGCTAAATCTTTTTCAGTGAGCTAAGGCCTGACTCAGACACCATCTGTTTTCAACTAATCAAAAACCAGCACCCTAAGAAATAAGTATAGATGGCCAAATTTTAATGCTAAGAGATAGGGAACATAGGACCAATATAGAGCTCTGATCTATCAAAGTAGGGACCTTGGAAACCCAAGAGGTCAGACGAGGATACCAGGTGCTGAGGGCAGCAGGAAGCCACGGGATGGATAAAAGCAAACATTGCCCAAAGCATGCTTCTGCCTAAGAAAGGCCAGATTACTCAGGCAGCCTTTCTTTATTAGACTAAAGATGTGTCCCTACTTTTCTCCCATTCTGCATGCTTCCTCAATCCCTCTATTTTCAGTCATGAGTGTGACAATGTATATTTTAACATAAATTTTAAGTTTTATAATAATGTAAAAATATACCATCTAAAATGTTATGCTAACTGAGTTGAAGCAAGTTTCTCTTTTCTTGTAGCCAATCCCTCTATTTGTTCTATTTCGACTTAATCTTAATCATGACCAGGCAGTTATTTTAGCAAAAGTTTTCCAAGTTTCACTGTCTGCCCTAAACTAATATAGCAGAATCACTGAAAAAATAGGATCTCAAAATAGAACTAAGAAATATCTAAAAAGGATCACAAGTCACTGGTTGCTCCAAGTATAGCTTTCAGGCCGTATTGTATTCATGCTAACGCTCAAAAACTACATTATTTTTTAAATTTGAGGATGTGTATCTTACTTCAGTGTATTAAATTTATCAACAATAGAAAAAGTCAACAGTCTTCACTTTTAGAATCTGGACTTAGACTTCCTTTGGGGAAAAGAAAAGTACTTGCAAGAAGAGTGAAGCAAAGTGAGAGAAACAGAGGGATGACAGCAGCAGGAGGGGACGAGACAGAGCGAGAGAAGACTTACCCCTCACAATCAGTTCTATTCAGCTTATTTCCGTACATGTTCGTGGATAAACTATCTCTGGCTAAAATCCACTGCACCAAAGGAGATTGTTTTTATCAAAAATTATCTTACAAATAGGACTGCCATCATGTTTGTCACCATGTGGTTAGATGTCCATGATGTCAGTGGGCCTTGTGTTTCAGAAGAATCTGCTATCTGAGGACCCATCAGAGAATATCAGTTATGAATTCATTGCGTGAGAATGTCTCATGGGTAGCCGTAATGTGTGCTGTTCAGTATACAAGAGTTGTGCATCTTTTAAAATGTTCCCTGTCTCTTTTAATACTTTGCTTAAGATCAAATTGCAGACAGCAGCAGAAGATTAATATGAATCTAAAATAAAACCTCCACGCAGCAGACGCAAGCACATATGAAATGAGACAGAAAAGATAGATGGGTAACTTGAAGTTTGACAGTTTATTGGAACAGTCTCAGTGAAACCTAAAGGTTTAATGGCTAACACAGTTTAGCTCTTAGTAGGACAGAGGAATATGTGGAAAACATATTTCATGGGTAAGAAAGTAAAGTCAGAAGATTTGTCTGTTGAAGAAGGCCGTGGTGAGGAACGGCGAAAAATAGTTCACCAAAGTCAACCTCAAAGCTTCTCTGGGTCTTATGTACAGGAAAATCTGATTATCTATCTAGAAAGCAATGCTGGCATCACGTTTAATGTGAAACACTAGAACTATTAAAGTCAGAAGAAGACATTCATTACCAGCGTGTCTGCCGTAAATGTTATTTTTAGTTGATAATATTGTCTTCCTGAAAACCCAAAAGAATCAACTGCATGACTAATAACAGAATTTAGAAAGTTGGTATAACATAAGCATGGAAAAATTAGTTTTCCTAAGCATCAGCGATAACCATTAAGACAATATACGGAACAATGATGCAACTAAAGTTTTACAATGGCAACTAAAAAAGAAAACTACACGGCAATAAACTGAATAATAAATGACGGAGATCCAGTTTAGAAAATAATTTTAATAAAAGGCATAAATTAAGATATGTTTCTTGTTCATAACGTTAATGCTCAGTATTATAAAAATGGTTATTTTTTCCAAATTAAGTTTTAAGTTTCAAATAAAGTGGTGTGATGTTTGTTATTAGTTTTTTGTTTTCATGAGAAGCAAATATGATAAAATGTTTTTAAAGTTGGTTTGGATCAAGAAATTGTTTTTTAGTAGTCAATGAGCTATAGAGTTAAAAAATGAAAGTAAGGAAAGGTTTTCCCAAGTCTTAGAGCTGTTTAGGATAGTGCTGAGCACAGAAAGGAACAGGGAAGTCAGTGTCGTCAGATGAAACCAGAACCGCTCTAGTATTGGTTACTGGTCAAAATTGTAATTTCAGCTCAACCAGTACGGGGTATGTTGTGTAGCAAATGGTGCTAGAATGGTGAAATAAATGTTCCAGGAAAAGGAGATAGAGTATATTTTCATGTTACTTCATAAAGTGAATTTAAGATGATGTGATATTATTAAAAAGTAAAACAAAGTCATGATAGGTTAGGTTCAAATATAGGCAATGTTTATATAGTGAATACTGGGGGGCAGGTGAGGTAGCTCACATCTGCAATTTTCACACTCTAGGAGGCTGAGCTCAGGAGTTTGAGACTATCCTAAGAAAGAGCAAGACTCCATCTCTACTAAAAATATAAAAATTGTCTGGGCATTATGGCAGGCCCTTGTAGTTCCAGCTGCTCCGGGGGCTGAGACTGGAGAATTGTTTGAACCCAGGAGTTTGAGGTCATTGTGAGCTATGATGTGTCGACCCGCCAGCCTGGACAAAATTCTGTCTCAAAAAAAGAAAATACTGGAAAGGACCTTCAAATCATGCAAGTCATGAACCGGAAAATATAAAATTCCCATGTCAAAAATAGCCTAAGCATATTTAAAGACATAGAGAAAACTAGGGAATATGCAAAATATGTATCATAAGAACAAGTGATAGCCTTCATATGTAAAGAGTTATTTATAGAAGACTTTTTATATAAGCAAAAAGTTATATTCTTATGATATAAATTTTGTTTATAATACGTACTTATACTAAATATATATAAGTGCTTTATAGACAAGGTTCATATTTAAAGTAAAAAGTTTTTTATATAAATGAAATGTAACCATTCCAAAGAAAAAATAACTATCAGTCAGGGGTTCAAACTTTTTTAAAGTTTTAAAAAATATATGAGAACATTAAATAGCTAACAACACATGAAATCAAATGTAATTTTAAAAAGCAATAAAATAAGTTTCTTAGTTTAAAATTTATCATATAAAATAATAATAACCTATGTTATTCCTGAAAAATAACATCATGTATTGTTAGAAGCGATACGATCTTTGACATCAATAAATAAAAGAAACCTTTAATAATATGCATACTCTTATATCATATAATGCTTAGAATGTATTCTAAAAAAAATGATCAGAAGTGTAAAAGTAGGTATTTATTGAAGAATACTCCTTAAAATTTATATATTATTATAGCAATTCAATACAATATTTTCTTTCATACAATTAAAATTACATGAACTCATAAGAAATACACATATACATATGTCAATTTTTGGATGTATTACTTGATTTTTTAAAAAGCACACTTTGTTAAAACTGTGAATCGTATGCTCTCAAAAGCTCCCATCATCCCTTGCTTACACAGACAAACACATAGACATCCACATTTACATACCATGTGAAGATCTGCGTACATATGTAAAATTATTGCTAGTGCACTGTTCTTCAGCTTGCTATTTTTTTAATTTAAGAGTATATTAAATCCTATACTCCAAACATCCTATTTTTAGTTTATTTCATTTTACTGATGTGCAATTATATCATCTGCAGTTAGCAAATATTTTGTCTTACTATGTATATATACACATATATACATAAAATATGCAGTATTTCATTTTTTATCTTTATGGAAAAACATTAATTTAACATGTCTGATAACAGATATCCTCAGATCACACCTAGTTTCTTAACGTTAACTATTACACTGCCTGTCTGAAAACATACATTAAAAGATATAAATACAGATTGTATATTTTAAAAAGTACATTAAGAGGTAAGCCATAGGCATGTGTATATTTTAACCAAGTATATATTTTAAGTATATATTTTAAATCCTATTGAATTATTTTTTGAAAACTATTGTATTCTTTTAATGACATTTAGGGACCACAAAAATAAAAAGTTCCCTGATAAATTTCTATCTAGTTTAACATGCTCGGACACAGATTTAAATCACAAAATGGTATACCTCTCCTCATTCTTATTTCTCCCTATAACCTCTTGCTGGGGTATCCCTCAGGACAAATCCAGCGAGGAGCCCCAGAGTGCAGAGGTCTGTTCATATGTTCTTGCAAAGTAGAAAGATAAAGAGTAGATCTCAAGGAAAAAAATCTATCTGCTTTGACCTTTAATTTAAAGTCTCTCTCTTCCTTCTTCCTATTGTGTTTTTCTTTATTTTGTGTTCTGAATAATGCTGCTTCTTTCTGAAATGAACTCGTATATTTATTTTTTACTATTTCCTCATTTGACAGAAGGCACCACGAAGGCAGTGAGCTTCCTTACCGTGTGCACCACTGAAGCACATAGATTAAAGCCTGGTACAGAGCAGGGATTCTGTAAGTATTTGTTGAAAAAATGAGGGAATAAAGAATCCCTCCATGAATCTTCAAGCTTGCTCTAGAATCCCTCCTCCCTGCTCCCAGAGTACCATATGTACATCACTACACAC
>NW_003852400.1:46560405-46569007 GCF_000181295.1 Otolemur garnettii | reverse complement strand
TACTTCTCACTAACATGCTATATATTCTATTTTAGTAAGAAGCATAAATATATTTTCAAATTCACTTATTTTTTGACATGGAAATTATTGAATGATTGTCAGATCATTTGATGAATGAACAATATGAAACGGGGTTAATAATTTGCCGATACTGAACTGCTGAATTTTAATTTTAACAATTTGCCAATACTGCCCTGAAGTTGCTAAAAAATTGTGTTCCTTTAATCTTTCACTTCCAAGGCCAAATCTTATGACTAATTCTCTCAGTAAGAGGGGGTGGGTACTGTTACCAACAAAGAGGCCATTGATCAACTTTGAGTCTAAGAGATGACTTTCTCCTTTTCTTTAGCAGGAAATTTCAGAGAAAGTCTGGAAATAAAATTGTGTACTATCAGAAAATGAGATTATGACTGCTTTCACCTCTGAATCAATTCAATTGCATAAATTGGGTTAAAGAAGCTTAATTTCATGATTCTTTTTGTCTCTAGCAATGACAAAACCCTACAGTACAAACCTGTGTTTATCTGGTTATTTGTTTCCCCCCAATAATGGCAACTAGAGTACACTTATCCATTCCCACACCTGTTTTTAAGATTTTTGTAAACTTTTCAAATTTAAAAACACATAATCTGGAATGAGGGGTAAAGATGTAGTCTGGGAAAAAAAAAAGAGTGTAAAGAATCCCACAAAAAGATAAAGCATTGACCTCACTACAATTGAGAAATGACTTAAACATTCCTGTATTCTGAAATATTGGTGTCCATGAGAGAAGCTATTCCATTTTCATAATTAAAGATATGAATGTTTTGTAGTAAGGAAAGAAAGAGCCTTATGTTTTGTTTTGTTTTGTTTTGTTTTGTTTTGTTGTCTATAATCTCTTTCTTTAAAGTATACCCCTTTCCTGATTAACTACATGAATTCAGAATTGGGCTGCAATCACAGAACCCTGATAACCCTTTCCTATCACAAGTGTGGGTGCTGGATTCAGGCCTAGTCATGAATATTGTTCTCCCAGAATCCGAGTTCTTCAACACAGTCTAAGAGAGAAAGTGGGCAGCTGCAGCTGACTTTTCCATGACAACAATGTAGAGATGCAATCTCTAGTTTCTCCTACTGGAATTCCATCAAGCCGCCCTCGTTTATACCCTAGCATTCAGTTCTTCTGTAAATTATGTGAAATTCTATATTCTATATTCTTCATTTTTCCCTCCAGATTCAATCTCTACCCCTCTGTTCCCTCCCGGTGTTCCAGAGACTGAGTCCTACGAACTCATTTGTCACCAGGGCTCCAAAATATTCAGACCACTCTAGGCTAGTAGGAGGGCCCAGGAAGAGATAGAGGGCAGGAGGAAAAATAGAACAGTTTTTTACTTTCCATGTCCCACTTACCTTCCTCACTGTGCTTTGTCCTTGGCTGCCTTCCTTTGCAGCCAAAGCCCCTGTAGCCCTCTTGGTGGCTGTAACTTGGGGCCTGTTCAGTAATAATTTCCTCCCTCTTGATGCTTTAGGAGTGGTAATGGTTTCCTGCTCTGGCTAGTTGCTATGAGGCTGCTTCACATCCTTTGTTGTTAAATTCTGTCTTTAACAAGTAGTCCTTTCATTAAAGTATCATTAATTACTTTATTTTATTTATTTTTTTAAATCATAACTGTATACTTTTATGGAGTACAGTGTGATGATTTGACATACAATGTGGAATGCTTAAATCAAACTAATGAACATAACCATCACCTCACTTACTTATTTGTGTGGTAAGACATTTATAATATACTCTTAACTATTTTGAAATGTACCCTTGCATTGTCTACGTTAAGTGAGATCCCACCAAATACCCTCCCTCCACTCACTCTCCCTCCTCCCCTCCCCTCCTCTCCTTTCTATCTTTCTGGACTATCTTTGTGTTTTATCTTTCGGATGAATGTGTTTTTATATATTGGTTTCATAATAGTACTGAGTACATTGGATTCTGTTTTTCCCATTCTTGAGATACTTTTCTAAGAAGAATATATTCCAGCTCCACCCATGTAAACATAAAAGATGTAAAGTCTCCCTCTTTTCATGGCTGCGTAGTATTCCATGGTATACATATACTACAATTTATTTATCCGTTCATAGGTTGGGGGGCATTTAAGTTGCTTCCACAACTTGGCTACTGTGAATTGGGCTGCAGTAAACATTTTGGTGCAACTGTCTTAGTTATAAAATTATTTTTGTTCATCTGGGTAGACACCTAGTAATTATATTGCAGGATCTAATGGCATGTCAACTTTTAGTTCCTTGAGAATTCTTCATATTTTTTTCCAAAAAGGCTGTACTAGTTTGCAGTTCCACCAGCACTGTAGAAGTGTGCCCTTCTCTCCACATCCATGCCAACATCTGAAGTTTTGGGATTTTGTGATGTGGTCTAATCTTAAGGTATCATTAATTTAATCTGTTGACTATGCCATTTTTTTCTTGCCTGGACCTTAACTGGTAAAATTTCTCAGTAGTACCTGTACTTATATGTCTAAAACATGTTTTTAACCAAACTGGCTTCTGTTTTCCACACTGTATGACCCACAGATCATACAATGTATTGATAGATATTGCTCTCTATTCATAGTCACCAAATTATTTATTTTTAGTTATGTATATGTAAGAAATGTTAACTAAATATATATGTATACTTCAATATGTGTTCTCTGAAAATATTATTCAGCAGCACTTGTTTTCAGAAAAGTTTCTTCACCCATTCTTTATTTTTTAATAATAATTAATTGCTGTAAAAAAAAGGTTTCATCTTTGATTTCATTGTTTCATTTCTACCTTACATTCAATTTTTCAGCAATTCCTGTTTTCCATACATTATGAATCTGACCTCTACTTATGACTTTTCATTCTTAAAATCTAAGCTCAAACTCAATAGCCAGAGTGAGTCTTTTACAACAGAAGCCAGGCCTGATCGTTTCTCTGATCCTGATGTTCTCTGGAATGACTGTCCAGTGTCCTTCTGAACCCTGTTCCCTCTCCTATCCCACTGTGTGCATCCCCTGCCCTCAGACTGCTCCAGTCACACAGACGTGCCTGCTCTCCTTGGCTCTCACCAGGCACACATCCTCCTCAGGACACAGTGCAGCTGCTCCTTCTGTGAGCAAAGTTTTTCTCTCATTGTAGACAGGTGTCTGCTTTCTTCTCAGTAAAGCCTTCCCTGATCATTTTACATGAAAAAACAACCCCTCTAATTGCTTCCCATCTCTCTTCCTTGATTTAATTTCTTACACTGCATTTGATGTCAAGTGATAAGCTCAGTATTTTACTTCTTGCTGTGCAGGTTATCTGTCTCCTCCACTAGAATGAAAAGTCCATAGGGCACCACTCACTGCTGGACCTCTAGCATTTAGAACAATGGCAACTAGTTGTATTCAGCAGATATATTTGAATGAATGAAATTGATGAAGTGAAATAAAATACATGAAGGCAGTTTTTACTCCTGTACACAAGAAATTCACATCAGAAAATAATTATTTATGAGCAATTATGTAATTATTTCAATGCTTACTTTTACTACAACTGACTAAAGATTTAAGGGGATCTTCTTAGGACACAAAACAAAAATTCACATAGTATTTCTCTTTAATCTTCATTTACTTTTTCTATAAAAATATTACATTATAGAACTAGGCTCATGCCATGTGGTATCATGAATTATTAATGAAATTGTTAATTTAATATAATTATTTAAAATGAGTTAAATGACTATGTAAGAGATAAATGTCTATATTTTAGATGTAACACTTTAATTTTTATAGGAAAAAAGGAGAAGAGATGTTTCCTTAGAGACTAAATACAATTTGAGGAAGGAAAATCTTATTTATGTGCAGTATGTTTTAAAATGTAACTTTTGAGTAGAAATTCAGTGGCAGTTTATTATGGCAAGTATTAGAAGTTGATGGAATTAGAAATAGATTATATTAGATTTGGGTTTTCAAGTGTATAATTACTAAATGCAAGATCCTTATTTATCAGTAGCCTGTAAGAATAGAAATCAAGATTATTCAGCCAGGACCATTACTTAATAAACCACTTAAGAAAAGTAAGACTTGAAAACAAAGCAAATTGTTTGTCCCAAAGGCAGCTGAAAAACTTGGAAGCACAGATTTTCATAGATTATCACAGCCAGAAGTAGCTAGAACTAAAGTCTTGGTGGTGGAGTTCACTGGAATTGATACTATGGTTCATCAATAAATAAAAAACCCTTTTTATTCCTGTGGAGGTGGGTTGGCTTTGGAGGTGAATAACCCAAATTGAGAATGTTAGTAAGCAGTATTTAGAAAATTAGTGAATGAGTCACCAGAGGTCCTTTTGTATGAAGAAGCTTCTTAAGAAAACTTAGCCAGGCATTGTGGTGGGCACCTGTAGTCCCAGCTACTCAGGAGGCTAAGGCAAGAGAATCGCCTAAGTCCAAGAGCTGGAGGTTGCTGTGAGCTGTGATGCCACAACACTCTACCAAGGGTGACAGAGTGAGACTCTGTCTCAAAAAAACGAGAGAAAGAAAGAAAGAAAAAGAAAACTTATATTAGAGAAAGAAGCCAGGCACTATAAACCTGAAGCATAGAACCAGCCATGGAATAAAAAAGGATATGGCGATTCTGAGTGCTCTGTGCTGGCTGCCTGTTACTGGACATCACCTCTGCCTATTCTCACTCATACCTGAGTCTCCAGGAGAGGGAAGTGAAAGAATATATTCACTAACATTTTTAAAACATAAATAAAGTGGATTATTGGTATCTTTATAACAAAATTTGACACTGAAGGGAAGGATTACCTTTGCTGGTCAACACTGACTGGCAAATACTCATATAGATACTCGCCACATACACAGAGCACCAGACCGTCAGCAACACTCTGGCTTTTCAGCATCAAAACAATCTCCACCAAGAGGAAGCAGAGGCCACAGACTGTCGTTGGAGATGCCTTGTTATTAGGCAGAGGCAGCTCACCCCCAGATCCTTCGTGCAGCAGGGCTACAGAGGGTGGATTCACTCGTGAGCACGAAGGGGACACTCCTTGGCAACCACACCCAAAAATATAGTCAGAAAGAAAGAAGGAAGAACAAAGAAAAGCTTAGTCGTTTCTAAATGTAACCTCAGCTTTATTCACTAGTTGGTAAAGAATATGAAAATTTGGTCTAGATAAAAAGTAGCTTTTCTTCTTTCAAAATAAGTATATAGCATTAACATCATCAAACATATGTATTTTCTGTCAAATGTGTCTAAGCATAGGTGTGAAAGAAATTCTGGGGCAAAAGATTAGCATAGCAATTCTTCCTTTCAACCATTTCGCTTAAGAAGACAGTTATAATAACTCTCCTTCAAATACGTGTACTATACACATTCAAACCCCAGTAAGATATCATATGTCTTAGTTTATGTGCATGAATAGGAGACGGCAATTAAAAAGAGACGTTGCCCTTAGCCATGTTTCCCTTCTTGGCACCCATTTCCCGTACCCAGCAGCCTTCCCATTTCACTCTGCACAGCGGCCTCCCTAATCACAAGCCATCTTGTGAGCACACGGCATTCATCTCTGCCCTCGCCCGGGAAATCTGAAATGAGGTAAAGGCTCTTTGGAGACAAACCCTTCTTCTCACCACTCTAGGGAACCTCAGGGGTGGACACCCAACCTGATTGTTTACTCTCTCGGGATTTTGAATCCTGTGGAAAGCACTACAAGGATAGAAGAAAAAACAACATGATTTTCCTTCTGTAATGGCAAATGGATAAGACTAGTAAGCCCATCTCGCCTCAAAACACCTGGAAGATACGACTTCCACTCATATCCTTATAATGGAACCTAGAAACTCACAGTACCAGGTGAAGCAGCAAACAGCTGATTAAGTGCTGGACTGTGGTGACTTAGAACTGATTATACATTGAGAGCAAGATCTGGAGAACCAGGTGACCCCTGGTATGCAACAGTGCAAATGGGATAAGGAATTTCTCATGCATTGTTTTCAGTATTTTTCTGAAATGTTATTTTAATTTGTTAAAATTGCTGTGATTAGCCTTTTCCATTAGAATATAAGTTCCATGAGGGCCAAGACTTAGTCAATTTTGTTCTTTTCCCTACACCCTCTAAATCAGTGGTTCTCAACCTTCCTAATGCCGCGGCCCTTTAATATAGTTCCTGTGGGTCACAACCCACAGGTTGAGAACCGCTGCTCTAACTAATTTAATTCCAGGGCAAAGAAATGATATGTCTGCTGTTGATAATGTGCTGATTATTAAGCTGTTGCTTCTCAGTTTAAAAGTGGCCCCCCTTTCGTGGATCTGTGGGCTCTACAAACTATATTTCTCTTTTTCCAGTGAACTATATTTCTCTTTTGCCCTATACTGTTCAGTCCTTCCAGTATGGGATGATAGAGGAACCGGAAAGCTGGAGAAGGGAAAAGAAACATTTCTCTGTGCTTTCTTTTCCTGTCCCCAGCATACATCCGTGGCTCTTCACAATGACACTGGCAGTTTTTAGTAGCAGGAATTTGTTCTAGTTCATAGATTATCTACATCCCATAAACTTCCCAGCATATCCTCTCAGAGATACCAGTACCAGCTGAACAGGGGCCCTTTCCCAGAGATCAGAGTCCAGCATCAGGAGAGGGTGAGGGAGAAGGCAGAAACCTCAGGCCACGCTTTGCATAGTATGTATGGGTCTCAGGTGCAATAACAAAAATAGGAGTCTGACAGAGAACTGATTTAAGCCAGGACAATAGAGATTCTAGGCTGTGTGTGCAATTCCCAGGCAGGACAATAGAGATTCTAGGCTGTGTGTGCAATTCCCAGGCAGAAGCTGGTTCACAAACTTCAAGCCCCATGAGTGAAGGAGAGACTGCATACATTGTAACAAGAACTAAATTGTGGGGCTTGTGAAATGGTTTTATACGTGATACCCTGGGTTTATCAGCACCATGTTTTTCTCCTCACCCACAGGAGGGTTCCCCTCTTTTCTCCTCATTCTCCTTCCCTGAGCCCTCTTCTTCTCTCCTGCTAACCATCTCCAAACAAACCCAATTCCTGGAGATTTCAGACAGTCCCTACTGTCATCTAGTTAGCATAAAGTTGATGGCAGAAAAGGGGAATCACAGATAAATGTCCATGATCTTGATGTGGTCCAAGCTTCAGGACACTTAATTTGGATAATCCTGGGAGACCCTTAGCAGCGCATCACTGCATTTTTCATCATACAATTTATAAATATATTTTTTCTTCTCTTCCTCAAAGAAGGATGTTTATATTGTATAAGGTTTAAGGACCATCAAACCCGGATATGCCTTTGAAAAGGTGATAAATGAAGTTTAAAAATAAGTCTGTGTATCCGTATGTCCAATGAAGCCAGGAACATGATTATTTCCCAAATTCCTATCTTTTGCCAAAAGTTCCTGTTAGCCCAAGACAGTGGCTTATACTTATTGTCCCAGTTCAATCTTGGACTCAGAAATTGTCCTGAATTTTTCAGTTTTAAAATGAAGCATGGACATATTTAATATTTGCGTTAGAATTATTTAGGAAGAATTTGGTACACCTGCCATGACCTCTTCTAGTAGCACGTGACATACATTCTGCAGTGAGTTGAGTTTTTACTACAATGCATGGGAAAGTCTGCCAGGTGATCAGAAGGAACTTGCATTTCTTTCTCCAGCACATTTCAGACATGCATCTAACACCTTGCTGTCAGGGGCAGCACAGAGACGTGTGCTGATAATACAAGTTTCCTTGGGCAGGGGAGGCCAAGGACACCTAACTCTTTCAAGCCCCAGGGAGAATGGAAGAAACAGACAATGATGTTGCCACTACCAGCCACTTGGTATACCCATCAGCGTGCCATGGCTCAGGATGGAAACTGCAGGTGCACTAAGCCACCCAAGTGCAGTTAGTGGAGACAGAGTAGTCACATACAAAACTTCTAGCATGACCGTGAGGTGGAATACAAAAGAAATTGAGAGGTCGTGTGACACTATGGCATCTAACATCTGGCAGGAAGACAATATATTATAAAACATAAAGCATATTAGTGACAACACTGATGAATTTTATTTTGTAAAACACTAATTGAAAATGGCACCCTGAGTAGGAGTGAGAAAAATAACACCTTTGAAAATACTTGGGCAGAAATATGCACACATCAAGTTGGGAAAATCCTCCATAAATAATTACCCAAAATAATTATTCTTTTACTTATTTTTAAAATTCATATAATCAATATAAATATTTTATACTGTATACAGGTATTTAGAATTTTTATAAGGAATTGTATTTTGAAAGGGAATTCTTTGGTCAATAAGTCAATACTCAAAAAATGTTAATTTTAATTTTTTGATGCTTTTTGCTGCACTAAAATTATCTAAGCTTGTAGTTTGATTCTATGATTGTCTAGAGACAGATCTCCTCTGCAATAGGCAGAAGGATGTCAGGAGACTCTAGACGTATAGAATAAACTATTCGGGTATGAATGGCCAAGCTTAGGCCCTAGAAGTCCTCCCAATCAAAAGTTTAAATCAGGTGGCTCCTGTGGCTCAGAGAAGTAGGCCACTGGCCCCATATGCCAGAGATGGTGGGTTCAAACCCAG
>NW_003852400.1:46550387-46560161 GCF_000181295.1 Otolemur garnettii | reverse complement strand
GATTGAAAGATGCAGGGCTGTTAATTACTGGGATATTCCAATTTTACTATTTTGTCCAAAGCAGAAAAAGGATGATTCTGGAGAATGATGGCAGAGAATGGGGGGAGATGACTGTAAGCTTCCCCAGGTATGGTGATCCCAGTTGCAGTTGATGGTCCAGTTGTGCTCCCCAGCTGAAGGAAATCATTACAGCCTCCAGCATGTGGCATGCCACTGTTAACCCACTGAACACTTTCTTTTCACTGCACAACTTTAGTCACCAAGGGACCAAGTAATTTGCTGTACTTTGTGCCACAATATTTACCACATATTTCCCTGGGTTCTGATATGATGTTTGTTAAACAAAGCAATAGTAAAACCTCACATGCGTCATGAACTTTAGAAAAAAGCACGAATTAGGGAGCTATTCTATTAGCATCCCTGCAACATTAGATACACATGTATAATTTATCTGACGTCCATCTACCCTAATATTGTCTTATCATATGAATTTGAATCCTTCAGCATTTAGCATATTTAACATATTGTAGTTTATGCTACTTTCAGTTAAACTGATTTTCTGGATGTTGGATAGTAAAGTTCCCCTCTGGATAAAATTACCTATTGTCATTTCAATTGCCGTATCTTTCAATTCTCTGTCTCCATATTTATTTATATATTTTTTCAATGAGACAGGATGTGTGACAAGCATTTGTTTCATGGTTTTAATTAGATTCAATACAAAAGTAGGAACAGCTGACTCAGATATTATCTTGGGAGTCTGATTTATGCTTTCATGAAATCACAGTGTGCTAGATGAAGACTTGTGTCCCAACTCAACAGGAATTATTGTGGTATTTGTCTTTTCAAGTGGCATCGCTTAACTAAGGGGAAAGGAGGGCAGGCTTCCAGAGCAGTGGTGGCTGCCAGTAACCCAGTGTGCACTTCTGAGGGGTAAGTTCCTGCTGAGCATTTGCTGATAAACTTGGAACTGATTTACTGCATATATCAATTCAAATTGAGCTGCTGCATAGATAAGAACATTTTAAAATAATACCATTCAGAGAGGAGGAGAGATCAAAGGAGACAGGAAGAGAGGGAGACATAAGAGAGTAAGGAGAGAAATTCCAGAGGAAGAGTAGGAAAGTTAATTCTTTTCCTCCATCAAGACACTCATGTCTTTTGTTTTTTGTTTTTTGTTTTTTTGTTTTTTTTTTTTTTTGAGAAAGAGTCTCAAGCTGTGGCCCTGCTCACAGCAAGGCAACACAGCTCACAGCAATTTCAAACTTTTGGGCTTAAACGATTCTCCTGCCTCAGCCTTCCAAGTAGCTGGGACCACAGGCACCCGCCTCCATGCCCGGCTATTTTTTGGTTGTAGGCATCATTGTCGTTTGGCAGGCCCAGGCTGGATTCAAACCTGTCAGCTCCGGTGTCTGTGGCTGGTGTTCTAGCCGCTGAGCTACAGGCGTCAAACCAAGACATTCAGTTTTTTCATTTCACCTTTCTGTTGCATCCCCAAAATCACAACATGAGAATTAACAATAAGCAATATAAGAAGCCCTAAAACTTAAATGTGTCCTTAACCCCTTTGGATAAAGTTGAATGCTATTACTACCAAATAGTGATTGTTTTATGAAATTTTCAACATTCATTTAAATACTAGCAATGTTCTAGGTCAGGAGTGGCACATGGAGAACAACAATAACAAAAATGGTCTGTCTTTTCACCCCTGCCTTTAGACATTACTAATAAGCCATGGTATTATGTTTTGCTGACTCCAGATGTGGCCTCGAATAACTTTTTAGCAAGACTCTGGGAAGACTACCAACTGGTAATCAAACAATGTAATGATTATTTGCCTTTCTTCCTTCACTTGAAATACTAAATGCAGAATGAAAGTGTCTCCTTTCTATTCACTCTTACCCTCCTACAATCTCCAGTAAGTTTGTCATTAATTCATAAGGAGGATGATAATGAAATATGTAGTATATATGAAAAGCAAAGAGGATTTTCACAAACATCCTTTGAGCTCTCATGTAATATTGATTTAATTTCTATTTTTTTGAAATGAAGCCAGTTTATGATAAATACACTCCCCCTTTACCTCAGTACATTGCTCCTGTATCACAGGAAAATAACCATTTTTATTTCTTATCACTTATTCATTAAAAAAAAATGGTTTTTATGCTTTGCGTTCCCTGCAACCATCATAAAGAAACTAGAGCATTTCAAATCTGTACTTTATATTTATAAAACTGTCTCCAGAACTTTCTTCCACTAAAGTATTTCTCTTTGCCATGGTATTTGTTGCTTCTGGCATTTATTAAAGAACTGTTATCTCTAAAATTGCCAAATATTGTATTCATTCTCTTTGTATTTCATAAATTCCAGGGTTAGAATAACTAAAGTTTACAGAGCCTGAAAACGCAAGAGAGAGATGAGGGAGAGCAGTAATCTAGTTTTCTTCTGGGCAAGTACGTGCTAGCAAATAGAAATCCCGTCCCAAACATAATCATATTGAACACATTCGGTACATTATCCATAGAAACCTGCCTAAGTTATTCAAGGCAGCTGATGCTTCTAATTTTGTGTTGACTGGAGAACATGTTAAATAAATTATAGGCCATTAAAAGGTACTGTGATTAAATCTGGTAGAAACCTAATGGCCACTTCCCAAAGGAATAAAATTCAGAAATATTAAATTATTTCCTCCTTTCCCAATATTTGTCTTTATATTATCCTATGCCAAATTGGTTTTCGGCGGGGAAACATTCTCATCTAGCCAGGATACCTTACAGTAGATGTATAACCATGTCTGGGATGTTTTTCTGACTAACAGAAAAATTTGTAAGTCAAAAATTACTTATGATTTCTTTACAATGAATGCATAATTTGATTATTTCAAAAAGTCATCCAAAAAAGGAAATTTAATTTTATTTGGATATTTGGGTAAACTTGGTTCATCAATCAGGGATATAACTTCTTTGTTAGTTAATACATTTTCAGGTAGTGGGAATTTCACAGGTATGAGACATCCTGAAGGATGTAAGATGATAACAGTGTAAAGTCTGATGGCAAAATACAATTAGGAACAAACTCTTATGTTTTTTTTTTTTTTTTTACTTTAAGGGTATTTTAATTTAAATAGTAGAAGTATTTATTCATTTTTAACAAGACTCCAATTATAAAGTATGTCTTTACCCCCACAAAACAATAAAAATACCAAGTTATTTCCACTTGTGGAGCCTATTAACATTGAAATGTTGTGAATAACTTCTGAAAGGTAACTAGACTCAACGGACACCTTTCATCTGGTGCATTTTTCTTATTCTGTGGCCCACTACAAAATTTTGAACTCCACGGCTGTTTCTAATGAAATTAAATAATTTCTTCACACGAAATATTATAATAACACTACCATACTATTTTTGTTCTTCTCCTCTTATATTTTCTCTTTCTATTCTCCTTTTTTTTTTCATTCCAAATGAATGTTAATAGCTAAAAAGTCTGGAATATGTGCCATATTCCAAAAGTGTAATATATACACTTTTATATGTTATCTCATTTAATCTCTATAATCTTATGTTAGAGAGAAGATTCAGTGTCTATTTAATTATGCCAAATCTCATAAAGTGGTTGAGTCAGGATTTTTCAAAGCCCTTTCTACTTCTTTGAGAAAGGAGTTGATTTCAAATAGTGTGATAACTGGTTCCCAGTGGCAAATAGGTGTCGCCTGACTTCAACAAAAGCTGAAGATAGAGGTAAGCTCATATGTAAGACTGCTTATGTTCCAAAAGCTCCTGAAAAATAAAACAAGACTATGCATGCCGTGCCAAAAGTGAACAAATGAGTAGGCTAATCTATTAAATTCACAATTTAGCAAAAGAATGGCATTAGCAGAAATCTTTGGCTAATTTCGATAGCATCATTCCATTCTCTTAAGTAATAAAAACTGTTCTTCGGAGGAAAAATGTTTTGTGAATATCTGGGGGTTTTTTTCCCCTGGATTAGTTTTAGGCAGTGAATAAGAGGTATAGACACAGGTATGAAGTACGTTTTGGAATGTATGAGCACAATAAATATGGCAGAAACTCCTGATTTTTGTGTTTTATTACTAGGGAGGTTGATCTTGTTTATTGCTTTACTTCCCCCACTCTTTCTGAAGCTCAAAATCTTTCTTAGTTGCTGCTGCCCATTCAGAACACTGCCCTTTGTCTGCACTCCCACTGCGCATTCTTGCCCTCTCTCCTCCTTCCCAAACCACTCACAAACAACTTCTCCCTTGTAGAGTGTGTGTGCTGCTCCTAAGCCAAATCTAGTACAATTTGGTAAATGCCGGCAAAGCATGGGAGTGCTGGCAAGCTTAATCTGATGACCATGTGCTTCACTTTGTACAATTAGACTTTTAGAACTTTGTACACAAAAATTATTTTTTTCTTTTGCAATATTTTATAAATCATGTGGTAACAAATAGTTCATTTGAAGGATTAGATTCCATTATTGAGTGCATACCTGAGTGATTTTGTTCTATATCCTCATCTATGTAATTGGGAAGATAATGTATATTTTTCAGGATTTTGGTAATTATTAGCTGAGAATATGTTTGAGGCCTGTAAATATGGCACATCACAAAAATCTCAATCAATAAATGAGAGCTTTATTTGTACCTTCCCACTTCCTTCCTGATTGACTATACATTTTTAAAACCTTCTGTCTTCCTAGCCACTTAAATATAATTACATGTAATGACTGTGCAGTAACTAAAATAAGTCACAAGACTAAATATAAAATCTTGTATAGAAGGTTTTACATATGTACATTTGAGTCATAGGTACCCTGGCAAATATAGTGCACATAGAGAGATGAATGGACCCTTTTTATTTTTCTTACCCAGAAGGGTCAGATGTCAAGTAACTTTTTATAGATATTAAAATAATAACTTGAGACATTCACCAGAATATGGATGGGCTATCCTCAGCTGAAGCAGGGTTGGATGCCACTTCTCAATCTTCTTCACCTCCCCACCTCTCTTTTGTCTTTTTTAGAAATGAAAAGTAAATGATCTTTCATCTTTCCCATCTCCAAACCTCTTCTTCTCCTCCTTCATTATATTTACATCTTATTTCCTGATCATACTGTTCCAGGACAGCAGCTGAGCAAATGTATGTGTATAGCCTGAAGTGCCCTAATATTTAACATGTAGTCAATGATTTCTCACATTCTTGGTAAAGACATAGGATTAGCAAATGGCTTCTGTTCACTGTGGCACTGAAAATAGTTATATTTAAACCTCTGCGACGTTTCGCCAAGATAAATTTCACTGGTTGCAACAAATAAAACATGCAATGCTTGCAAAGTTCCACGGAAATGCTCTCTGACTAAAATTAAAAGAACCAAAATTAGAACCACATATAGAAAGGATTTTAACAAATATTTAAAATTATACTCTGAGGTTATTTAAGTCAAACATTTGAAATCAGTATCAACCACTCTTCTCTTACACTGGAAGTACAATTGGCAGACAAGTCTTGTTGTTACTTTCAAATTTACTCATTCTATGAATGTTTATTGTGCCAGACCTATCTTAAACACAGGGGAAGTGACCATGAAGAAATACACAGGAATTGATGTCATCATAGAGCTTAAATTCCAGTATGTGTGTCAGTTCTGAGGGGGGGGGGAACGGAGCAATCAAATAAGTAAATTATACAGTATGTTAGAAGGTGGTGAATGCTTTCTTTACTAATCTTAAAGAAAGTGTACTGGGAGATCCAGAAAAAAGGGAGTACCTTACTGCTCAAAGAGCCAGATGGGGATTAGAATCCAGAGATGAAGAATGACCTGGGAGTCCCTGGGCTTCTTGTATGACTGATGTTAATGAGGATAAAGGTAGTAAGGAAATCTTTACTGACACTTGACGGTTTCTTTTCAGGAGCAAAAGAAACTCTAAGACCTCATTCATTCTTGCCAATGATGACCTGGAGGCCAGGGAAGAGCATCTCATGAGAGGGTATAGAATTCTGAGATCCCATCTGATCCTCTGACAGTGAAATTTCTTCCTCCACTGTACGCTTTCATCATACATCTCCCTGGCCCTATTCTGGTCCAAACCCACAACAGCTTACGTCATGACTTTGGTAAAGTAGATTTTACTGAGTCCACTTTTTGACAAAATCAGAGAAAACTACCAGAAAAATAAGTCTGGCTAGCAGTGTATGATTTTTGCTCCATACCCTTCTTGGTCAAATTTATGAGCACGTAATCTGTCCCTTTTGTTTAGCTGTATCTCCAATAGTCCCTGTCTCACATTTTATGTTCAAACAACGCAAAGCTGCTTTAGTTCTCTGCCCAGAATACCCCCCACTTTAGTCCTACATGTTTTCTCTTGTGACTCCTTTGATGCACGATGTTTTCTTCTTTTTTAATCACACCAAATTCTTTTCAATTTTCAAGACACAACTTCAGTGTCCTCATCTCCAGTGCACCCCTCATGAAGCCAAGTTAACTTGGTGCTGCTTCTCAGAACTAGCATTCCGCTTGGGGCACACATTCTGCAGGATGTCCAGCGTGTCATGGACTGTGAGGCCCACAAGGACAAGGATCCTGCATTATTCATCTAACACTTCTAAGGCACAGCAAGGTGTCTGTTCAACAAACAATCAAACAGAAAAATATAATACAGGCTTCAGTAAAACCCTCTTGCTAATCCTAATTTTTTAACTGGAATGCACTGATACAGTGGTAAATTATTTTGAATTATAAATATTTATTATTTTCATTTGCCATCTAGTTGCTTTGAAGAGAAGTAGTATTGTTATAAGGACATGAGGAGGAAAAAAGGAAAGATTCATGTTTAGTTTTAATTTTAACTCCTAACCCCAGCTTTGATGGGTGAAACAAAATAATCAACAAAAATCAGGTGCAAAGATGGGGGCCATAGACTAGAAAAGGAAATGGAAGGGAAATAACTCCCCCTTTTCCTTTTGCATCTAAAGGAGTGCCACCTTGGGCAGAGATAATGCTTACCTTAGGGGAGAATGAAAAACAGAGAGTAGGGTCCTGACATGTGGGATTTAGTCTAGAGCAGTGGTTCTCAACCTTCCTAATGCCACGACCCTTTAATAGAGTTCCTCATGTTGTGGCGACCTCCAACCATAAAATTATTTTCCTGGCTACTTCATAACTGTAATTTTGCTACTGTTATGAATCGTAATGTAATATCTGATATGCAGGATGGTCTTAGGTGACCCCTGTGAAAGGTGTCATGACCCACAGGTTGAGAACCACTGGTCTAGAGATCAGGGTCAGTCTCTGGGGACTACAAGTATTTTAAGGAATCAATGGAAATATGCCAGTTCTGCAGATCATTCTTAGTGTCTGAGAAAGACAAAATCCCAGGGAGGAAAGCTTCAGCCTGATTTGAGAGGGGATCTCAGAGTTTATCCTAATTAGAGACAAAGAAATTGAACTCTTTTTGTTTCCACTTAAGTAAGTCAGTGGCTAAGGACTTCGAAATGAGGGCAGGTAGATGTAAACTCCTAAGTAATTTTGGTGGTCTAATTTATGGACATAGCTTTAGTAGTTCAAGATTAGTTCTCCCGAACGAATTAGTAGATTCTGGCCCCAAATGGAAGCCTTTAGAAACCTGAATAGTGATGCACAGAGTTCTAGAAAGTCGACAAGAGAATCTGGGTGGGGCCCTGACAGTGTCCACCACTATAGAGTGAGTAGGCCACATGTCATCGTACAGGAGGTATATGACATACTTCTGGTATCTCAATTTAAAGTAATTGTTTTAAAAATAAGCAAACAGTATAAGATCTTGTTAGTTTCCAGAGAGTCTGAGACCTTTGTCAGACTCCGAAGCATAGCATTTCATTATGTGAACTCCTGGTTAACATTAAATAGAAAAGAAGATAAACTTAGAGAGAGAGAGATTAATTTAATACCTACACTATGCCACAACTATAATAAACAATTTATATACTTAATATCACTTAATATTTATACCAATTTATGGAGTGAGATTATTATTCCCATTTTGCAGAAAAGAATAATTAAATCTTAGAGAGAGAAGTAACTTGCCCAATGTTATAATCTTGATATGGCCTAAGAAGTACTCAACAGAGTGAATGAAGGGGACAGAGAGAAGGGAGGAGTGGCAGCAGTTGCATTCAGAAGATAACTGTGCTAGGGTTGTAGCAGAAGGAGGTAAGACAGGTGAATAGACAGCATTGCATTAGCCACAGTAAAGTCTTTTGTTTTTACTCTTGTATTTAAAAACATTCAATTATTTTTATAGCAAAGGAGTGGCATGCTCTGACATACTATAAAAAAAAATTTAAAACATTCTTTTTAAAAGAATGTTTCCTGACACTGCTTTATTGATACTTTAACTGATTGGCAGGGATAAAAGCATGGCTCCAGTTAAAAAGCTAACGCAAAACCTAGGTGTAAAATAACAATAATTTATACCAGAATAATACTGGTAAGGGTAAAGAGAAATCCTAGGATTCTATCACAGAATCTAGATATTGGTTTTGAATGAAGAGCTAACAGGATTTTTAGATGTGGGATGTAAAAGAAAGAGAGGAGGCAAGGATGATCCCAAGTTCTCTGTATTATGCAACTGAAAGAATAAGGTTGTTATTTATTGAGAAGAAATTCTAAGAACAGGAAGTTATTGTATTGAGCCAGGGAGGCAAAGGGCAGGTAATTCTGTTGCTAATTATTTGTGTCTCGCCTTTACATTTCTTATAAAAATTGTTGATGATTATAGAATAAGTGTAATCATCACTTACTCTGTGATGAAACTTCTTTGTGTTTCAGTGATGAAATCTTCTTTGTGTTCTTTCTTTTTTCCTCCTTTTTTCCTCTTCCTTCTTCCTTCCTTCCCCCTCATACCATACAACTTTTCTCCATTGTCAGAGATCACCCTTGTCATGATTGTGTAAGACAGAAGCTGAGGAGAGCACTCAGGTAAAATGTCACTAAGGAGGGAAAATATCCTGAATGGAAGACTACCCTCAAAATCGAAAGCAAGATGACAACAGTTATTATGGAAAAATATTAATTCTTTTTTTAGTAATTCAATTTTCTTGCTATAGTTAAAGAGATAGTAAGAATTTTAAAGACAACAGTCGTTCTACACCTATTTTCATGTATACCATGTGATTTGTTTAGAATATCAAGTTGAGAAAATCCATAAATTAAATTCACTCTATCAACAGAAGCAAAAAAAAAAGACCATATAATCCTCTCAGTAGATCAGCATCCTTTTCTAACAAGAACACTTAAGAAAACAGGTATAAGTCACACATTTCTTAAGCTGATTGAAGCCATCTATGACAAACCAACAGCTAACATCATACTGAATGGAGTAAAACTAAAAACTTTTCCACTTAGAACTGGAAACAGACAAAGATGTCCACTATCACCACTATGATTCAACAGGGTGCTGAGATTTCTAGCTAATGCAATCATAAAAGAGAATATAAAGGGCATCCAAAGGTAGCAGAGAAAGACAAATTCTCACTCTTTGCTGATGATATGATCTTAGAAAATCCCAGACACTCAACTATAAAACTCCTGGAAGTAATCAGGAAATATAGTAACATCTCAGGGTATAAAATCAATGTCCAAAAATC
Organism: Otolemur garnettii; assembly: GCF_000181295.1. Lineage (NCBI taxonomy): Eukaryota > Metazoa > Chordata > Mammalia > Primates > Galagidae > Otolemur > Otolemur garnettii. The sequence goes on along the minus strand of NW_003852400.1, from coordinate 46,550,535 downwards.
AGTAGCCTTTGTATATGCTAATAACAGCCAAGTTGAGAAGCAACCTCTCTTCACAGTAGTCAAATAAATGAGATACCTAGGAATATACCTAACAAAAGAGGTGAAAGATCTCTACAAATAGAATAATGGAATCCTAAGAAAAGAAATA
>NW_003852400.1:46547215-46549921 GCF_000181295.1 Otolemur garnettii | reverse complement strand
CTTTCACTACTTGCAAAAATTGACTCAAGATGGATAACAGATTTAAATCTAAGACATGAAATGATAAAAATCTTAGAATAAAGTGTGGGAAAACTCTTGATGATGTTGAACTGGAAAAAGACTTTATGACAGACTTCAGTGGCCATCGCAACAACAAGAATTAGCAAATGGGACTTAATTAAGATGAAAAGCTCCTGCACAGCTAAGGACAGACACAACAAGTAAAGCAAATAGACAACCTTCAGAATGGGAAGAAATACTTGCAGGGTATGAATCTGATAAAAGGTTGATAACTAGAAACTATAGAGAACTCAATCAACAAAAAGAGCAAACAATCATATCTACCACTGGGCAAGAGATAGGAATAGAACCTTCTCTGATGAAAACAGAAGAATGGCTGACAAACATTTGAAAAAATGCTCATCATCCCTGATACTCAGAGAAATGCATATCAAAACCACCCTAATATACCACCTAACCCCAGTGAGAATAGTCCACATCACAAAGTCTCAAAGCTGCAGATGCTTGTGTGGATGTGGAGGGAAGGGAACACTTTTACACTGTTGGTGGGACTACAAACCACCACAACCTTTTTGGAAAGAAGTATGGAGAATTCTCAAAGAATTCAAATTAGTCCTCCCATTTGATGCTGCAATTCCATTGGAAGACGTCTATCCAGAAGAAAAATACATCGTTTTATCATAAGAACACTTGCACTAGACTGTTTACCACAGCTCAATTTGCAATCACCAAACTATGGAAAAAACCTAAATGCCCACCAACCCAGGAATGGATTAACAAGCTGTGAGATATATATATATACATATATACATACATACCATGGAAAACTATTCAGCCATTAAAAGGTGGAGACTTTACACCTTTTGCATTAACCTGGATGAAGTTGGAGCATATTCTTCTTAGTAAAGTATTACAAGAAAGGAGAAGCAAGAATCCAATATACTAAATTCTAATATGAAGCCAGTAGACAACCTAATACATGCCTACATAAGAGAAAATTTTAAATCAATTAAAGGTTACTGGCAGGGGAATAAGGGAGTGGGGCTGGGGGATGGATTGCTCCCACTTAATGGGCACAATTTTAGGGTGTATGGCATACCTCTTGGGGGCAGGACACAATTATAAGAGGGACTTTACCTAACAAATACAAACATTATAACCTAATTCCTTGTACCTCAGTTAACTTGACACAATAAAAAAAATAATAATAATTTAAAAAAAGAATACCAAGTGGACCAAATTATAAAACCCATTAGGTGGGAGCAATTTCCAGAAAGAACAAAAGGATTACAAATTCAGTTCTTCTGACTCTCTCTTCATTAGTAATAATCAACATTAGTGCACTCTATTATTAGTATGGAAATGATAACTAAAGGTTATTTTTCTAATATGCATTTTATATTTTTGAATCCTTTTTGGAAACTGTTAATTTCCTATGCTCTATTGCTATACTTATACTGCTCCCTAAACTTAAAAATGTAAAAAAATAAATATAGCTAAAAATAATGGGTCTCATGGAAACACATAAAAGTGGTATCTTTTGAAATCTTTTCATAAATGTGAGATGCAGAATATAAATCTTCTCTCAGCTCGTTTGGCTATCCAAGGTCAGAAGCTATGTTGGCTCCCTTCCAAGCTGTCCACCCCTAGCCTTTGAGCCCTTTGGGTATCCTGTAGGTCAAGGCTTACGACTCCTAATGAGTAATGCGGCAGTATTCGAGCATTTGCAGATGGGATGAGAATATCAAAAAGCACGCCTTTCTAATTACATGTATTAGCCCTCTAGCACTGGAATGCCTTCTAACATTTTAGGGAGGGGTGGGTAGCAAACTAGACAATCACATGGAAAATACAAATCTGCAGGGGCTGCCAAAGTTGTCCCAGATTCCAGCTTCCAGTCTGTCTCTGCCCTGTTCTGATGTTAGTATTGACAGCCAGTCTGCCTACCACCTGGTGATGTCAAAGCCAAGGTCAAGGCCAAAAGAAGTGAACAAGCTGTCAGCCTAGCATAAGACAACAGGTAAGCACATCCCAAAGATGATAAGGAAGTTTCCATAATTGGCAGAAATTTTAGACAGGCGCTATAGGTCATGACATTAGTGAAAATCTATGGGATCACTTCCTTCTTAATGCTCCCATAGGAAAGCAGAAAAATCAGTACTTGGTGAAAGGTCGGCATTTTATGGACTGACTTCCACTCACTTATGCATTTCAAATGCCTTTCTTTTTCAGACTTTACAACCTTTTTATTTTTAACTTGTACTTTATGAACAATGAATCAATGCTACTTAAGACCTAGGCAATATATGATTTTGAGCAATTGCAGTCACAGTCTCAAACCATAATAAACTAATTGAAGAAAAAAGTTAAAAACTAATTCCCATCCATTATCTCGTTCATAAAAACTGTGCGGCTGAGAAATATGGCAATAAATTTGCTAAGTGGGTTTCAACTCTGAAATACAATTAAAATGGGGAACTAGAGAACCACAATTTTGAATAAGGTACAAATATCCTAAGTGAATTAAATTATTTATGCAAATATCATACACTTTATATAACAATAATTCTAATGATCATTAAATTCTTCTTATCTGCTAACCTCTATGCTTTCATTTAAGTCACAAAACATTTTCAGTGGGTTAGTATATTTGGCTACTTAAGGATGTAAGTAGTGAATTTGGGC
>NW_003852400.1:46546178-46547112 GCF_000181295.1 Otolemur garnettii | reverse complement strand
GAAATGTGATTTGTGAAAAAAAAAATAATCTAAGGAAGAGGGTAGTTGGGTAACTCTCCCTTCTGTGTATAATTTACATTATAATTTAATTATGTGTAAGTCACAAACTTCAGGATCCAATTTCTGATACACGAGAAAGAAGATATGTTCCCTATTACTACAAATACTGCCTATACACATATACTCACACAAGGTATATATACATACATACACACAAACCACATGCATGCACGTGCGTGAACACACACACACATACAAACTAGTAACAAATGGATGAAATACACTTCATACAAAGTGAAAATAAAAGTTATACAGGCATACTTCTGCTGGTTCATAACTGAAAGATTACTAGTAATGTCAGAGTTGCCTAATTAATTAATATAGATGAATCAATTCTAAAGCTGTTTTGGATATGTTCAGAGCTTGAATAAATGTGTTAATGATGTTGGGCCCCAGAATTCTCACTGAAAGAAAAGACATATAGACATGAAATGGAGAAAGGCAAGAAAAAAAAAAGTGGGGATGAATTGAAATTTAAGTTTTCTGTGTAGCTCTTGATTTGTAAAATGTGTGTGACTGTGTATATGCTTGGATCTGTGCACATGGATATGTAAGCTGGTAGGTATATGCTTATGAGTGTGTTTGTGTGTATTTTTTCTAGCTCTAGCTGCTGAAAGAGCCCAAAAGCAATGATTCCAAAGTAAAAATAAGACAGAAAGTGATCATATGATATCTTTGATATTATTCTCCATTAAAAAAAAATCCTAGGTGCTTTGGATAAATGGCTGATTCCTGAGCTGAGACAGGAGAAGTAGAAATTAGACTGGGGGCATTTTATTATACTAGACTATAGGTGTACACACAAAAAAGTTATTTAGGCCCCTCACTGGGGCAATGGAAACAGCTTGAATGAGCTCCCACTGGCAAAAATCTA
>NW_003852400.1:46544285-46545462 GCF_000181295.1 Otolemur garnettii | reverse complement strand
CCCCATATGCTGGAGGTGGTGGGTTCAAACCCAGCCCCAGCCAAAAACTGCAAAAAACAAACAAACAAAAATAAATAAAATAAAATAGGGTAATATAACATTTGCTAAGGAGAAAAAAGGAAATCACATAAAATGCCCAATAAAAGCCATAGATGGCATTAAAGGTATAGAATGGGGGAAAAGAACACAGAACAAGGGCAACAAATATAAAAAAGTAACAAACATGGTAGATAATAATACAACTATACAAATAATCACATTAAGCAACAATAATCCAAATATGCCAATTAAAAAATAGACATTGTCAGAGTACATGAAAAAGTAAGAACCAACTATACATTGTCTACAAGAAATCCATTTAAATTTAAAAAGCACATGTAAATTAAAAGTGTAGGTAGACACAGGTCTACTTCGCTAATACTAATCAAAAGAAAGTGGAAGTGGCTATACTAATCTCTGAAAGTACAGACTTCAGAGCAAGGAAATTTATTAGATATGAAGAAATATATTGCATGATAACAAAAGAGGTAAACACCTTAAGAAGATATAATAGTCTTTAATGTTGTGCACTTTAAAAAAAATTGAAATTTGTGAAGCAAAAAAAAAAAAATTATTCCACTGTAATAGTTAGAGACTTCAACACTCCTATATCACAAATAGGTTCAACAGACAGAAAATTAGTATGGACATAGTAGATCTCAACAGCAGCATCAATCAACTGCATCTATAAACTACTTCATACAATAGTGGTGGATTATACGTTCTTCTCTAGTTTACATGGAAAATTCAACAAAATGGGTCACATTCTGGGCTATAACACACACTTCAAAAAATGTAAAACAATAGAAAGCAGCTCTTAGACTACACTGAATTTGAACTAGAAATCAATAATAGAAAGTAACTGGGAAAATGCCCAAATACTAAGATATTAATCAGCATACTTCTAAACAAAACATAAGTCAAATAAGAAATATCAAAAATTAAAATATTTTGAATTAAATAAAAATTTAATGATATTTTGAACAACTTATCAAAATTCATTGACTTTAGTGACTGCTTAGGGGAAATTTATAATACTAAATGCAAATATTAGAAAAGGAGAAAGAACTAAAATCAATAATCTAAGCTCTCACCTTATAAACCTAGAAAAAGGAAAAACAAATGGAATATAAAGTAA
>NW_003852400.1:46543331-46543807 GCF_000181295.1 Otolemur garnettii | reverse complement strand
AAAAAAATTGAAGCAATTATAATAACCTTCCAAAACATAAAACATCAGACACAGATGGGTTCACTGGTGAATTACAACAAATGTTATGGAAGAAATTATAGTAAAATTCTACAGTAACTGTCAGAAGATAGAAGCAGAGAGAATGCAGCTACTTCATTTTATAAGACCAGCATTATCATAATACCAAAATTTGATAAAGGAATAACAAGAAAAGATAAAACTATAGACACAGATCTTTCATAAAATAAATGCAAAAATAAGCCTGAAATATTAAGTTAAATCATACAATGTATTAGTGTAATCATACAGCACAACCACATGGCATTTATCCCGCATATGTGAGGCTTGTTAAACAGTTGAAAATCAATGTGACCTATCACATCCACCAGCTAAGGAAGAAAAATTTTGATTGTATCATGAATCATTAACATCATCATGCTTATATCAATTTTTGCAGAAAAAAACACTTGACTAAA
>NW_003852400.1:46537481-46542798 GCF_000181295.1 Otolemur garnettii | reverse complement strand
ATTTAACACAGTTCTGATCAAATCACAGTTGCAAGGATGTGGAAACAACCCAAGTGTCCACCAATACATGAATAGATTAACAAAACATGGTTATGCATACTATGGAGTACTACTCAGTCATAAAGAAAGATAGAGGTCTCAAATTTTTGTGACAACTTGATGGAACTGGAGACCATTATTCTCAGTGAAACTTCACAAGAATGGAGAAACAAATACATAAACTCAATACCAATCAACACTGAAGAGCACATATGGAAGGAAATGTAAACGAAAAAAAAAGCTGAGATGGGAAGAAGAGGCGTAGGTAAATTCATACCAAGGGGGTATAGTGCACACTGGATGGGGGTCACTCATATAACCTTGATTCAAAATCCAAATACATAAATAAAATATATGTACCACCAAATATCCCGAAATTAAAAAAAAAAAATAAAAATCATTTTTTTAAAAGTCCAGTTATTTTTTGTATATAAACAAACCAATTTAAAAGTTTGTATGAAAGAAATTCCCCAGTATAATCAAGTCAATATTGGAGAAGAAAGAAAAGAAGGAGAAGAAGGTGGAGTAATGACAATACCAGACTTTAAGAGTTATTGGGAAGGTGCAGTAATCAAAAAAGCATATTATTAATGAAAGAATAGGCAGATCAATGGAACAGAATATAGAGTCCAGAAATAGATCCCCCAACATACATTCAACTAATCCTTGACAAAGAAGCAAAGACAATACAATAGAACAAAGACTTTTCAACTAATGGTGTTGGGAAAACTGGACATACATATGCAAAAAAAAAAAAATTCTGGACTATAAGCCTTACACCACTCATAAAAATTAAGTGAAAATGGATCATATGCCTAAATGTAAAGTGTAAAACTGGATCATATGCCTAAATGTAAAATGTAAAACTCCTATAAGATAACACAGGAGGAAACCTAAAGTTCCTCGGGTATGGCAAGAGCTTTTTAGATTCAGTAATGAATATATGAATCAATAGATAACCTAGACTTCAGTAAAATTTAAAACTTTTGCTGAGAAAGACAGAGAGGATAAGAAGACAAACCACAAATTGGGAGAAAATATTTGCAAAAGACACATTTGGTAAATGACTGCTATGTAAAATACTCAAAGAACTCTTAGAACTCAGTAATATGAAAACTAATAACTCAGCTAAGAAAAGAGATAAAGACCTGAGCAAACACATCAGGAGGGAAAGATGTGCACATAGCAGGTAAGCATGTGAACAGATGCTCCATAGTACATGCTATCAGGAAACTACAAGTTAAAATAAAAACGAAGAGCCTCTACACATCTATTAGAATGGCCATAATCAAGACCTAGGATAGCACCAGATGCTGAAGAGGACGTGGAACAGGAACTCTGATTCATTGGTGGTGGAAATGCAAAATGATGCAGCCACTTTGGAATACAATTCGACAGTTTCTCACAAAACCAAGCAGATTCTTACCATATGATCTAGGAGATGCACTGCTTGGTATTTACCTAAAGGAGCTGAAAACTATGTCTACACAAAAACCTACACATGTATATTTATAGCAGATTTATTCATAATTGCAACAATTTGGAAGCAGCCAATAAGTCCTTCATTATGTGAGTTGATAAATAAACTGTGGTGCATCCACTTAGTGTAGCACTATTCAGCACTACAAAGAAATGAGCTAACAAGGCATGAAAAGACATGGAGGAAATTTGAATGTATATTTTTAAGTGAAAGAAACCAATCTGAAAAGGCTACATATAATATGATTCCAATCATAGGACATTATGGAAAAGGCAAAACTCTGATGGTCGTTAAGATCCAATGGTTGCAAAAAAAAAAAAAAAAAAAGATCCAATGGTTGCTAAGTGTCACATGGGAGGGAGAAATAAATAAGTGGAATACGTAAGATTTTTATAGCAGTGAAACTCCTATGTATGTGGTGGATTCATGTCATTAAAAGTTTGTCAAAACTTAATGTGGCTCGGGGCCTATAGCTCAGCAGCTAGGGTGCTGGCCATATATACCAGGGCTGGTGGGTTTGAACCCAGCCTGGGCCTGCCAAACAACAATGACGAGTGCAACATAAAAATAGCTGGATGTTGTGGTGGGTGCCTGTAGTCCCAGCTACTTGGGAGTCTGAGGCAAGAGAATGTCTTAAGCCCCAGAGTTGAGGTTGCCATGAGCTGTGACACAGCAGCACTCTACCGAGGGTTACATAATGAGGGTGTCTCAAAAAAAAAAAAAAAAAACTTAAATAATGTACAGTTCCAAGAGTGAACCGTAATGTAGACTATGGACTTTGGAGATAATTCTGTGTTAATGTAGGTTCATCAGTTTTAATAAATAAATCTCTCTGGTACTGGATGTTGTGATCATTTAGTATTAGGTTGTATATAAGGACTCTCTGTACTTTCTACTCAGTTTTGCTGAGAACCTAAACTTGCTCTAAAAAATAAAGTTTATTTATTTTAAAAGAGTAAAGAAAAGAAAAAACGTTCTGGACTGGTTAATGTTCTCCGTTAAGTTTTCTTGATAGACTATTTCAGTCAATGAATATTTGGTAAATATTTTCCATCTACCAAAAATAGTACTGTGGGCTACAAATCAAGGGTGATAAAGAAAGAGTGCAAAAAATGAAAAAAAAAAAAAAGAAGAAAAAGAGTGGGAAAGAGGAAACATTTATTTTACCTACATTATTGATTCTACCTTTACAAAACTCTAAGAACCTATATCACTAAACAAATATGCATATACAGGGGCAAAAATTTCCTTCTGAAGATAAAGTTACAACAAATGGCTTACCCATGAAAAAGTAAGTTGGATTGTTTTAATATGTCTCAAAATAAGTCATCCTTTCACTGAATTTGATATTTTATTTAACACTGTTTAATAGTTAAGTATTAGCCCACTAGTTAAGATGCAACAGATTAAATCATTGCATCTCTCAATACTGAAAAATTACTGAGTAACACCCCTCCGGTGTGAACTGAGTACAAACATTGAATTGAACAAACTGGAATGAAATACCTATACATGTGATTATGAAAACAAACTTCAGTTTATAGGTATCAGTCCTGCAAATATGACATAAGGAACCACCTACTGAAAACCTCATACAGTTTAATGTGTTACATTCTTTTAGCAGCTAGAAAACAATGGCACAAACATTAACTCCCACAAATCACCTGAAGAGTTTAGTGATTTCAAAGCAAGAAAATACAATTAATTCTTACAAGGAATACCACAGCCACTAGGAAATATTTTGATTTTCAGTTTTGAAGTCTATTTAAAACCATAATTATTTTATCTGTGCTTAAAATCTTCTTCAGATCTTTGTAGAATCTTCAAACTGAAAATTATTCTTATATTGCCAGTGCTTCTTTTCCAATTTTCAATAGTATGTTTCTTAGTGTTTGTTAAAGTATTTGCATTTGGATTCCATAATAGAACAATGCTCACTTAATTACTTTTTAAAATGTCTAGATATTATCTTGTATACTTTATGTATAACCTATTTAACATTATTAGTCATTTATTTGTCAACTGTTACATATTCAGCATTATTGTAGTACTAGAAGATATTAAAATAAAGAGAATACATTTCCTCCACCCTGTGGCGTGTTAGTTCATTTTGTAATAACAGAAGGCCTGAGACTGGGAAACTTATAATGAACAGAAATGTATTGGCTCACTGTTCTGGAGGCTAGGAAGTTTACAGAGAGAAGACAGAATATGACTAGTGTTTTCTTGCTGCATCATCCAAAATCCGAAGGCAGGAAGGCAAGAGAGAGCCAGACAGGGCTGAACTTGCCCTTTGTAATCCCACCAATCTCACCCATGAAGGTGTAGCCCTCAAGGCCTCATTACCTCTTAAGAGCCTCACCCTTAATACTGCGTCAGTGGCAATTAAATTTCAACAAGAGTTGGCAGGGACAAACATTGGAACTATAGCAGGGGCACATGTAGCATGGAGATAGACTAAATCAAAGTCAGTTTATCGACTGTGAATAAATCAGAATATTCCATGCAGTAATGCTGTAGAAAAAAATAACCAAATTACATCCATAAAAATAAATTTACTTGTGAACTGACAATATTGAGATTCCCTGAGCTTGATTTCTTTCATTATTTACTAGAGTTATGTGAGATTCATGTCAGTTTTTAGACTTCCCTCACATGGATTAGGGTCTCAGCAGGCAAAACTACTCATTTATTAGCAATGTATGTCCAATGTTCTCCCTCTTCCTTCTTTTGCCTTTCTTCCTGTTGAAAGTAAAGAATTTATGATAAATTAAAAACTATGGAGCCAATTGTAGTAATGAGACCATCAATATCCACCTTCCTGGCAAATGTCCCTGGATCTCAGAGTCATGTTTTACAACACCTGTTACCGCCCCCTACTGGGCAGGGAAGATGGAGCCTGCTGCCTGGGATTTCTGTGTTAGCAAAGAATTTACTTGGCTATCAGCTGAACTCAAAAAGTAATAATAGCTAATACGTATTGAGCACTTACAAAATACAGGTCCTATAAATTGCTTTACAAAATGTTGACCTATGGAACAAATGAATTCCTACCCACCCTGATGCCACACTTGAAAAATGCCCTAAGACTATAAAACTTGCATTTAGAAAGCAGCCCAGATAATCTAATCTGTATCTCATTTATGGGATCCATAATAGATTTATGATAACATTATCTAGTGACATATTGCTTAGATATATATTAGGATAAATTTGATTTCTCTAACAACATTAACTGTTATCAGCTGAAAACACAGATTTAGCAGGAAAAATATTTGTCTCTTATATATTTCACATTTCATTTGAAAAAGAAGGCATCATGTGAGTGAAAATCACTCAATTTGTAATCCAAAGTCTAGTGTCTAATGTCAGCCCTACTTTTACTAACTAATGATAACCATGGAGTCACAACCTCATCTGTAATATAATTAATGTGAGATGGCTAGGCTGGGCGCAGTGGCTCATGCCTGTAATCCTAGCACTCTGGGATGCCAAGGAGGGTAGATAGCTAGAGCTCACAAATTTGAGACCAGCCTGAGAAAAAGCAAGACCTCGTCTCTTCTAAAATAGAAAAACTGAGGAAGTGTATCACTTGAGCCCAAGAGTTGGAGGTTGCTGTGAGCTATGATGCCACAGCACTCTACCCAGGGCAACAGCTTGAGACTCTGTCCTAAAAAAAAGAAAATAGGCAGCACTCATACCTCAGTGGGTAGGATTCTGGCCACATACACCAAGGCTGGTGGGTTTGAACCTGGCCTGGGCCACCTATAACAGCAATGACAACTGCAACAACAACAA
>NW_003852400.1:46505543-46537371 GCF_000181295.1 Otolemur garnettii | reverse complement strand
AGAAAGAAAGAAAGAAAGAAAGAAAGAAAGAAAGAAAGAAAGAAAGAAAGAAAGAAAGAAAGAAAGAAAGAAAGAAAATAATAATAATATGAGATGGCTATCTACCTTTCAGGATACATATGATAATTCATGTAAAAAGGCTTTTTGAAGATTTTATATACACACAAACATATGCAAATAAATTTGAACATATTTAAATACAAATAGAAATCATTTTTATTTAGATGTTGTTATTTGAGGGTAGAAATTATATTTTCCTGAATATTGTAGTGCATTTCTTTGTCAAGTTTTCTTTGCAAATCCATGTCTATAGCTTATTTCTAAAAACATCTATTAACTAATAGCACTTTAGGTAATGCTATAATAATTTATACACTTGTAAATATATCTGAAGCATCAACAACTATCTTTCCCATCTTTGAATCCCTCACAAAACCTAGCACTATACCTTACCCTAAATTGAAATTCAGAAGTCAGTAAATGTGAAATTTTCCTAGGTACTAATATGCTATCTAAATAAAAATTGAATATATTTAACACCTGTAATGTGTCAGGCATACATTTAGAACTATTTAATATATATTTTTTATTTTTGGAGATTCATTGATGATACAAAGAACTAGGTTACACTGATTGCATTTGTTAGGTACAGTCCCTGTTATAATTATGTCCTGCACCCAAAAGGTGTGTCACTCACCATCACCCTCCACTACTCTCTCTCCTTCCCTCTCTCTGCTCACCCCTTTCTCCATTCTCCACTGTGTACTAGGTCATTAATTGTCTTCATATCAGAATTGAGTACATAGGATTCTTGCTTCCCCATTCTTGTGATGCTTTACTAAGAAGAATGTGTTCTACTTCCCTCCAGGTTAATACAAAAGATGTAAAGTCTCCATCTTTTTTAATGGCTGAATAGTATTCTATGGTATACATATACCACAGTTTATTAATCCATTCCTGGGATGGTGGGCATTTAGGCTGTTTCCACAGTGTCCTTATGGTAAAAGTTTTTTTTTTTTTTTTCTTCTGGGTAGATGCCCAGTAATGGGATTGCAGGATCAAATGGGAGGTCTAGTTTGAGTTCTTTAAGAGTTCTCCATACTTCTTTCCAAAAAGGTTGTATTAGTTTGCAGTCCCACCAGCAGTGTAAAAGTATACTATTTAATATTTTTATAATTATAATTATAGGATTTATTATAATTTTCATTTTTTAAGGGTGGTTCTTACCTGAGTTCATCTATAGTCTCTCAATCATGGTAGGTAAAATGGTCCAGTTTGTGCTCCTAAAACAAAGAAAATCTAATTGGAAGACTGAGAGGCAAGATGGTGAACTAGAGATATCTTCTTATCAACCACTCACAGTGGGACAGGGGACAAAAGATTCTGGCCCCCACTAGCTGGGGTAACTTACCCAGAGGTATCACTCCAGAGGCAGAGTGAAACAGTGAAAGACTCTAGGAATCAATGAGGAGGTCTCGAGCTGAGGAGGACTAGCATAGAAGGCAAGCTCCTGGGTACAGGTAGAGGTTGGCTGCCCAGCCCCTTCTGTGGAGGACTGAGACAGGAAAGTGTTATCTTATGGTCTTTTAATTTTGTTCTGATTTGCTCACTGGAGCTGCCTTGGAAGTGATTGAGTAAGCCAGTGAATTCAAGCAGCTTATGGCAGCCAAAATTCAGGAAGGAATGGAATTCCCAGTGGCTGGGCTTCAGGCAGCGTGCTGCCATTGTGAAAAGAACCCTGAGAGGAAGAATCTGTAGATTCTGAGTGCACAGCTGACTCGGGAGCCCCTGCTGAACTTGAGCAAACATCTTTGGGGTGATCTGAATGGCCCCTGCACCTCCAGGAAGGCCACTTTGGTTTTAGGGGACACCATTTGAAGAGCCACCTAAGAAAGCTGGCAACAGCTTCAATACTCCAGTCACATGGGGACTAAACTATGATGAAGCAACGAGGCACTGATTGAGGGCAAATAAAAGAGGAAGATAAGACTGGGTCTCCTCTGAAACAAGAGAGTGGGTTCCAGCCCACATATTATACAGCAAAATAAGTGTGGGTTTTCTCCCATTTCCTAACACTGTCACCTGGTGACCAGGCAATATATTACCATACACCCACAAACTCACACCACACACACATAATTTTTTCTTTCATTTTTTTGCTCCTATTCCCAGTTTTGCCCCTTAGCTTTATCTCTTTTTGTTGTTGTTGTTTGTTTGTTTGTTTGTTTGTTTTGTTTTGTTTTGCCTGGTTGTATTTTTATTGCTTATTTTTATCTTCTTCAATAGCAAAGGCTCCTTGATTTGGTTACAATATTTCAACCCATAATATTCTTTCTTTCTTTTTTCTCTCCTTTTTTCTCTCTTTTGGTAGAGATTTTTCTACTTATCTCATATTTCCCACACAAATTTCTCATACAACTAAGATGTCCCTTTTTTGTTCTTCATTTAATATAATTACATTTTTAATTTACTTTATCCATTTTTGTTATTTTTTACTTTTTCTCTGAGGGCTTTGGGGGGTCACAGCATTGGTATGGCTGGGGGTCATGAGAGTGGTTTCACTCAAGGAGGCCATGAGGGCATCCCTAGGAAGACTAGGGTGTCCTTCTAACTTTGGACTTTGGAAAGCCAATATTAGTAGGTCCCCACTGTGACATACTGCTGTTTTTTCCAAATATGGCAGAGTGGAAGTCTTACTATTGCCCATACTGGTAAGCTCCTGGCCTTGAGGGACCCACCCAGCTGGGAATAAGTGCCAATTGACCTATAAGGGTAGCTCCAGCAGGGTGGCAGTTGATTTTCAGTTGAAACTCTCCAAGCTATAAAAGAATGGTCATCTATCTTTGATCTTCTTAAACAAAACAATTTTCAGCACAAAATTCTGTATCCTGCTAAACTAAGCTTCAAAATCAATGCAGAAATAAAATCATTTACTTATATGCAAACGTTGAGGAAATTTACCACAAGACCAGCTTTACAGGAAATTCTTAAACCTACTCTTCACACTGAACATCACAATGAACCACTAGCAAAGTATACACCCAGAAACTAAAGACAAAACCTAGTTTCCATTTTCCATAATAGTGCAAAGGATAAGACTAAGCAATGGACTTTCACAAAATAAGATGAATAGAATTCCATCATGCTTATCAATTCTCTCAATAAATGTAAATGGCTTTACTTCCTACTGAATAGGCATAGTCTGGCTGACTGGAAATAAAAAAAAAAGCCATGTATATGCTGTCTCCTGGAAACCCACCTAACTTCAAAGGATAAGTTTTGAAAGGGTGAAGGGTACAGGTTTGGAAAACAATATTGTAGGCAAATGGAAATTTGAAGAAAGGAAGGATCATAATATTATTTTCAGACACAATTGTATGTAAAGCAACTAAAGTTAAAACAGACAAAAATGGGCACTTCATACTGGTAAAGAGAACAATACAATAATTGTACATGGCAAGCTGTGTGGAATTACTCACACTTCTAATCCTAGCACTCTGGGAGGCCTATGTAGATGGAGTTCTTGAGCTCAGGAGTTCAAGATCAGCCTTAGCAACAGTGAGAACACATCTCTAATATAAAATAGTTGGACATTGTGGCAGGTGCCTATAGTCTCAGCTACTTGGGAGTCTGAAGCAAGATGATCCTTTGTGCTGAAGAGTTTGAGGTTACTGTGAGCTATGAGGCACTCTACCAAAAGTGACAAAGTGAGACTCTACATAAATTTTAAAAAATTGGATATTTCAGTTCTAAATATTTATGCACAAAAATTAATGTTACCAGAATGATAAACCAGACTTTAATTGGTCTGAGCAATATAATATCCTATAACACTATAATAGTGGGAGACTTTATCATCCCTCTGACAGAACTGGACAGATCTTCTAAACAGAAACTAAACAAAGATACAAGGGACTTAAACATACCCTAGAACAGAAGAGAACCCATCACCCCAAAGCTAAGGAATATATGTTCTTCTTGTCAACCCATGGAACATTCTCTAAATTACATAATATCCGAGGACACGAATTAAACTTCAAGAAAATTAAACAAATTTAAATTATAGCATGTATCTTTTCAGTCCACAAGGCAATAAAGGTGGAATTCAACTCCAACAAAAATTTTTATCCCCACATAAAGACAGGGAAATTAAACAACCTTATGCTAAATGACATTTGGATCAAGGAAGATATAAAGAAGGAAATTATTAAATTCCTTGAACATAACAACAGTGAAGCTACAAGTTGCCAAAAACTGTGAGATACTGCAAAAGCACTCCTAAAAGGGAAATTAATTGCATTAGATGCCCACATTCAAAAACAGAAAGAAAGCACATCAACAATCTAATGAATCATCATAGGGAAATGGAAAAGGAAGATCAATCTAACCCCAAACCTAGCAGAAAAAAAAATAACCAAAATCAAATCCAAAATAAATGAAATTGAAAACAAAACAATCATTCAGAAAACTAATGAAACAAAAAGTTAGTTCTTTGAAAAGATAAATAAAATTGATAAATTTTTGGCTAGATTAACTAGAAACGGAAAAGTAAAATCTCTAATAACCTAAATCAGAATTGAAAAAGGGGAAATAACAATAGATACTACAGAGATACAAGAGATTATCTCTGACTATCATAAGAAATCTGACAATGTGGAGGAAATGGACCAATAACTGGAATCACACCATTTCCCTAGACTTAACCAGGATAAATAGTTTTCTTGGACAGACCAATATCAAGCACTGAGATTGAAGAATAATAAAAAAGATACCAACAAAAAAAAGGCTCCGTAACAGATGGATTCATACTACAATTCTATAAAACTTTCAAAGGAGAGCTTGTACCTATACTACAGAAAGTATTCAAAAACATTGAGAAGGAAGAAACCTTCTCCAACACATTCTATGAAGCAAATATCACCCTGACATCAAAACCAGGAAAAGACCCAACTAAAAAGGAGAACTACTGACCAATTTTCTAATTAATATAGAAGCAAAAATACTGAATAAAATCTTAGCCAATGAACTATAGCTACACATTAAAAAAAATTATCCATCACAATCAAGTAGGCTTCATCCCAAGGATGCAAGTTTGGTTTAACATACACAAATCCATAAATGTAATCAATATAATCAAATGTATCAATATAAGCCAAAACAAAGAGCATATGATCCTCTCAATAGATGCAGAAAAAGCATTTGATAAAATTCAGCATCCTTTTCTAACAAGAACATTTGCTCTAGGCATAGGTGGCACATTTCCTAAACCAATTGAAGCCATCTATGAAAAACTCACACTAATATCTTACTGAATGGAGTAAACCTGAAAGCTTTTCCATTTAGAACTGGAACCAGACAAGGATGTCCTCTATCTCCACTACTATTCAACATAGTTCTGGAAGTTCTAGCCAATGCAATCAGGCCAGAGAAGAATATAAAAGGCATCCAAATGGGGAGAAAGTGCTGATGAATATGATCTTAGAAAATCCCAGACACTCAACTACAAAACTCCTGGAAATAATCAGGAAAGAGAGTAATATCTCAGGATATAAAATCAATGTCCACAGATACCTTTGTATATACCAATAACAGCCAAGTTAATAAGCAAAGCAGGGATGCAATTCCTTTCACAGTAGTTTCAAAGAAAATGAAATACCTAGGATGTGCCTAACAAAAGAGGTGAAGGATCTCTACAAAGAGAATTATGAAACCCTAAGAAAAGAAATAGCAAAAGATATTAACAAATAGAAGAACATGGCATGCTCTTTGCTGGGAAAAATCAACATTGTTAAAATCTCTATTCTACCCAAAGCAATCTACAGATTCAATGCAATTCCAATTAAAATATTAACATCATACTTTGAAAAACTGGAAAAAAATAGAACTTTTTTTCATATGGAACCAGGAAAATTCCTGTATAGCCAAGGCAAATTTTAGCAATAAAAACAAAGCCAGAGGCATCATTCTACTAGACTTTAGGTTATATTACAAGTCCACAGTGATGAAAGCAGCATGGTATTGGCACAAAATAGAGACATGGACATATGGAACTCAAAAGAAAACCAAAACCCAAAAACTAGTCTATTATAGCCATCTGGTCTTTGATAAACCAAACCAAACCAAAGCATATACTGAGGAAAAGAAGCCCTGTGCAATAAATGGTCCTAGGAAAACTGAATGCTCACATTAAAAGACTGAAATTGGATCCACCCCTTTCACCACTTACAATAATTGACTTGAGATGGATAAAAGAAGAAAGCTGTAGGAAATGTGCTTGAGGATGTTGACCTGGGAAAAGATTTTATGAGGAAGACTTCACTAGCAATCACAACAACAACAAAAATAGACAAACGAGAGCTAATTAAACCAAAAAACTTTTTCACAGCTAATGACACAACAATTAAAGCAAAAAGACAACCTTCAGAATAGGAAAGATAATTACAAATTATAAATCAGACAAAGGCTTGAAAACTAGAATCTATAGAGAACTGAAATTAACCAACAACAACAAAAAAAGAGCAAACAATCCCATCTATCACTGGGCAAGAGATTTGAACAGAACTTTCTCTGAGGAAGACAGATGAATGACTAACAAAAGGAAAAAGTGCTCATCTTTCCTAATCATCAGAGAAGTGCAAATCAAAACCACCCTGAGATATCACTTAACCCCAGTGAGACTAGCCCACATCACAAAGTCCCAGAGGTGCAGATCTAGCGAGGTTGTGGAGAGAGGGAGACTTTAACACTATTGGTAAAACTGCAAACTAATACAGTCTCTTTGGAAAGAAGTATGGAGAATCCTCAAAAAACTCAAAGTAGACCTCCCATTTGACCCCACAATCCCACTAGTAGCATTTACCTAGAAGAAAAAAAATCATGTTATCATAAAGACATGTGCACTAGATTGTTTACTGCAGCACAATTTACAATCACCAAGAGGTGGAAACAACCTAAATGCCCATCAACTCAGGAATGGATTAATAAGTTGTGGTATATGTATACCACAAAGTACTATACTGCCGTAAGAAAAGATGGTGACTTTACATCTTATTTATTAACCCAGATAAAGATGAAACTGTTCTTAGTAAAGTATCACAAGAATGAAAAAACAAGTATCCAATGTACTCCTTTCTAATATGAAACCAGTAGATGATCTAACACATGCCCACAAAGGAGAAAGAATTAATTCTATTCAAGTAGGGGGAAGAGAAGGTGAGGGGAGAAAGAATGGTACTGGTGTGCTTCCATTTAAAGAGCACAAGGTAGGGGTGTATGACACACTTTTTTCATGTCGTACACAACTACAAAAGGAGCTGTACCTTGTACTCTCACATTAACCTGAGATTTTAAAAAGTAAAAACTTGCTCTAAATGAGAAGTCAATTAATGAGAACTGTCCTATTGACTAAATAGTGCATTTTGCCAACTAAGTAACAATTTATTATCTATTTGTATATAAACTTAGATTCACTTAAGGAAAGATTCTTTTTGATAGAATATAAATTATTATTCAATAAAAATTTAGACACAAATTGTTACCATTTTGTGTAAAACATTTAGAGAGTACATTATTTATAATATCCAGTGTTTGAATTATTTTTGATTTCCCATGAAGCAATCTCTAGATATTAAAAACTGACTTTGTGTATATTCTCACGATGGTAGTAGAGGTTGTTTATATTGCAAAAATGATTATACAGAAAGGAAATAACATTACCAAGATGCTAAGTGGTGTGTTCAAAGGCCAGAGTAAGTCATTGCATTCCGAAAAACAGAGTGATTTTCCAGATAATCAGCACAATGTCTCTAACTAGCCCTGCATTCAGACGTGGGCAAGAGAGATCTTTACTCTGGAACCCAAATCTGAGGGGATCCCACATATTACAAATAGCAATACACAGAAATGTTTTGTTTGACGCACACCATAGAAGTTTTAAAAAATTGGGTAAGAATTTTGGTCATGAAAATCACAGCAGATAGACACTTGATCTGAATTGAGCCACTCAAGCCACTAGAGTGTGTGTGTGTGTGTGTGTGTGTGTGTGTGTGTTGTATAGGAGGTTGGAGAGATGAGAAAACTACAGCTTTTGTGTGTTGAAAACAGAGAAAGAGAACTGCTTTTGTTCAAGTTTCGCTGTTCTAAATCTTTGAAAGTAGGTGGCATAACTGGGAACTGTCTGTAAATCCTGAGTCAGAAAAGTGAGGTGCTGAGGAGGAAAGTGGATCCTGTTGGCTCTCTGGAGAGTTTGTGATGAGTTCAGGAAGGTCCTCTTGCCCCTCAGACCTGCCTCTTCCCGGCCTTGTCCCTTCAAGTTCCTATTTCTGATTCGGTTGCAAGACAGCAAGTCTGGCTAAGAAATTTGTAACCCCTTCAGCCTCCAGATACCAAGTACTGTAGATGAAGTAAGGGGGATGGGTAGAGGAAATGAGGGACAACTAGTGTGGGCCATGAGAATAGTTTGATTTACTATTTTTACACATTTAGAAAGATGTTTGTGGGTCTTTTGCCCTGGGCTCTACAAATGGTTGTTGGAGGTGGGAGGGAGCTTAGAGATTTCCACATCATGTCATTCATCCTTTAAATATGAAAAGGAACCTGTTTCACAAGATTTGTTCATCTCCAAGAAAACACGCTAGTATTGCTAAATGATGTAAGAAAAAGTACCAGTCCACCACAAAGATTCCAAAACTAAGTGATTGCTAAGTAACTCACAAGAAATGCCACTAAACGAAACTAAATCTGATAAATACACTTTCATTCCGAGATTAGGCCAGTATTGACAGGTTCCTAGAAATTGACTGAACTCCCTCCACCCATCCAGCCTCCTTCCCTCTCCTCTCCCTGCCCCCTCCCCATATTCTTAGGCTATAATTAGGTTATAGCTTTTATATGAAAGGGTGATTGGAGGGATCACTTCTATGGTTTATCTTACCAGGGTACAAGTGAATCTTTCTAAAAGTAGAATATAAACGTCTTAACACAATAACTAAGAAAATGACATAAAGGCTATGTTAACCAGTTGAATGAAAATATTTCAAAATGTATATGAAAACACCACACTAGACCCCTTGGTTGCATTAATGTACACAGCTATCAGTTAATAAAAAAAGAAAAGAAAGAAATTGATTTAACTCTTTACTGTTTTCACATGACAAATACAAAGTCAAGAGGATTGATTAAATTTTCCCTATTGATATTTTTATTAAACACCTGTGTAGGGTGCCTGGTAGTAAGAATGTTTAGAGAAGATTATTGACATAAATATCTTAGTCTAAGTACAATGGTCATTTGAAAATAAATATGAATGAAATAGGGAAAAGGCGCCATATGAATATATGTGTAGAAAGGAAGAATAGTGAATACAAAGAGACAAAGAAACGCAGATGCCTGCTGTAGAAGGCCATGTGTTCATTTTATTGGGACAGCAAGCAAGGGAGAAAAATCTGAAGGAACTAGGTTCATCATACCGGTAGCCCAATCATTTAGGGATCTGTAGACATGAAAGGAACTTTAGTTTTGACTTTCTTTTTTTTCTTTTTGATGAGGTCCCACTTAGTTGCCCAGGCTGGTCTCAAACTCCTGGACTGGAGCAATCCTCCTACCTCCGGCTCCAGGATAGCTAGGACTATAGGCAGGGCTTTAGGTTTTATGCGAAGAAAAATGGACAGAAATGGAAGGCTAATGGCCCAAAGGAAGGACATTCCCTGAGGCATGACGACAAAGGATCCTGTGGCTGTTGCATGGCAGGGACTGGAGGGACTGGGCAAGGACAACAATCAGAACACAGTCCATTACACAGGCAATCTGGTGGCCCCAAGTTCCTTATGCACACTTGACTTCCTCGTATGAACGCTGACAGTAATTCCTCATTATCTTTCAATTTGCTGGACCCATTATATATTTTCCTTCAATTAGCAACTTTTTAGGGCACGATGAGCTATTATTTCCTCCACTTCTCCTTTCCTTCTCTTCATTTCAAATGAAGAAACACATTTGTTAAGATGGTGTAAAAAGACAGTAGTTTTTGTTGTTATTGTTAGTATGCAGCAAAATCAACATATTAAAGTGAACACTGTGAACAATTATCTTCTATTATAGTATTATAGCCTTTGATAATACACTGCTCTCAACTAAACAAAGTAAACATGAAATAAGTGTAAATTTATATATTTATATTTAATTGTATCTTATATACTACTACTATATATATACATGTGTTATTGTAGTATTCAGCATATGAAATATATTTTACTAATTTATAAAAGTTGAATATAAATAGAATTGTGACTCTCATGTTTCTACACTCTGATAAATTGTTCCAGTTGCCCCTGGAGCGTGTACACTCCACTTTGGACACACCAGGAAAACTGGAGATGCTCAATTCTAAATTATTGAAAAGTTAGTAGTTAGCTTCTCCATTGCAGCTGTAACAACCTACTGCAACCATTCCAGGAAGGCGGAATAGTTTGCATGACTTTTGAGATGTCGAGGTTCATCTCCGGGACAGATGTCAGAAGGACAGAGGCATGGAAAAGACTGAGCAAGTGAGACTGGGTGAGAGGAATGAGCGGAAACAGAAAAGAAAGGACTTTGAGGCCAATTCAAAGGTTCTCCCTCTGTGTGAACTGAGAAGTGATTTGAAGAGACGAGTACAGAAATGCTGCACCCCACCTCTTAGATTCTGCATGTTTCTGACTCAGCATGACCTTGTTTTCTTTCTGTTTTGAACCATACTTCTACACCTTTCTAAAAGTTATTGAAGGCATAACTCAAGTTTTTTTTCTAACCAATTACATCTCCATATACCAGGGGTCCTCAAACTTTTTAAACAAGGGGCCAGTTCACTGTCCCTCAGACCATTGGAGGGCTGGACTGTGGGCCCTGGGATGAGTCGGCTGCTAAGCAGGACAGGCAGCAGCGGCAAAAACACCCGGCAGGTGGGATAAATGTCCTCGGCAGGCCGCATGTGGCCCACAGGCCATAGTTTGAGGACGCCTGCCATACACCTTTCTATATGCATGTCTGCATGGATACTCATCTCCATGTCTGTATTTCTAAGAGTAGAAATATGTGAATATTATTTAACACCTCTCTATCCTCAATCTCTCCATATATTTTTGAAGTCTTTAATAGAATACTTCACCTAGCATATAGATGTATCAAGATTTATGCAGTGTGCTCTACAAATGCCTTCTTGAGAAAGGGGAATGGCATTCAGTTGCTCAATACAGAGCATTGATTTGTATTGTCATCTCCACTTTCACCTTTTCCCCCTCCTGTCTTCAAAATGAATAGAAGTTTAATTTGAAAAGTGACCTAATGTATATGAAAGAAACGCAATATTCTATAAAGTTGACAATAGTCAAATAATTGAAATTTCTTATTATGACGTGCCCAAACTATATAAAATTTTGAATGCCTTTAAGATTCTGGGGTGAATCTGGCAGAAAGTGCACAATTCTCTGTGCACTTATCTTAGTTTCTTCATGTTTGATTCATTAAACCATTCACTCTTGAATCAAGAAGCATCATCAACACACAGACAGACAGAAATTTTTTCTCTCAGAGGTTTGCCACTCCAACAAAGTAGGCAAAATCCCAGACTGAGTCCAGCAAATGTAAACAGCGATTGCTACTTTTCATTACTATGACTCGGACTGTCTCCTCAGTTCTGTTTTGCTTGCAATTATTAGCCCAAGATGATGTCTCTGGGTTTAAATTTGTAATATTAGCAAAAGTAAAAGTAAGAAGAAACATTGCTTATAAAGGTTTGTATTTGAAGTGTATTTTATCAGCAAGTTCATGGCTATTTCGGTATTTAGGATTTTATCTTCTTTTGACAATTATGAATGCTACCAAATTTTATAAGAATACAGAAAATATAACAAATCTTTCTTAATCCATTGCTCAGCTTGATCAAATCTTCAAATGATCCATACCTATTTGCCTGTCTGTTTGTAAATTCAATAAACTGTAGATATATTTATGGCTCCGGTACACCCTACCCAAACCTGTTCTTCCTCCTCCCCTCCCCAGAGTTAACCACCACCTTGTATGTTATGATTATCATTTGCCCATACATTTTTATGATTCTATTCTACATCTATGCATCCCATCAAGAATATGTACTATAGTTTTAGAAGACTGCAAAATTTGTTTTAACATTGCAGTAATGTAATAGTGGATATTGTAGGGCTCTCGACAGTGGTAACACATTGGATACACATTGTTCAATTTGACCTTTTTTTTCTTTTGGAAAAAAATATACTCATAATATGTTGACAGCACACATCTTTATTATTTCACTAAGTGGTATCTATTATTTCCTTACCTTTTTCTTTTTCTCCTTACCCTATTTCTGTTCTTTCCTTTCTTTAAATCTAGTATGAAGTTAATTCTGGGCTTCCTGGCTGGATTACCTAGACTTGTTACATTTTCTCATTTTCTATCTCTATGTCACCTTGCTCTGCATTTCAGATATTCTTTGTCTTTTACTTATATACTATTATTATTTGGAAATAAACATTTTTGTAATGATATTTCTTGTTCTCTCATCTTTTTAGAATATGTGTACCTTTGTCCAAACAATTCTGAGTTTAGAAATTACAGCTTTACTGATTACTTTGATTCTCAAAGTAATTTCTTGCTCCTTTAATATTACTTGTTCTGTTTGTTCCTCTAGCCTCTTGTCTTCTACATTCTTGATTTTCTGTAAGTGTCTGGTGATTCCTGGTTGTCAGTTCAGGTTTACAAACAGAAGACCAGGTCAACTAATACAGTAGCTGGTCTGAAAATCTGTCATTGGGTAGACTTTTTTTCCTCTAACAAATCTTTTCTTTGAATGGTAGTACTGTTGCTCTATAACATACGGACAGAGTGTTTCAAAGGCCAACTTTATGTAAGATCACACAGCCTAAAAATCAGCTCTATCTTAATTTCTAGTAATACAAGTAGATCTTTATTCTATTATCCTAATGCTCACAATTGGAAGTGGGACCCTTCTGGATATGTTACTAAATTTTTCATAAGCAGCTCTCTCTTTTTAACCTGGGGGCAGAAAATCTTCATATCATGACAACACTTTGCTTTTAATCAAACAGTAGGTTTACAGAAGTCAGTGAGGCTGCCTATGTGTTCCCCATTTATCCTAAATTAAATGCTATGAATACTGCCCCATAAGCCTACTGTTGGGTCATATGACTTGCAAATAGAGTACTCCTATTTTCAAATTCAGTCTTTGGGGACATTTGACTTTATGATCTTCCAGACTCTTTTGCTGATGGGTATTCCTTCCTTTCAAATGATTATATTTCAGTGAAATTAAAAAAAAAAAAAACTAAATCTGTAAACAAAATAAAATTATTTGCAGAGTTTTGTATTGCCTGGAAAAGAGAGCACATTGCTTCCAGCATCCTGAGTAATGAATTGTTATGTCCATAGGAGATTTTACCTTCCAAGCTGCTCAGAATTATCCTCTTTCAATCAGCCTCACGTCCAACACCATGTGGGCTTCCCGCAAGATAAATTCCATGCTGATAGATTGGCTGCATGTCAGTGTCCCAGGGTGGGAGATTCTGCCAAATTATCTTAGGCAAAGAATGCTTTGTAGGTGACACTGATGAGACAACTCGAGAAGCCAGCTGTGATGTGGGTGGAAAATCCATGCTTTGCCATCATGTGGAAGGTTGGACTTTGCTGGCTCTCAGCTGCCCTTAAATTTGGAATGAAGCATGATGGCGTTCTTCTCTCCTTGCCAGCTCTCAGAAGGCATGAGGGAACTTGATTAGGTTTTCTACTTACTCTCAAACAGTTATCACACATCCTGCTGCCTAGAAACAGAATAAATCAACAAATTGTTCCTGAAAACATATGGTAATTCTGGCAATTTTTGACCTGTGAAAATGTTATTTGTGACCTAATTGTTTGCAACTTGTGTAGTGGTAGTCAACATTCCAGACTAGCCCATAAGAATTCAATTAACCCATCATTCAGTTGTGATCCATAGTTCCAAACGGCAAAGATGAGTTTTGTGATATATTGTAGTTCAGTCCCACAGCCACCAAGGCAGGAGTGCCACAGCAGCAAAGTGACAGGGAAGCATCTAATGATGTCTCTGCCATACCCCACCTGTGTCTTTCCAGTGACACCACTGCCCTCTCACATTAATCCTTAAGATTTGGGTTAGATTAATCTATCTAAAAAAATTAATTTGGCCTGTATCTTCTTCACTTAAAAATTTTCAAGAATTAACAGTTTCTGTTTTCTCTGCTGGAAATGTTCTTTTCATCCCTTCAAACTCAGGCTCTTTTGTAACTTTGACTCAAACTGTACAAAAGCAATTCATGTGACCAAAACATTTGTACCCCCACAATATCTTGAAATTAAAAGACGAAAAAATAATCAAACTATTATTTTTTAAAATCCTTATTTTTACTTTCTCTGTGATGTTGTAACTCCCTGGCAAAGTACACTGCTCCATCTTTATTAGTTTGAAAACGTGTAAATTTTATGATTTTATACCATTGAACATATATTTTGAAAATTGTGATGGTCTATTGTGCTTGATTTGCCTGTTCCCTACTCAAACGTAGACACTGTGGCTTATTTATTTTGTATTCCCCAAAATCAGGGATTTCTTCAAATCTATGATTACTCTACATTTTTCTAGTATTTCTCCACAGAGGTACTGAGAGAAAAGTGTTCATGATAAATCATTTAGAAAATATTTTATCACAGAATGTTTAATATAAACTTATAAGGTAAAATCACAGAGTAGTTTCTAGATTGAGATATAAACTCCTTTCACAAATTATAATACTTTTGCATGCCTATTTACATATCCTGAAGTAGGTTTCTGTAAAATACATTTAGAAAATATTAGTCTTTGGTGTAATTCTAGCTAGAAAAGGGCATCATATGGGCAGCACCTGTGGCTGAAAGGAGTAGGACGCCGGCCCCATATGCCGGAGGTGGTGGGTTAAAACCTAGCCCTGGCCAAAAACTGCAAAAAAAAAAAAAAGGCATTATACTTTTTGTTATTATTTATAAAATTTAAAACAAACTGAAGGAGAAAATATCATCTTTTCATGATGTTGTCGTTTAATAGAAGTTCTAAGGTCCATCAGAGAATCTATTTTTGGAATGGAATTGACTATTGAATCTCTTTCTACTTTCTCCTAGTTAGCTTAATTTGAGAGATTAATTAAATAATTAATTAAGAGATTAATTATGAACACCTATAACATCTGAGTATTGATAAAATTTAAAAAAGATTGATTTTTATTCAACGTATACTCAAGCGTATTTGAGAATTTACTTAGTATACTAGTGATGTCTGATTTTCTCATATTCTAGAAGTAAGTTTAAGAAATATCAAGCAGATACTTGATGACTATATTACAATATACATGAATGCATTACAAATACAGAGAACCTCCATAGTTGACCACCTCCCTATGTTGACCACCTCTTTAAGTTTACCTAATATACATAGACTGGACATACATTATGTTGACCACCTCTGTGAGTTGACCAGATTGTTATAGTTCTCTTGGGTGGTCAACTTACAGAGATTCTACTGTATATCTTTTTACTCCCTCCTCTTTCTTCTTCTTTGCTGAACATTGACTTCCTATTTTTCTTATCCAAAGGTACTATTCACTTTTAAAGACACACCGAATGCTAGTGATAGAATGTCTGATTTAATTTATAACATACCAGAAAGAATTTGGGGATTAGCCTCCCCAGGATGCAGGTGTCTCTCTGGAGAAATGCAAATTCTCCCTGAATTGATGTGTACCTATCAGAGTCCGAGCAGAGTGGATGGTATGAAGCACCAAGGAAGCCACAATATTATTCAGCACTGTCTTAGTCATATTCATTGTATTTTGCATAGGTTAGTGTGAAAAATACATAAAATCCTATAAACCAAACCAACTTTGAGTCATTGAGTATCTTGAAAGCACCTACTTAATTCATTAAAGCTAAATACTGAAACCCATTAATGCCCCCTATGTAGCACGTCTTGAAGACAAAGAAAAATACGTCCTAAACTGGAGCCACCATATTTAGCTCTGTAGTCAAAAAGATATAATTTTTTTTGAAGAAATAGATACACTGAATGACAAATTTCAAGGGTGTATTCATTAGAAAAGCAAACATTTAGAAAAATATTTGAAACTTTTTTTTGCTAAAGGTCCATTAAAACACAAATAATTTGCCTTTAATTTGCCTTATATGTTACCATAGCTTACACTACTTCTATAATAATTATCCTGAGAATAGTAAATAGCTACTCTACACTGAGCACCTGATATATGCCAAGTAATGTGTTCATCACTTTATAAACACATTGCAACCTTGGAAGTAATTTTTACTATCAACAGACAAATGTGTCCTAACTATGATTCCTCCCCATGGAAAGCAAACTCTATTAATATTGTGATTCTAATTTAGAAGCAGCATCTAACTTTTTTCTTTATTAACTAAAGAAAATATATTCTACTAGAAATAGGAATGAATAAATCATTTACTGAAGAATTAAAAAAGGAGAAAGCGTGTTAGAAAACTTGTAAAAACAAAAGAAAGAAAGAAAACTTGTAGTGCAAGAAGTGAAATCATCACATAGTAATCTGTATTTTCTATAGTTACTCTTCAGCTAACTATGTCATCTCTCTCCTGACATTTCTGTCAAGAAATTTCTTCACTCCTTCAATCTTACCCCACCCTCAATGTCTCCAATGCCCAATCTTCACTCCAACAACACTGCTTTATTCTTCTCTCTTTTCTTTGATAGAGTATTGCTACTATCTATAGGGGTTTCCAGTTTACTCAATTATAAATATGTTGAGCATCTCTGTCACAGGTAATAAGGAAAACTAGATTCAAGAACTGTAAATAATTTGCCCATTTTCCTCTAAATGGACTTCAATTCAAGCTTGGGTCTGCTTTAAGACAAAATCTGCCATTTCTGTTTCACAGGGCCATTTATAGAAAACTCTTTTCTTTTGCCATTCTAAACAAAATATCTGGGAATAACTAAACTTGGAAATGAACTGAAGATCAAAATCTAGACATTTGATATCATGGCATTTTCAAATTCACAAATAAACGTACAGTATATAAATATGGGGAATATATTCTTAGGCATTTGGTCCCATATTGTCGTGTGTGAAATATAATGGACTATCTCCTGTTCTCCTTTTTTATAATTGAAAAAAAAAATGTTTTTTACTTCCCAAAGTAATCTACAGATTCAATGCCATCCCTATTAAAATACAAAATACCAACATCGTACTTTCCAGACTTGGAAAAAATAATTCTTCATTTTGTATAAAACCAGGAAAAAAACCCATATAGCTAAAGCAATTCTTAGCAATAAAAATGAAGCTGGGGTTATCAGCCTGGCAGACTTTAGGCTGTACTACAAGGCCATCATGATCAAAACAACATGGTATTGGCACAAAAATAGACATAAGCATCTGGAACTGAATAGAAAACCATAAGATGAAACTAATATCTTACAGCCACCTAATCTTTGATCAACTAAACAAGAACATACACTGGGGAAAAGACTCCCTATTCAATAAATGGTGTTGGGAGAAGTGGATAACCACACGTAAAAGACTGAAATTGGACCTACACCTTTCTCCACTCACAAAAATTGATTCACTATGGATGAAACACCTAAATTTAAAGTACAAAATGATAAAAATCCTCAAGCAAAGCATGATAAAAACACTAGAAGATATGGGCCTGGGGAATGACTTTATGAAGAAGACTTCCATGGCAATTGCAACTACAAAAATAAACAAATGGGACTTAATTAGACTGATGGACTTTATCTAACAAATGCAATATTCTGTACAGCTAAGGAGATAACAACCAAACCAAATAGACAAGCTATACAATGGGAAAGGATATTTCCATATTTTGAATTGGACAAAAGCTAGATAACTAGGATCTGCAAAGCACTCAAATCAATCAACATGAAAAAAGCCAACAATCCCTTATATCAATGGGCAACAGAGATGAACAGAACCTTCTCTAAAGAAGACAGACAAATGGCTCACAAACATATGAAAAAATTCTCATCATTCCTAATTATTAGAGAAATGCAAATCAAAACCACCCTGAGATATCATCTAAACCCAGTGAGAATGGCTCACGTCATGAAATCTCAAAACTGCAGATGCTGGCATGGATGTGGAGAGAAGGGAACACTTTTATACTGCTGGTGAAACTGAAAACTAATACAACCTTTTTGGAAGGAAGTATGGAGAAACACCAAAGAACTCAAATTAGATCTCCCATTTGATCCAGCAATCCCATTACTGGGCATCTACCCAGAAGAAAAAAATCCTTTTATCATGTGGACACCTGCACTAGACTGTTTATTGCAGCTCAATTTACAATTGCTAAAATGTGGAAACAGCCTAAATGCCCACTGACCCAGGAATGGATTAACAAGCTGTGGTATATATATACCATGGAATACTATTCAGCCATTTAAAAAGATGGACACTACATCTTTTTGTATTAACCTGGAGGGAAGTGGAACACATTCTTCTTAGTAAAGCATCACAAGAATGGAGAAGCAAGAATTCTATGTACTCAATTCTAATATGAGGACAATAAATGACCTAGTACATGGTGGGGGGAGAGGGAAGAGTAGAGAAAAGGAAGGAGGAAGGGGACTGGGTGGGGACAGTGTGTGACTTACCTTTTGGGTCAGGACACAATTATAAGATGGACTTTACCTAACAAATGCAATCAATGTAACCTGATTCAAAAAACTAAAAAACAAAAAAGAATAGGTTAATTACCCTATAAAATAAAAATACTGTATCACAAGACCCCTCCCATTTCATGAAATTTACCAGGGATCTTGGAAGAACTGGAAGAAACAAAACTTACTAACTTACTAATCAATAAATGTCACTGGAAAAAATAATGAAAAAAATATTTCAGAATGGGTGAATGATAGATATCCTATTAGTTTATCACCCCCAGTTCATTGCCACTCTCTTCATGATCCTGAAGGTCAATGAGATTCCTGCCTGGATACATCACTCACATGTGAAACCAGCCAGCACTGTTTCTGGGTGTCTGGGGAGTGGACAGTCCAGACACCCAGAGCATTCCTACCATCTTGCCCTGAAAAAAACAGACTACAGCCCTGCCCCAGTCACACACCAGGAGCTGACTGATCTACCCATGGCAGAAACTTGAGGATGAGCAGCAGCAGTGTGGGACAGATTAGTGATTCTTTGCTTTGGACTTTTTCTTCTCCTTCTTTAATCTTAGGGGTAAGTCATGATGATGTTTGTGAAAAATGTATTCAAAAGGTAACCCCAAATAGACAAATTGTCAAAATTGTGTTATTGGTTTACTCTTATTATGAATGTACAGGAAATCCTGAAGGTACTTGCATATATAATAACACCCAATATCAGATATGTGTTCCCCTCCCCAGGACTAGCTGTTTGCTACAATCCTTCTGAATCCCCAGAGCAAGCTGAATTTCCTATGTGCTGTACTGATATCTCTAGAAAGACAATAATGCAAGTTAGAAGGAATACCTAAAGAAGTAAAAAAAAAAATCATTAATAACAATTTTGCAATATATACCAACTATTTTTTATATTTTTGATAATAATTAGAAGTTTTCCACGTAAAATTCTATATATTTCTGAAGAATTATTTCTACATATTTCATATTTTGTGTTGTCATGTTAACTTTAATTCTTTAATTGTTAATGGTATGCAATGGATGTTTGTATATTGAACTTTAATCCAAAAGAATAAATAAATAAAATTGCTATATAAAATTAAAAATTATAAATTTGTAACAATTTAAAAGTATTATTTAATCTTATTTACCTCATTTCATACAGTACATTATTTTTTAGTATCTGAAACATTTTTCAAATTCCAGAATATTGCAGGGGTATACATATTTGATTATGTAATTTGCTGTTGTGCATGTGTACAATTTAAGTCAAAGTGGTAAATGTGCCCTTTACACAGAATTACGTGCATTACACCAGTTATGTGTGATTTCACCCTATCCTTCCTTCCCCTCCCACCTACTTGATTCCCAGTGAGTTTTACTACCACATGTGTACATAAATATTGGTCAACTAGTTCTACTTTTGTACTGAGTGCATGTGGTGGTGTTCCATTCTTGTGAGACTTCGTGCAAAGGCCATCTTCAGTGATGCCTCTTCTGTAAACTCATTTTATAATTTTCTGCTTAGTTTTCTTTTCAATCTCTAGCATCTATCATCTTTAAAATGTTGATACTCATTCAGAGGCTGCCTTACTCTGAATATGAAAACTCTACCTTTACCTATTCTTAATGATTTTAATGTTTTTGAAAAGTTTTATGTTCACAGAGAAATTAAGAGGATTTTGCCATATACCCCTTCACTTGTACATGCATAGCTTCCTCATTATAAACATGCCCCAGCAGACTGGTACATTTGTTACTATTATTTAACCTACATTGACATATTATCATCCAAAGTTCATGTCTGTATTAGGGGTCAGTCTTGGTGTTGTATATTTTATTAGTGATATGATATTTATAATGATATGAATCCATCATTATATTGTCATAGAGTGTTTATCCTGCCCTCTGTCTTCTGCCTAATCATCTTTCCCTCCACCCCAAACCCATGGTACTTAATGGTACTTAATGGTACCATGGTACTTAACCCATTAATCTTACTATCTCCACAGATTGTCCTTTACTAAAACGTCATATAGTTGAAATCATACAGCATGTAGCCTTTTCAGGTTGGCTTTTTCACTACCGTAGTGATATGCATTTAAATTCCCTGCATGTCTTTTCATGGTTTGATAGCTCATTTATTTGTAGTGCTAAATAATATCCCAATAAATGTACATATCACAGATTACCAACTCACCTACTGAAGGATTTATTAGTTACTTTGAAATTTTGCCAATTGTGAAGAAAGCTACCATAAATATTCATGACTAGGATTTTGTGTAGCCATAAGTTTTCAGCTCCTTTAGGTAAATACCAAGCAGTGCAACTCCTCAATTATACAGTAAAAATATGCTTGGTTTTGTAAAATGTCTCCAAATTATATTCCACGTTGGCTGTCCCATTTTGCATTTCTACCAGCAATGAATCAGAGTCCTATTGATCCACATCCTCTCCAGCATCTGGTGCTGTCCTTGTTCTGAATTATGACCGTTCTAATAGATGTATAGAGGTGCTTCCTTTTTCTTCTAACTTGCGTTTCCCTGATAGCATATGCTATGGAGCGTCTTTTTACAGGCTTACCTGCCTTATGTACATCCTTCTTTAGTGATGTGTTTCTTCAGGTCTTTTGCCCATTTTTTCTCTTATTGTTCAATTTTAAGAGTTCTTTGCAAATTTTGCATAGCAACCATTTAACGATTGTGTCTTTTGCAAATATTTATCCCAATTTGTGGTTTGTCTTCTTACCCTCTTGACATTATCTTTCTCAGAACATGAGTTTTTAATATTATTGAAGTCCAACTTATCAACTTTTTGATGGATTATTCAGTATGAAATCTAAAAAGTCCTTGTCATATTCAAGGTAATTGAGGTTTTCTTCTTTGTCATCTTTTAGGAATTTGATAGTTTTTCATTTTCCATTTAGGTATATGATTCATTTCCCATGAGTTTTGTAGAGATTTTAAGACTGATGTCTACAGTCCTTTTGATGCATATGGATGTTCAATTATTACAGCACCATGTTTTAGAAAACTACTTTTGTGGCATTGTATTGCCTTTACTCCTTTACCAAAGATCAATTGAGTACATGGTTGTGTTTCTAGACTCTCTGTTCCATTCCATTGATCTATTTGTCTATTCTTTCATCAATACCATATTTTCTTAATTATTGTTGCTTTATAATATCCTGACATGTGGTAGTGTCAGTTCTCCAACTTTGTCCTTCCCTTTGGTACTGAGTTCATTCTAAGTCTTTAGCTCTTCTTATAAACTTTACAGTCAGTTTGTCAGTATTCTCCCAAAACAACTTTCTGGGATTGTTATTGGGGTTTTATTGGTTAAATCAATAGATCTAGCAGGAAAGAAGAGACATCTTAACAATATTGATTCTTCCTATCTATGAACATGGAACTTATCTCTATTTACTCAGTTCTTCTTTGATCAGAAGTTATTTTTTAGCTTTCTCATACGTATCTTATACACATTTTGTTAGTTTCATACTTAAGTATTTTGTTTTGTGGGTGCCAATGTAAATGTTAATGTGTTTTAATATCAAATTATACCTATCCATTTATGGATAGAAAAGCAATTGGCTTTTGTATATTAACCCTATATTCACTAACTTTTCTATAATTGCTTATTCCAGGAAGAGTTTCTTCCAATTAACTTGAATTTTCTACATAGATGACCTTGCCATCTGTAAAGGGGGGGGGGAATTTTCTTTTCTTCTCAATCTGGATAACTTTTCTTTGTCTTGATACATTTGCTAGGACTTCCAGTTTGATGTTGAAAACAAGTAGAAATTCCTGCCTTCTTCCTGATCTTAGTGGTAAAGCTTTGAGTTTTCACCATCAATTGTTTTGTCAGCTCTAGATTTTTGTAGATGTTCTTTGTCAAGTTCCATCATTCCTACTTTGTCATGAATGGGTATTGTACATGTCAAATAATGTGTCTGGACCTGTTTATATAATACTATAATTTTTCTGTTTTAAGCCTGAAGATATGAAGAATTACTCTAAATGACAAACTCTGAACTAGACTTGCATATATAGGATAAAATCCACTTGGTTGTGGTGTATAATTCTTATTTTTGATAGACTTGATTTGCATTTTTTGAGTATTTTTGCAGTTGGCTTATGAAAGAAATTACTCTGTAGTTTTTCTTTTCTTCTAATTCCTTTTCTGGTTCTTGTAATATTTATCATATAGAATGAAGTAGGAAGCATGCCCTCTTTTATGATCTGAAAGAGACTGAAGGTGTAGGATATAACTTCTTCTAAAACCTTTTTTATAATTTCCCAGTAAACCCATCTTTTTGAGGTTATTATTTAATGAATTTCCTTACTAGATGTGGGCCTATTCAGATCATCTGTTTCTTCTTATGTAAGTGTGTGTAAGTTGTGCCTACCTAAGAATTTGTATTTCATCTAGGTTATCAAATTCATACTCACAGTGTTGTTCATTATATTCATTTATTATCCTTTTAATGTTCATAGCATGTGTAGTGATTCCTCTTTCAATTCTGAATTTAGGAATTTGTTCATGCTCTCTTTTTTCTTAGTAAACAAGTCTAGACTCAGTTTTTCCCTTTTGTTACTTTTCACTATTAGTTTTCTGTTTCAATTTCATTGATTTATGCACTGATTCTTATTATTGATTTTGATCTGCTTGCTATGAATTGTATTTGTTATTATTTTCTAGTTTCCTAAGGTGGGAGGTTAGATTATTGATTTGGGCTCTTTCTTATTTTCTAAGAGTTACATGCAATTTTATAAATTTTCCTATAAGCATTTTTTCACTGCATCACATGGATTTTAATACATTGAATTTTCCTTTTATTTTGTTCATCGTATTTTAAAGTTTATCTTAAGATTTCTTGCCTTTGACATATGTGTTGTTTGGAAGTATGCTGATTAATCTCCAAATTTAGAATTTCCCAGCTGCCCTCTGTTATTAATATTCAGTTTAATTCCATTAAGGCTTTAAATTGTCACCCAGAATATGATCTATCTTGGTCAATGTTTCAGGTGAGCTTAAAAAATATGTGTATTCTAATGTTATTGTATAAATTAAGCTACAGAAGTCTGTTATATGCAGTTAGTTATAGTGTTGTTAGGATCAAATATGTCTTTACTGATTTTTTGCTTTCTAGATCTTCCCATTTCTCATGGAGTTGTGTTAAGTCTCCAATAATAATAGTGAACTCTTCTTTTTCTCCTTGCAGCTCTTTTAGTTTTTGCTTCATCTATATTGACATTCTCTTGCTAAGAGCATGCATGCTAAAGACTGCTATGTCTTTGTAGAGATTTGATCCATTTATCATTATGTCGTGTCCTTCTTTATACCAAATAAGTTACCTTGCCTTAGATTCTGATCTGTCTCAAATTAATATTGCTACTCTGCTTTTTTTTTATTATTTATGCCTAATATATCTTTCTATATAGATTTACTTTTAGTCTATATGTATATTTATAATTAAAGTTGGATTCTTCTAGACAATATTTAGTTTTCTTATTTTTTAATTCACTCTAATCAGGTCTATTTTTTTAATGTTGTATTTAAACTACAAATGTTCAATGTAATTCATATAGTTGGATTAATATTTACCATATTTGTTACTGTTTTCCATTTATTGCCCATTTTCTTTGCTCCTATTTTTGTCTTTCACGCCTTTTTAGCTTTACTTGAGATTTTATAACATTTAATTTTCATTCTTTTCTCAATACATTAGCTGTAATTATTTTAAAACTTATTTTTAGTTCTTTCCTTACTGTATTCAATATACATCTATGACTAATCTGAGTCCACTTTCAAATAACATTATACCTCTTCACAGATCACACGAGTACCTTAAACTGCAAAATTATCCTAATTCTATTCTGTCATCCTTAAATCACTGCTGTCATTCATTTCATTTTTATATCATTCATTTAACTTTTCACTGAAAAACCTCTTTCATCATCTATTATAAAGCAGATCTACTAGCAATAAACTTAAAAGAAAACTTACAGAATGAGAGAAGATATTTGCATGCCATACATCCATCAAAGGACTGATAACCAATCTACAAAGAACTCAAGTAAATCAACAAGAAAAGATCAAACAACCCCATTAAAAACTGGGCAATAGACATGAACAAAAACTTTTCCTATATCGATAGACTAATTACTAACAAATATGAAAAAATGTTCATCATCTCTAATCATCAGAAATGCAAATCAAAACTACATTGAGATATCACTTAATCCCAGTGAGAATGGTCCACATTGTAAGGTCCCAAAGCAACAGATGCTGGTGTGGATGCGGAGAGAAAGGTACAACCTCTATGAAAAGTAGTATGGAAATTTCTCACAGTACTAAAAATAGACCTACTATTTGATCCTGCAAGCCCACTACCAGGTATTTACCCACAGGGAAACAAAACAAAACAAAACAAAATATTTAATTACAAAGATACCTGTACTCAAGTGTTCATAGCAGCATAATTCATAACCAAGAGTTGTAGAAACAACTCAAGTGCCCTCCAATAAATGATGGGTTAATAAATTGTGGTATATCTATATATGGACTATTACTCAGTCATAAAAAAGATGGAGATCTTATATCTCTTTTAATAACCTGAATAGAACTGGAGACTATTCTTTAGGTAAAGTATCACAAGAATGGAAAAACAAACATCACATATACTTGGTGTTAAACTGGACCTAGTATATCAGCATCTTAATGCTGGTATTTTAGAATCATGCAATGAAGTTAATGTTGGAGAATGGAGATAAAAGATAGATGAATTCTCACCTAATGGGTACATTGCATGGGTGTATTTTGCAATTTCTGGGTAAAGGATGCAACTACAACTTTAACCTTATAAAAGCGAACAATGTGACCAAATCATATGTGCCCCTATAATAATCTAAAATAAAAAATATATCTTTTTTTTATTGTGCGAGGAAGTCTTTCTCTTTTATATTTGAAGTATAATTTCACAGTGTACAGAATTCAAGATTGGTGTGGTTATTTTTTCTTCTTTTTCTCTCAGAACTTCAAATGATTTAGTCTACTCTCTTCTTGTTTGCATGGTGTCTGAGACTATAGATAAAGTCTGCACACACACACACACCAAACACACACATGCACATACCTTTTAGGATTTTTCTTTATTTTGATTTTCTGTAGTTTGAAGATAATAGGCCTACATGTAGGGTTTTGTTTGTTTGTTTGTTTGGGGGGGTTGCATATATCTTGCTAGATGTTCTCTGAGCTTATTGGGTCTGTGATTTTGTATCTGACATTAATTTTGGGAGACTTTGTCATTTTGGTTTAATATTTCTTGTGTTTCTTTTCCTCTTTCTTCTCTTCTGGTATCCTAATTACATATATGTTATACCTTTTGTAGCTGTCTCGCATTGGATATTATGCTCTGGCTTTTTTCAGTCTTTGTTCTCTTTGCTTTTCAGTTTTGAAAATTTGATATAGTTCAAGCTTAGAGATTCTTTCATCAGCCATGGTTAGTCAATTAGTCCACCAAAGGCATTCGTTATTTCTCATACAATAGTTCTTTTTTAAATCTGGCATTACATTTTAAGTTTTTCTCTTCATATATTGCCCAT
The DNA here is from genome assembly GCF_000181295.1 of Otolemur garnettii. Taxonomy (NCBI): domain Eukaryota; kingdom Metazoa; phylum Chordata; class Mammalia; order Primates; family Galagidae; genus Otolemur; species Otolemur garnettii. The sequence goes on along the minus strand of NW_003852400.1, from coordinate 46,511,034 downwards.
CTATTCTTTTATGTTGCCTGCTTTTTTATTAGTGCTCTTTAGCATTTTAATCATATATTTTAAAAAATTCTAGGCTAATAAATCTGACATCTCTGCCATGGCTTATTCTGATGCTTGCTCTGTGTTTTCAAAGTGTGTGTATGGGGTTTTTGTTTGTTTGGGTGGGTGGTGTTTTTTTTTTTTTTTTTGCTATTTAGTGTATGTTTTCTAATGTGTTCTTGATTCCCAGGAATGATGTACAAGCTACAATAACTGTTGTAAATAGGTCTTTAACATTGCGGTGATGAGAGATAACAGAGGGGAACTGCTCTGTAGTCCTACGATTTGGTTTCGTCTTTTAGGAAACATATGTCTCTGGACAGTGAAGTTCGTAAGTGTTTTTCAGGTTTTCTTTTCCCCCTCAGGTGGTACAGATAGTATAGTAAGGCCTGGATTGGGGTATTTCTCTGACCCTATGTTAATTATGCCGTGATAATACCCTAGAAAAATAGGCTCTGGCTGTTATGTTCCTCCAGAGTACAAGCCTTGTTAAGAAAGACAGAGTGCTCTGGCATACTTTAAAATGGTTCCTTTCCCCCTCTTCTTGCCAGAAACACAAAGAGATTTATTGCGAGAACCTGGTTGAATTCCTATTATTAAATCTCCCGGCCCTCCATGACTGGATGTGCCTGGAAATTTTAACTTTTAAATTGTCCATGCTGAGCCTCCAGCAATGGTCACTTACGTTTCACATTTCCCCTATCTTGGCAGTGGTCCCAAATGGGTTTCTGATGATGAGTCTCCCTTCCAAAAAGGTATGACATTCTATATTCAACTGTCTTTCTAGTCTTCAGGCCAGTAGCTTGTTCTGAGTCCTCCACTATCTTACAAACCCAAGGAGAATTTTACTTGACAATGAGATGGAGTAGGGCACTGCCATCTCCTTACATGTAGAAGTGGAAACTAGAAGTCTAAGTGTTTTACAAATTTTTATTTGATTCTGGTACCACACGTGCCTTGCAGTGTTCAGTATAAGCACTTTTGTATCCACTCTAGGTCAAAATGACATTTCATGTGCAGCTTACATGTAAAGGGGACAGAGCTTTGCTCAGCCTTACCTGATGTCTTTGCGCAAGGATAAAGTGCCTACTCATTTCTAGAGCAGAGATGTTAGTTTTTCTGTTGATTTCAAAATGAAGAAGAGGAGTGTAGCACCAGGGACTATGCAGAATCCAACTCTCCCACCATAGGATTTTGAATCCTCTGTGACAAACTACAGCTTATTTTACCTTATTTTATGTCTTTAAGAAATTATCCTTAGGAAAATTGTTCTCCAGAAATACACTAATTATCAAAGTAGGTGATAAATCCTTTTATTGATTCTGTTTATATTTGCTCTTAAGCAAGGTGTTGGACATAAACATCTTTATGTCAGTTGGACATAAAGAGTTAATTAACATATCAATCAAAGACCACATTATCCAGAATTGCCATAACTTGAAAAGGAATACTTCAGCATAAATTGTCACTTGGAATACCATATACTCTCAGCAGCCAGCATGCATTGAAAGTAAAGAAAGAATTATGAATAATTTGACATGTGAAAAGCAAAAGATAATGGTCTCATTCCTTTCAATTCATAGTTGCAAAGTATGACAGAATCATTTCATTGTTCTTATGACTTCTCAAAAGAACAAAGAAACCCAAAGAAACCCAAATGTAAGAATAAAAAGCAAGTCAAAGTTCAACATGAGTTGTACTCAGCTTATTTCATCTGTCTTTTTTTTTCCCAGTATGGGCAAATAAAAAAAAAATCAACAACTATCCACTGGTTTTTCCAGAAATCCAGAAATTATGGATATGGGTAGACTAATTTCAGTGAAACCAGGCAAAAACAAAGGGCTGTCCTCCTTCAAAGCTTAAAGGGGCATATACGATTTGTAACATTCTGAATTCAAAGAATAAAATTAAACTGCTTATTGATTAAGCCAATACTCTTAGCTTTGTAATCACTTTGTTTTGCTAGAGAGAGAATTTTAACAATGTCTTATATGGAGACCTTATTCTATGGTCTTATTTTTATAGTGGCCATTCCTCCATTAAAACTGATATTTTTTATGTACAGAAATAGTGCTGCCTTATGGCATAAAGGTAATTGAGGACATGCAAAATCATTATTCCTTAATAATTCCTTATTCTTGATAAGATTTTTTTATCAAGAATGAATGCCTGTTATTTTTGAATGGCACTTTGTTAACTTTCTTCAGAGAAATTTACATAAATACCATTTGGTTTAAGAAGTTTGGGATCCATTAGATTTAAAATATCTTGGGAATAAATCACTTTGGGGATGATTTTATGAATACATTCCAAAAAAGGTAGACTGTGATTCTGGCATTGTTCATTTTCTCCCTCCTTCATCTGTCTAGGCTTCTTGCTGTCATGAGGGTAGAAGGGCTAATTGACCGTCTCTGTATTTGCCCTCTTGGATGTGGAAATATTGCTTATAATATTTTGTAGACTTGTAGTCAAAAAAGATGGTGCTGCCTTCACTTTTCTCCTCCAGTGACTTATCAAAAGAGATTAAAAGAATAACACCAGTCAAGTCTAACATACATTATTTAAAACTTTCTGGCACTTTCCATCACTACTGGAAGTCTAGATTTATGGGAGAGGCCAAATTAGCCACTGAACATTCTAAATCCTTAATCATGAGAAACTCAGATTACAGAAATCAAGTTTAGTGTCAGGAACAAGCTATACGTTAACCATAGAAGTGAAGGAAATACACATAAAAATTTACATCAACTTAGTTTTTTCTTTTATTGATTATCCATCCTACTTTTGACCCTTAAAAATCAGAAATGCAAAAGCAGGTTTGCAGAAATGCAACTCATTCCTCTAAGGATTTACTGCAGGTGGTGATAACATCACACAGTTACCAGTAAGCCTATAAAAGTGTTTAATTTACTTGTACACATGGGCATAGTATTTTAAAGAACAGGTAGAGGTTGTATTGGTGGATCATTCACCAATAAATGGTTCTGAAAATGGTGGTTCAGAAAAAGAGGAAGAGGGTGGGTTAGAATGAAAAAGCCATGACCATGAGCTACTTGGTAAAATTCCTGTAGTCATTGGCCTCCAAATGAAGGGGATTAGAATTTCAGAACATAATATAATAAAATGTATTTTCATGAATCTTGAATAGTTTTAGTTCAGTTAATATTTCTATTTTTTGAAGATATGACTTCATTAACTTGAATGATATCTAAAATTATATTTGCTGTCAAATATAGCATTTGAATTGCCTAGATTCAAAGGGAGAAAAGAGTGCTCAAAATTGTTCAACACATAATAGCTATCAAAATATTCGCAGTTTGCTTATGAATATTATGGCCTCAAGCTCGTCTGTTTTGTGCAATTTCTAAGCCAGAATCTTAGCTAAATGTGTAAAATCATCTGACTGTATCAGAATTTCATGCCCCAATGCTTACATTCCTTTATGGTACAAAAAGGTTTTGAGAAATGGAAAGAGTCAATTAAGCCAGTTACATTTAAATTAAATGTGGTTTATAGCTCTCATCTATATAAATCCGTGCCCTTTACTTGAGAAACAAAGCACAACTCCAAAGTTATATCTTATTCTGATGAACACATTTTATAACTGAAATAACAATTTCTCACTCTAAATGCACATAACTGCCTAAGAAGTTTTCCTTTTGGAGTTCTAAAGCAATATTTTGCACAATCCCTGGAAGTTTATGTCAAGGATAGCACAAATAGAATTTCGTCTCGGCAGCAAGCAATCAGAATATTTACAATCAGAACTGAAAGCCCTCCTGAGTTTAAAATGTCCCCAACATGTTACTGTGGTTGTCATTTCAAACTTGGGTTGAATCTTCGTGTGCACACACATATAAATGAGCATATTATGGGCCAGGCTTTTAAATGGATGAGTGAGAAACAAGAAGAGAGGGGTGGTAAAGATTAGTTAGTTAAAGAGTGAAAAACGAATCAGTGTATCTTGATCCTTTTCTGAATATGGAACATGCACACACACAAACCCCCACAAACATACTCATACATACACATCACACATACATTAATGCATTTGATATGATATTTTTAATATGGGGAAAAAATACTAAAACTAAAAAGCAAGATTTATAGCAACTACTCCCATTTTCTCTCTTGATTCATCCTCTTACTGCGCTTTGCTTCCCTAACCACTCATGTTTTCCTCTCCACCATGCAAACCTCTCAATTCATTTGGAGAAATTACTTAACGATCCCAAATTTGTCGAACACTCTCTCTACACCCTAACAGCTTTGTTCCCATAAAAGAAACCTCTTAAAGGGTGACAGAAAGGCTCATCATATTAGGCATAATTTCATAGTCAGCCAGGTATTCACATTGAAAGATAAAAAATGAATTTTTTCACATTATCCAAACTCTCCTTGCCAAGTGTTATTACACTGTAGTATCACGTAATATTGCATCAGTTTTTTGAGGATGACCCCTGTTGAGCACGTCATGATCATAATTAGTACCCACCCCTGATCCATCACAAAAGTATTATCATTCTCATTTTACAGACAAAGAAACTTGAAGGTAGGAGGTTAATGACATGATCACAACCCTGAGTCAAAGTCTAACTATGAGTAAAGAAGTTCCTCGGGGAGCTGAGATTTGAATGTCGTTGTTTCTGACTCCACAACCCTTTACTTTCTCACTATTGTTTCTCCTTCTTTTCTGCTACCTTAGTCACCAGCTTTTAATTAAGTGCCAGACACATTTATAAGAAGGATAACATTATTACATTTATGACAGACTAACAACACTTGAGGAATAAGACATAAAATCCTAATACAGAACACTTTTGACCTTGTGCAAAATATAAAAAGCATGTGCCTATTTGAGTTACGTGGGCTCACTGATGTGGATTATAACAATAACTCAAATATTTGAACTAAAAGCACAGCACACTTTTTCTGTCTCCCAGTTGGCAGGTTATTTACAATTTCCCACAATCAAGAAATAAGAATTTAGTTAATTAGCCAGACACTGGTGATGGATGTTAAATACTGTGAAATCTGTTTTAATGCCTGATCACAATAACAGGTCGGTGTGTAGAAAGTGCCATTTTCTCCAACAGTCTACTTATACTTTTTTTGAGTTGGAGGTCACCAGGGATTTTGTTCATTTTTCCCACAAATATTTTATTACAAGAAAAATGTCCGATGACATCTAACATAGTAGATATAAAATTTTGAGATCAATTTATCATCAGAGCAATAAGGCTTTGACAGTTCCAAGGACTGCAAATGTCCAGCCAAAGCATGTACCTGAGGTTCCAGCAGTACAAACTTCACAAAACACCAAGTCTTTGGCATATAGCTCAAATCTATTTTTTGATTCTAAAAAACATTCATTTGGATTTCTATTGAAGTTTAAGAAAATATACTAAATTTATTGATTCCATAAATTCAGTGTTTTGCCTAAGAGTTTTGG
>NW_003852400.1:46501332-46503312 GCF_000181295.1 Otolemur garnettii | reverse complement strand
TCTACATATAGATCTAAATCTATCATTTTTAAATTTTAAATGTATATAGCTTATTGTGTACCAACTTCACCCTCATGAAGAAGGTTTAAAAAGTTCGTAGGTTGTGCTTTATGAAAGGATGAGGCTAAAACATTGACAAAAACAAAGTGGTCATCATACCACCTAAAGGAAAAAAGCAAGTTACTGGAGTGAGTTGATAAAGATAGGATTCTGGGTTGCCGTTGGTAATATTCAGCAAATACACCAATTCTGGATCATCAATATTAACGTCAGATTTCTAGTATGCAGAAAAATTAATGACAAATTACTATTTAGTTAAGGAAATATTAGTTGGTTTTTCTGTTATATGCAACTGCATACAATACAAACTGATAAAAATTTTAGGGAATTTAAAAATTTTAGGGAATTCTAAACTGCAGCACAGTTTAGAAATGACAAGAGGGAATCAATTTGATTCAGAAATATGGACTGACAAACAAACATGAATGGGAAAAATAAAAACCGCAGAATAGTACAAAGAGAAGGCAAATGAGATCAGAAAACAATGAGTAATAGTTATATTCTGAGGCACTAACTTCAGTTCCTTGAAAATTCTGTGCGTTTGGGTTTAGCAGTTATGAAGGGATGGCACAGAGCTAGACAGAGCTAGAACTGAGGCTCTGTCTAACCATAAGCATAAACGGCACTCAGCTACTACCCAAAATCTGGTCCTCATCATGTCCAAGTGCAAGGTTTTGGTCATAAAAGCAAAAGTAAGAATCCAAACCAGGTCATCAAGACAAAGCTCTGCATAGGAGCCAACCTTAAGAACAGTTCTAATTCTTGAGAGAAATGGCTAAACCAGATTAAGGACATGAACAGAGTCCAAGAATTGGAAAAGGTCCTAAGAAACAAATGTCAGAAGAGTGAGTTCGGACAGAAACTGGAAGTGGCAATTGAGGCCAGAGCAAACTGTATCAAGAGGAACAGTCTAAGACAGCTGTGCCAGGAAAACCTCGTTTTTATAGCATGAAACTTCCAAAATGTTTACTAACTTTGAACAGCAGCTGAGTGATCTGATATACGTAGAAATAAAAGCACGTTGCATAATTTAGATTCTGATAATGCAGAATGTGAAAAATGATAATTAGCTACATAATATTTTGGTTGTCTTTTTATAGGAATAGTAACTTAGATCAACGTAGATACATAACAAGCATTTCTTAAATGTCGTTAATCCCTTTTCTTTATGACAGGATTTAATTAAGTGATTAATACTATATAACAAATAAAGGCATCCACATTAGAAAAGAGAAAGTCAAATTGTTCCTTTTTGTTGATAAAATGATCTTATATATGAAAAAACTTAAAGACTGCACCCAATACTCTCAGGTTTCATAAATAAATTCAGTAAAGTTGCAGGATACAAAATTAATGTACAAAAATCAGTAATGTTTCTATATACCACTAATATTTGGAAAATAATTTCACAAAAGTAATTTGAGGTTATTTTGCCTATTTTTAAAAATATGGTATAACTGAGTCCATTGAAAATTAATCCATATCACAGACAAAGTAGTAGAGGAGGAGCAAGATGGCAGATTAGGAGTAGCCCGTGATACTCTCAAGGGGAGGACAGGAAATTACAGGTGATGTCCACCTACAAATGGGCCTGCTTGGATACATGGAAGAAGCACTGGGGACTCTCAGAGTGGAGATGAATATGGCAGGGCAATTCATTCTAAAAGATTATAAGGTACCTGAGGTAGGCATCTATACGTGGTAAAGGACAAAAGGAGAGAGCCCTGGGGATCCCCACTCCCTATATAAGCACTGCATCCCAGGCTACCAGGGGTCCTCAATGCCACCAACGACTTCTGATGTGATCAGGGAGCTGTTTGGAGTTAGAGTCTGTGTAATGATATTGCACTGGAAAGTGAGTGCTGTGAGACACTGGACCTAAATGGGACTATGGAACAAATGGACCTAACACACATTCAC
>NW_003852400.1:46499789-46501312 GCF_000181295.1 Otolemur garnettii | reverse complement strand
GACCTAAATGGGACTATGGAACAAATGGACCTAACACACATTCACAGAACATTCTGCCCCCAAACTACTGAAGGTACAGTGTAGCAGCCCGTATAGCCTATGGCTAAGAGGAGTGAGAGTTATAAGAAACACATGTAATAGAACACCTTGGTGAAAAGGGCATGGAGAGAGATTTGGTTCTAACAAGCATGAGTGAGCTCGCGAGATGAGCGCATTGGTGAATTGGCAGTCTCTACACCTGTGATGTTAAGAAGCGCGAGCTCAGCCTTATATTAGGGTAGAGGAGAAGGCAGTCAGGAAGCATGCGCATTCTATCACAGATCCACTTACTCTGACTCTGTCTCCTCTCCTGCCTGCAGAATGCCAGCACAGCATCTCTGCTGAAGATTACCAAGCTCTGCTAAAGACTAAGAGCTATCTGTTCTAAGAAGACCTTTACTCTCTCTAAGATAGTCTCTCTCTCTCTCCAGCTAAAGTAGATAGCCCTCAAGCACCTACAAGAAACTATTCCTGAGCAAGGTAGCTTAGTGGTCCACATCCAGAACCTACCTAAGCTGGGCCTGAGACCTGGCCAGGACTCTGGGCCCTGACAGTACAGTCTTCTCATCAGCACGTGGGACATACTCCAATATTGATTGTATCTTAAGCCTCAGCAAATTCAAATCAAATAATACTATGGATCTTTTCAGATCATGGTAGGCTTAAAGTAGAAATAAATTCCAAGACAAACATAAATCTACACAAAGTCATGGAAATCTAAACAAGGTACTGATGAACAATTTTTGGATCAATGATGAAATTAGAATGGAAATCAAATTATTCCTCAAACTGAATGACAAAGGAGACACAGGCTCTAAAAATCTTTGTGATGTAGTAAAATAAATCCCAAGGTTCAAATTCATACCCTTAAGTGCCTACATCAAAAAGGCACGAAGATCACAGATTAACAACCTAACATTATGTCTCAAGAAACCAGAAAAGCCAGAACAAACCAAACTCAAAACCAGAATAAGAAAAGAAACAACAAAGGCCAGAGCAGAAATAAACTATTTGATAGCAACAACATCAATAACAACAGTAAAAAGTATCAAAAACGTTTGTTCTTTGAAAACGTAAACAATCTCAATAAACCTGTATCTAAATGAAGCTCAATCAGAATGAAAAAGGCGATATGACAACTGATGCCAGTGAAATATAAAATATCATCCATGAATACTACAAAAATCTCTAGGCACGTAAACTAGAAAATGTAATGAAAATGGTTAAATTCTTGGAAAGACACAACTTTACAAGATTCAATCAGGGAAAAATAGAAATCGTAAACAGACCAATAATGAGCAGGAAAATTGAAATAGTAATAAAAAATTCCCAGGAAAAGACACTTCAGACCACATGGATTCAAAGCTAGATTCTACCAGACCTATAAAAAAGAGCTAATTCCCATCCTATAGGAATTATTGCATAACATCAAGAAGGAAGGAATCCTCCTTCACTTATCCTGTGAAGCCAATATCATCTTGATA
>NW_003852400.1:46498312-46499258 GCF_000181295.1 Otolemur garnettii | reverse complement strand
GCTCACAGCAACCTCCAGCTCCTGGGCTCAAGCGATTCTCCTGCCTCCGACTCCCAAGTAGCTGGGACCACAGGTGCCCACTACACGCTGGGCTATTTTTTGGCTGCAGCCATCATTGTTGTTTGGCGTGCCCAGGCTGGATTTGAACCAGCCAGCTCAGGTGTATGTGGCTGGCGCCTTAGCCACTTGAGCCATAGGTGCCGAGCTCATATGATCTTATGTCTAGAAAATCCTAAGGACTCCACCAAAAGAAGTGATAAATAAATTCAGCAAAGTCTCAGGTTACAAAAGTCAATGCACAGAAATTCGTAGCATTTCTGTATATAAATAACAGTAAATCTGAGAGTCAACCCAATGACTCAATGTCATTCACAATAGCTTAAAAAAACAAATAAAATACCAGGAATAAACTTAACCAAGGAGGCAAAAGATCTCCACAAGGAAAACTACAAAACATTGAGGCAATAAACTGCAGATGTCACAAACAAATGGAAAAATACCTCATGCTTATGGATTGGTAGTACTAACCTTGTTCAAGTATCCATACAGCCCAAAATGATTTACACATTAAACAGCATTTACATCAGGATACCAAGACTGGATTTTACAGATTTAGAAAAAACAATTCTACACCTCATTTGGAATCAAAAAAGAGCCTAAATAGCCAAAGCAATTTAAGCAAGAAGAATAAGTCTGGAAGCGTCACATTAACAGACTTCAAATTATACTACACAGCTATAGTAACCAATAGAGCAGAGGACTGGTACATGTATAAAAGGAGGGACATAGATCAATGGAATAGAACAGAGAAACCAGATTTAAAAACCCATCTGCTTACAACCAACAGATCTTCAGCAGAGCAAACAACATCCACTGTGGAGAAGAAGTTCTCTTCAATTCATGATGCTGAGTGACCTGGATAGCCACATTCAGAAGAATGAAACTG
>NW_003852400.1:46494809-46498030 GCF_000181295.1 Otolemur garnettii | reverse complement strand
GGCCAAAAACTGCAAAAAAAAAAAAAAGAAAAAGAAAAAAAGATTTAAATGTAATACATGAAACCACAAAAATTCTAGAAGTAAATTTAAGAAAAACTCTTCCAGATATTGGCCTCGGCAAAGAATTTATAACTAAGACCCCAAAGGCCTATACAGCAACAATAATAATAAATGAGTGGGACTTGATTAAATTCAAAGGCTTATGTACAGCAAAAGAAATAATTAACACTGCAAATAGTATAAAAAATGGAAGGAAATATCTGCAAACTGCACATACGATAAAGAATTACTATCCAAAATCTACTAAGAATTTAAACAAATCAACAGGAAAAAAAAAAAAAAAACATAAAAAAGTGGGCAAAAGACACGAGCCCATGCAGTCCATAACTTTTCAGAAGAAAATAGACAAATGGCCAACCACCACATGAAACACTGGTCAGCTTCACTAATCATTAGGGAAAAGCAAATTAAAAACCACAATGATACATTGCCTTACCCCTGTTAGATAGCTCATTGTTAAAAAGTCAAAAAGCAACAAATACTCCCCAAAGCAATAAATTTCTCCCAAATTTCAAACCAGCTAATAAACGCTGTTCTGCCAATGATAATATTTTAACACAGGGCCAAGATCTTATCTCTGAACACAAATCTGCTTACAAAGTAATCTGTTCTCTTTCCTAAATTATCCACACCCATAATGAGCAATTAATTGATTGCTGAAACAATTGATTTCAAATTTTGCTTTCTTTAGAGTGGAATGAAGACCTAACCTAAAACCACCTGAGAATCAATCTAACTACAGTCTTTTTTTAGAGTCTAATGATTTTTCCACCCACACTTAATTTAATAGCATTTTAGAAGCAGCTCGTCCTCATCCAGTTTTCTCAAATATCCAACAAAGTTTTAAAAGAAATAATTCTTTTTTATTTATATACTTTTCATCCACTTCTGTAATATTTGTTTAAATTGTGTAATTGAAAAATAGTGCAAATGACATAAATGGATTTGGGGAGAAAACACAATTTACCCTAGTAAGTCTACTGAACATTGGGTATGTCTTTGTGCCAGGCAGTGATATCAAACAATCTTTTTGGTTTTGGAAATTTCCCACATTATGCGTTAAGCTTCCCTGAAGTGGAAGTTAGACATGTTCTTGGTCAACCTGACTTGCAGTTAAGAGGTGGGCACATTAGGAACGAAGTAAATGACCTAGATTCTCTTTTCGTCCAGAAGCAGTAGCTACAGGAATTGATTTTCTAGAGGGAATGGTGGTAAAGATTTCCAGACTCAAAGCAGCGGCCACAGAGGTTCTGACTTTAGGTTGCTAGTTATGTAGGTCACCATGAAAGTTTTGAGACAGACTGCATTGTGGACCATTATTTCACTTGTAAGAAAAGCAGGTCTTAAGCTTCTTTTCTGATTTACCTGTGCAAGTTTCAACTTGCTTGGATTATCGTGCAGATGTTATGTTCTTGATTTGTGTGCATCTATAAGTTTTTGTAGCGCCACACACATTAACACTGTTTTTCAATAGCTCCAGGATGCCTGGCTGCATAGACCTCAAGCAATTTCACTTTTAGAACCGAGTGAGCAGTGCACCGTTTTGACCATGCTCTTCCCGATGAAACAAAGATCCCTAGGATGAAAGGGATCTGAAACGTCCTTCTCAAACATATTTTGGCAACTCAACACCCCAACATTTCTGGGCTAAATAGACCTTTGTGTTGGATCTCTTTAAGTTTCTTTCTGGATCAGTCCTCCCCAAAGCAGACTACGCCACAGCTAAATGTATTACCAGGATGTGGCGGCTTATGGCCTGAGCAATGTTCATGACACCCTGGGGTCCAATAGTGGATGGTGTGGGGCACAGAGTGGAGGTCATGTTCAGAGTGCTGCTGCTTTTTGATTGCTCCAGCCCCCTGAATGTTTGTGCAATTCTACCTCAAACCCTGCTATGCATAGTCTAGCTTTCCCACAGGTGCTGTGAGCTATCTCTTACTTTATTTTATTTTATATACATAGACATTTCTACCTTTTCCTGGGTACATGAAGCACAGGTGCCAAGCTGACACAGCCCTCACAGCCCTGCCAGACAACCTGTCCACTTAGGTATTCTAGTCTTGATCCTCTATGATGAGAGACTGTTAAATATGCTGTGCTTACTTTATTTTGTATTGCATGTCTTTATAAGGAACATGTGATATTTTGATATAAGAATACAATGTGAATTAATCAAATCGGGGTAAGTGGGGTATCCACCACCTCAGGCATTTATCATTCCCCTGTGCTAGGAATGTTCTAAATTCTATTCTTTTAGTTATTTTACAGTATGCCCTAATTTATTATGGATTATAGTCACTTTGTTGTGCTATCAGATATTGTTCATTCTCTTCAATTATATATTTTTGAACCCATTAATCATCTCTGCTTTATCCCACCCTCCCTGCTTCCCTTGCCAACCTCTGGTAATCATCGTTCTACTCTTTGTACCCATAAAATCAGCTGTTTTGAATATTTATTTATTAATGCCAGTATATGAGGGAGAACATATGAGATTTGTCTTTCTGTGCTTGTCTTATTTCACTTAACATAACATTCTCCAGCTCCATCTATGTTGTTGCAAAAGGCAGGATTTCGTTCTTTTTTAGGGCTATCTAATATCCATTCTGTGTACGTCTTATGTACTACAATTTTTTTATCCATTTATCTGTCAATGGACTCTTAGGTTGATTCCAAATCTGGCCTACTGTACTTAGTGCTGCAGTAAACATGGGAGTGCAGGGATCTGTTTGACACACTGGCTTTCCCTCCTTTGCTGTTAACCAGCAGGGGGACTGCAGGGTCATATGGTAGTTCTACTTTTAGTTTTGTGAAGAACTTCCATACTGTTCTCCAAAGTGGTTGCAATAACTTACATCCCCACCAAGATCCTTTGCTCTTTTTAAAATAGTATCTTTGACTTTTTTCACATGAGTTGTTAGAGCTCATTACATATATTCTACTTATCAATCTCTTGTTATGGATAGTCTGTAGACATTTTTGCCCATTCTATGGGTTGTCACTTATTTTAAATAGTGGTCCTAATTAAAATAGCTTCTTTATTATGGGGAATTTACATCCCTGACTGACACAGATCAGTCCGCAGGTTCACAGGTAGGTGAACTCTGTGTTGAGACAATCCAATGTGTCAGACATCAGTCTGTTTTTAGGAGGAATAGAGG
>NW_003852400.1:46492262-46494093 GCF_000181295.1 Otolemur garnettii | reverse complement strand
TCAACATTAGTCAAACTTAACCCTAAATCCTTTGATGAAAAATTTTTATTTGACATATCTAAAATTGGCAACAAGTTAAAATAGTGGACATTTTCAATGGTATTAGCATCTACAGAAAAAAATGCTTTGAGATCAATTTCCATATTAATAAAGCTAAAAATAGGATGTTAAGAACAGGAAATTATTTACTGGGGTGAATCTCCGATAGATCTATACTGTCTCAATCTCCAGTAATGCACTTTAGTAACAGTCACAACTTAATGGTTATTAAAAGCAAATCTATGCAGAACAGAGATCTGTTTCCACTGGGATATCTATGCAGGCCTATAAATTAGTTTCCTAAATTGGATGCTATTTTCTAACTCAGGCATGTAGCCATAACTATTTTTATTTCTAAACTGTTTTCAAATTGAAAACAGAGAAGACTAAAAATTTCTGTTCCTTAGTTTCTTATAAAGGCATGGAGATGGCAAAATATTCAAGTATTTAGCACTGTCTATATTTTCCTCCCTGGAAAACACTGACCTCCTAACAAAACGTGGCTATTTCCTTTCTTGTATTGCTTAGCTTTTTGCTGCTCACCAATTTTACCACAGTCATTAATTATGCATGCTAACATAAATTTAATTCCAATAATAATCTTATTAGTAATTTCAGTTAATATAAACTCATAGTTCATAACTTTACACTTTATGTAACGAAAACAATACATGTGCTACCTCCCAGTGGTTATTGATAGGAACTGCTCTATTAATTACAAAGTAGAAGTTGAAACTGGTTAGTATTATTTTATACTCTTGAAAATAGTTCTTGAAAAGTAAACCTTTTAGAAACTCTTACCCTGGATTGCAGTTGATATAATAATCTTTGATATTGAGATAATGGGCCAGAAATAATTGTTGATATACAGTGACATTTTTTTACCTCTAATAACAAAGTAATTTTCTAAATGCATTTGAATAAATGTTTTTGTCTTTACTATAGCATCCAGGTTATATTAATCATTAACTGATTAAATCTTTGTTTCCAGGACACACTACACGTCCAAATAAAATTTTTATGACATTAAATACTTTTGAAAAAGATTATGACAGGAAAAAGAAGATGGAAAACCAAGGAAAGAGCAGAGAAACTTATAGGAAATGGAAAACATGGACAGACACTGGAAAGATTCCCTGATGTCTTATTGGCAAAACAGAATATAGTATTGTCCCCTTTTAAATACCTTATCCATCTTTATAGAGCTTTTTGCCCCATAGCATTATAAAAATATCACCTGCTATATATAAATGTTGATACATAACATTATTGTCAGGGTCTGTAATCCCGACGAGATCCATAGCTGTGGATAAGGAAAGAGGTGGTTAGAAGTAAGCATATGCACACACGCACACGCACACACATGCACACAATTAACTGAACTATGAAGCAAAGGACCGAATCCACAACAAAATATTCACCTTTGGAAATACAGGTATTCTTGTTGAGTACCAACCCAAAGGGCTAGCACAAGCTCTTAAAGGGATTAGGAGGATTCTCTATCTCCATATGGGCAAACATTACAAAACAGTGAGAACTTTTTTTCCAATTGAGTTCCAACTTGAAAATATGCCAAAGATTAGACATCCTTGGCAGCACAAAATTCCCTATTGGGCTGTGCTAATGCTGCCCCAAAATCTTTTCCATTACATTGGACCATTCCACCCTGCTTTTGTTTGAACTCTTCAGATTCAGGCTATCAGAATATCAGTTTCTTGTTTTGATCTATCTGAGATAATACTTTCTCAGTCCTTTCAAAGAGTTTTTAGCTCAAACTCTTTCAGTTCTGTCC
>NW_003852400.1:46487623-46491697 GCF_000181295.1 Otolemur garnettii | reverse complement strand
CTTTAAGGACATTCTTAATTGAAACAGCAGTCTTTACTCTGTAAGAAATTCTATTTACTAATTCAAATCAAATAAAAAATTTAAATTTGTATTATCTAACATTTTTAGTTTGGGTCCATGTCTCTTTCTTCTTTCAGCTTTTAACTCTGGCAACTTTTCACTTTTTTCCCAGCACCCGAAGTTTGATCAATTGTCTGCTAGGACATATGCTGTTTTATTATTCTCTGCCATAATTGACCTTATGGGAGGTCAATTCATTCTAAAATGATTTCTATTTCTCCACTTTACAGGGAAATTCTAATCCATGGCTCATATCAGTTTTACCAATTCATTTACTGCCAAAGTTCTAGTTTGTCACCGAACAATATTTTTATTATAAACAATTATGACTTTTGTCCGTCAGTTTCTGCTGTTTGAGAAAAAGGCCCTCTGAATTAAAAAATAATTGTGGATATCGAAGAGGGAGCCTCCTTTATCCTTCAACCCCAATCGTATTGTTAAATAACATTTCCAAAAATCATCTGGCAGGTTTCTTTCATGAAATATTAGGTAATTCTACAGCCTATGCTACTTAATCCCACTGTGTACTAAGGCTATCAGGACTGTTAAGTCAATATTGGTCGACCTCTGAAGGGTGAACATAATATTCTGAATCTTCTGTAGATCAAACTATTAATAAAATAACCCAGGGTGTCCAATATTATTTGTTAAATAACCTAAGCAAGAATATCTTAGTCCATTTGGTGTTGCTATAATAAAATATCTGAATCTGAGACATTTATAAAGAACTGAAATTTACTTCCCATGATTCTAGAGGCTGGAAGTTCAAGATCAAGGTGCAGACATCTGCTAGTGATTTCCTTCTGTATCTTCTCATGGCAGAAGGGGCAACCCCATTTCTGCAGATTTTTTTTTATATTGGCATTAAAAAATCCCTTCCATTAGGTCCCAACCCCCTACACTATTGCATTGGCAATTCAGTTTCAAACACATGAATTTGGGGGAATACAGTTAGACCACAGCAAATACCAAACTTTTCTTTTATGAGCCAAGGGTCAGCAAAAGCTGACATGAGTCCAGAACTCATCAAAGGTAACCTCTACAAAAATACAAAGGTGACCACAACAAAAATTTCTCTACAAAAGGACAGCAAAAAGAAAATGCTTCTACCCTCAAGATCCTTGTTGACTAAACATTAAACATATTAAAATGGTGGCTAGAATGAAATTTCAGATCACTAAAATAGAATGCTATTTATGATAATAAGAATTGGAGGTAACAAGGCTGAAAAATTAGCATTGTTAAGATCATAAAGTAAATCATGTGCTGGATATAAAACTTAAATTTTATTCTGTAAGTAAGGGATCTATAATTCAAGCAATTGCAGACATGATGAAAATTGGGTTTTATACAAACTTCTGCCAATTGGTCAAAATGGATGACAGTGGTGAATAGAAGCAGAAATACCAGTCTGGAGGTCATTTTCCTAGTCCTGATTAGCATTATATGATTTTTGAATTCAGGAAGTAGAAGTACTTTAGAGAGGATGTATTAATGAAATATTTAGAAAATAAGGTTGTTAGCCAGCAAAGTTCAACCAGCAATTCCACACCTGAATATATTCTTTTGGTGTTTATATCACCAAAAGATACGTATTAAAAGAAAGTAGTAAGATTACCAGAAAAAGTAAAAAACTGGAAACAATTCAAGTGCCCACGCCAGTAAAGTAGATAAGTTGTAGTGCTTTTATACAATGGATTGCTGTGTAGAAATTAAAAAGTTTAATAAGCACTGAAATGCATCAACATAGGTGAGTCTCACAAGCATAATACGTAGCAAAAAAAGCAGAAGATTCCACAGTGCATTTCTGCCTGATTCATCTATGTTAAGTTCACCAACAGGCAATTTAATCTATGGCGTCAGAAGTCAAGTTAATTGTTACCTTTGATGGAAATGGAAACAGGAAGGGGCCACGAGGCTGCTTCTTGGCTGCTAGTCCTGTGCTGTCTCCTGATACGGGTTCTGGTTACATCAGTGTGTTCACTTTGCAAAAATTCATATAGATGCAGTTACATTTAGCGTATTTTCTCTCTATATATTTTACTTCAATAAATATTACATTAAAAATCTACATGACTAAAAGATTAATTGGATAGAGGACAGAATAAGTCATTGCAGCTCATAAAATAACCTTTTTATCATTCATTCAATGCTTATTGAGCAATTGTTATGTAAAGGACACATGATAGACATACTCATAAATGCTGTAAAAGTTTGACTTACACTTCAGGGCATTGAAAACTGCTGCACAGAGGAGATAGTATACGAGTTAAAGATGAGGAAATTTAGTAGAATTTTTCTCAGTTACAAATCAAGGCATTCCAGGCAAAAGGAAGACGATTCCATAACACTGATTAGTCAGGATAAGTTTAGATCATAAAAGAATTTGAAATGACAAGTCTGAACTTTACAAAGTAGAGATTAGAAGGATTTGAAATGTTATTGAATGCAGGCATATCATGAAACAAGCTGTAGAAGGTAAATTGTGAAATATTTTGGAAGGACAAGACTACAGTCAAGAGGATTTAGGATAGTATTTAGTGAACAAGGTGAGGGAAGTTGACTTCTATGCTGCCATTATGCCAGCAGAAACGGGAAGAGCGATGGGAATGAGCCTCAGGGAAGAGTGAGCGTCCATGGAGCTTGAGTGTGATTGCATGTGGTGTCAAGGGAGATACCAAGGCCCCTGTTAATACTACAGCTCCTGTTAACATGCAGATTCTCAGGGTGGTCAAACAACTGTTGACTTTAGAGTCAACCTGTATTTCTTTTAAAAGGATTCTCATATTCAACTTCAGAAATACTTAATCAGAATCTCTGAGGGTGAGGTTCAAATATCTTTATTTAAATAAATGTCCTTACTGTGTTTTTATGAAAAATTGGGGTCCATGCTTTATAAGATATACCAAAGAGATGAAATCGTAATTCTCTGTGGAATTTGGAAATGAAGTCTGAACTCTACCAGATTCCCATGGCATTTAATAATATAACACTTAGAAGTGCTGTAACTGTATAGAATGGATGAATGTTTTTAATTCGATAATATCAGTTCCGGGGAAAAATTGTCAGAACTCTCAGAGATTCAAACTGTCCATACAAACGGGTCTTTTAAGAAAATGAGACAATTTCAGTTATTTTTGTCTTCTCTACTAATCAGACAGCCTCTTCTTCCCCGTGTGCTCTGCTAATGATAAAGTGAGCCATGTGTCTTTTATCTCTTCCCAGATGCCTTTCCTTCCCCAGGTTTTCTGGATTACTCAGCTTTCTGATGGGATGGATAAAAGTTAGAACATTGTAGATATTTAATGTTTTTCTTGGGGTTAGGATGAGAAAAATATACCCCTCAAGCTTTCTACAGCATAGGAAGTTCATAGAACATTTGGAAAAGCACTCATTACCACACTTAATCTTTCATAGTCACTGGAAGATTGGGCAACAAAGTCAACATGCAACTTAATTACATTCATTCACTATCAAATCAGTGATTTAAAAGTATATCGATGGCACCTGTGGCTCAAAGGAGTAGCGCACCAGCCCCCTATGCTGGAGATGGTGGTTTCAAACCCAGTTCCGGGCAAAAACTGCAAAAAAAAAAAGAAAGAAAGAAAGAAAAAAATAGAATAAATAAAAGTAAAATAAAATTTATAAAGAGAAAGTATTTTGATCTATAATATGATCTTTGGAAAAAAGATGACTTTTTATCTATTCAAAGAAGGCAATGAGAATATATTTATAGATCTATATAACACATATATATATATATAAATTTGTCATGGTATATCTGCAATGGGTCATTAAATTTGCAAAAGTGAAAATAAAATCATAAATGTACTAAAATTTTACCACAATATAACTGATAAAACTATTAATACTAATGAGCATAAAGTTAGAGTTAAATAAAGATTCAAACATTCATAAAAGGAAGGATATCTGAGGCATAGAAGCGCATTCTAGTGAGAAGGGAAGATTAAAGTGATTCGACTTTCTATTCAGTTACCCCAAAGATTTGTACCT
>NW_003852400.1:46479334-46487328 GCF_000181295.1 Otolemur garnettii | reverse complement strand
ACAGAAATTGAAAATAACTTTTAGGTTTTAGTTCAAGTGATTGCCTGAAAACTGGTGTGACTCATTGATGAGACATGGAGGCACAATGACATTTTTGAGGTTGATGTCACATTATTTCTAACAAGATTAGTTTGTGTTATGTCAAGTTTGAATGATCTCTCGAAACTTTCCCAGCCATTCCATTCTAAGGAACATACTGACCATTTGTGTTCTCTCAAATTTCCTGCATTGTGACTGACCAAGGACTGCAAAATAAATGGAGGGCAGGGAGTCCTGGAAACAACACGCAAAGAAAGCAGAGTTCCATCAGGCTTTACGTACTGTTCAAAAAAAATTAATTGGGCAGCTTTCATCATCACATCTAATGGGTGATATGATGGGTTTCTACATAAACAAACCCAAACCCCATTCCTTGTAAACAGAACAACAATACTTAAACTTAACCAATCAGAAACTGCCAATGAATCTCTTACTAGAGACTTTCTGTCTCAGGCAAATACAGGGTTGTTTTGTTTTTGTTTTCTGTTTGTCTTTTTTTCACAAATAACTTAAAAACATATTCCCCTTGAGTCCCTGCAATGAATCCCTGAACGTCTTGAGGCCTCGTATTGCCTGGTTCATGAATCACTGTCTGCTCAGATAAACTCTTTAAAATTTTAATGTGCCTAAGGTTTTTTATTCCTTAATGCCTAGTAACTTAAATCAGCACTGTGCACAAGATCATGCTTATTAAAAAATTGTCCCTTACAGTTTTTCTGAGGATCAGAAGATTAAAGGACATCCGTAGCCACCAATACCTTCTTTTATGAACAAAGTCTAGGTATGTAAATGAAAAACAATCATGCACAAAACTGCAGTTGGAATTTTCTGCTGTTCTTTGAATTTAAAAAAAATTTCTCTACAGTTGGTGACTAGTATTCACTTAAGTATTTTTCCAGTGTGATTAAAACGGGTCATATTTTCTTTATGAGTATTTAAAAAATTGAAATTTGATAAAATTAAGAGCTCTTTTTCATGTATCAGATTTAAAAATCTGAAATATGTGGTTTAGCTGCAGATATAAATGATGACACACAAAAAATGATGACACAAAGGAAATAATACTTGATGCTTCTTGAAGGAAAAAGAAAACAGCAGGGACTTGTTTCTTGTCTGTGTATTTAGACTAAAGATTATTTGGAGAGAATGAAATTAATTTCAACACTAACATACGAAAAAATATTCCTTCCCCAAAATAAGTCCAGGTATTTTGTGGTTCACTTTACTTTCAACATTTGTATTTAAAGCCTTTTTTAAAAAGTTAATACTCATCAGCTTTCTAGAGAATTGTAATAATAATGAATGAGATTCATTTTGACCCAAATTCAAATGTTACTGAGATTAACCAAAAACTGATTAACTTAATGAGAAAGATTAAAAATACCATCATAACCGAAATCATTAAAATACAATAACTCCTAGAAATCCATTTTTCCGCGCAGTGGGGTCTGCCCTCAGGGTGAGCGCTCTGGGCGCACATTTCCTACTCCCTCCTGTGTGTGGCTGCAGCTTGGGCCTTGGGCCTGACCCAGCCCCACTATGGCTTCAACTTTGGAAGAGCTACAGAAAGATCTAGAAGAAGCAAAGGTGTTGCTGGAAAAAGCCACTAGGAAAAGAGTACATGATGCCCTTACAGCTGAAAAATCCAAGATTGAAACAGAAATCAAGAACCAGGTGCAACAGAAATCACAGAGGAAAGCAGAACCTCTAACAATGAAAAGCCAGCTGCTGTGGTCGCTCCCATTAACAACGGGATATACAGTGAAAATCAGTAATTATGGATGGGATCAGTCAGATAAGTGTGTGGAAATCTGTATTACCTTACCCGGTGTTCATCAAGTTGCCACTGAAAATGTGCAGGTGCATTTCCCAGAGCGGTCATTTGATCTTTTGGTTAAGAATCTGAATGGGAAGTGTTACCCCATGACTGTGAACAATCTCTTGAAACCCATCTCTGTGGAAGGCAGTTCAAAAAAAGTCAAGACTGATGCAGTTCTTATCTTATGTAGAAAGAAAACAGGAAATACAATGGGACAACTACCTAACTCAAGTTGAAAGAATGCAAAGAGCAAGTAAAGCCCTCCTGTGACACTGGAACGGATCCTAGTGAGGGACTGATGAATGTTCTAAAGAAAACTTATGAAAATGCAGATGATGATATGAAGGGAACCATTAATAAAGCTTGGGCCGACTCAGGACAGTAGCAAGCCAAAGGAGACACAGAATTTTGAGACTTTAAAGTCTTTTTGGGAACTGTGATGTGGCTATGTTGATATTTCCAATAATGGAATGTGGGTGAGGTGCATATATAAATCTGACAGATAACTATTTACATAGCCTCCTTCTAAGTTAAAGCATTGAATTCTCCATTTCCTACTGGAGGATTTATTTAAATGAAATATGTTTATTAAACATTTCCTGAAAAAAGAAAAAAAAAAGAAGTACATTTTTCTCAAAAACATAAGATTACACGATCTATTACCGATATGTTTCTTTGTGTTTGGTCCATCTACCATTTACTGAAAGCTGCAACCCAAGACGGGCAACTGTTTGTTAGTTTTATTCATGGAATATGAAGACCTAATTTAGAATTATAAAATTATAAAGTGTGAAGCAATTTTGAGGCTCTAATTCATATCCTTTTTTCATTTGTAGAAAAATTGAAAACTATGTGATATTCCTTTTAGAGGGTAGTGGATGGGAATAAGGAAACATTTTTTCTCATGAAAAGTTGGTGTACATCCTTCCCCTTAGCAGAGAGATTCAACGTGCTTTCTTCTCCTTGAAAATCAGGGAAAAGTAAGTTAGTTTTATAATTTCTTTAGTTTAACATTTCGAGAATATATTTTACATACCTTTATATATAAAGGTACCCATATATATCTTTATGTGTGTATGTATATATATATATTGTTTTTTTGGCAGTTTTTGGCCAGGGCTGGGTTTGAACCCGCCACCTCCAGTACATGGGGCCAGTGCCCTATGCCTTTGAGCCACAGGAACTGCCCTTTATATGTGTATATATATTTTTATATGTGTGTATACATACAATTATAAATTTATTTTAAACAATGTTTAATTGTGGATTTTTTGAGTGATTGTGTTAGGTGCTTCCAATAGAAAATTAAATAACTCTCCCATGCCATGTTACTCCTAATCCATTAGAAGAGGCAAATAACTGGATTTGAAAGGTACTCATTAATCATCCTTATTTATCTTATTAACTGAAAAATTATCATACTAGTGCCCCAAAATACGAAGTGATTAACCATGCTAAGGCAGATCAGAAATGATGTCAAAGAGGAAAATCTTGCGATCTGAATTTTGAGAATCACAAACTAAATTAGAAATATAACTTAGGAAGGAAACAGGGTAGAAAGGAAATGGAGTGCTGACGATACCCTCTCCTCTGCTGTGTGTTCTTTATATTTTACTTTGTCACGTGTCTTGCATTCACTGATTTCATTTAACATTTCTGAAAATGTCTTTGAGTAAATTTTCAAACACATATAAATCCAAATATGCATAGAGGCATACAAAAATTAGGACTGGAAACATACATTAATAACATATTTAGGTATCTTCATTCTTGGAGATATTCATTTTTACTCGTTAGAGAGCTCAAAAATACATCATCTATGAAAAAAGCTGGGTCTCCACTGAAATGACTTAGTGATGAATGAGCAAGTCATTTTTACTCCTTTGAATATAATTTCCATAAAAATTAGTATAGTGCAACTATTAAAACTTTCAGCCATCATCAATCACATTCATAAAAGTTTTGATAAAATAGGTTTGTACAGAGCTAAAGAAGTGAAGAGACACAGGCAAAATACTTTAATAACAAAAGTATAAATTGAAAATGCTCATAAAAAAGTTATTTAAAATCACAAGAGCATCATTGTCTTGGGAATAATGCTCAATAATTATTTTCCCTAAACAGGAGATTGACAGCACTGGCATTATTTTCATAAGGGTAACTTAAAAGAAATTCTAATTTACAGAGAATTGCTTTAAAAAGAACATTTAATTTATTTGTAACTCTGAAAGATTTACAGAATTTTGATATTTCAGAAGTTTTATTTCTAAAATTCACTTATACAGAGTGTCCCACAAGTCACCCCTAAGGTTACCATACATAAGGAAAATGGGAAATTGTAGCTAAATGTACCTTTATTTACAAAATATTTATTGCAAAATTTTACAAATATTTACAGAATATTCCCTACATGTTTGCTACCTCTTTATAAAATTTTGTAATGAATATTTTATAAATAAAGGCACATCTAGCTACAATTTCCCATTTTCCCTATGTATGGTAACCTTAGGAACATCCTGTATTGCTTTCTTTCCTCTCTCTCTTTTTTTTTTTTAAGAGACAGAGTCTCACTTTGTCACCCTTGGTAGAGTGCTGTGGTATCACAGCTCACAGCAAGCTCCAGTTCTTGGGCTTAGGCGATTCTCTTGCCTCAGCCTCCTGAGTAGCCAGGACCACAGGCACCTGCCACAACGCCCAGTTATTTTTTTGTTGCAGTTTGGCCAGGGCCAGGTTTGAACCTGCCACCCTCGGTACATGGAGCCAGTGCCCTGCTCACTGAGCCACAGGCGCCACCCTGTTTAGTGGATCATTCTTTCTTTTCATTAAAAGGACTATGAATTCTATTATGTTTAAGACTAAATGTGTTTCAAAACATGGAAGAGATTTTATCTGTATTTTTCCAAAGTGCTATTATTACAACAGTGTGCTTTTTCAGTGACATCCCAAAACATTCTCTTCAAAATTAAGCTATATTTCATGCAAGATTATGATTCTTAGTAAAATATCCATATTTTTCCACTTATATATGTTCAGACCAACTTTGAAATATTTATTCCTTTCTTAAAACATTTTTTAAAAATCATATAAAAATAAGAAAAATGGAAACATGGTTTTACATTCTGAATCTATCAAATATTCAAAGCATTTTAAGTTTGCATAGCTTACGTGACATGAGAATCTGTGTTTCTCAAGGAGGCTGTGGTGAAATATGATCAGGAAAATTTGACAGTTCGCCATGTTAGCACCAAGAACAATTAACCCTGATAGGAAATGCTGGAACAAAATAGGTAGCCAAATCCTCCAGGGGATTTGGGGTCTTGAATTACTGACACTTTGTGCCAAAATTCTTTCTTTCAGAAATGCTATAGTACTAAATCAAAATATTATTTTACACCATTATAAGAATAAACATTATTTGCTACTTTATGGCATTTGATGATAAGTGCAAAGACATCATTTTTTTTAATTTGAAGAGTTTTATTTATTTTTTTCTTTATTAAATCATAACTATGTACATCAGTGCATTTATAGGGTATAATGTGCTGATTTGATAAACAATGTGAATGCTTACCTCGAACTGATTAATGTAACCATCACCTTGCTGACTTTTTTGTTGTGGTAAGACATTTCTATTCTTAATAGCATAATGTGATTTTGCTTTCTATAATAGGTCTTCAAATACTAAATGAACATCACAATAGTAATTTCCACATTGATTATTTTGCTTCAAAACCTATTGCCTTAAAACAGGCATTTCTTATTTTGCACATTTTGGGGAGTTGATATGGTTATTCTTATGGTTTGACCATTTTGTGGGGCTGAATTTTTTATGAGGGCCTCATTCATATGTCTGAACTCTTAGCAAGAGTGGCTAATGTCTTCTCTCCCTGTGTTTCCTCATCCTTCACAAGTGTAGCCCGTTTCTTCACGTGATGATGGAAAAAGGAAATAAAATGGGAGCCAGTCCCAACATTCAAGCACTTTTCAATCTTCAACTTTTGGGATATTTGCTAATTACCACTGAACAATGCAAATCAGGCCCTTTTTAACTAGAAGAGTTTTTGCCTTTATCCTTCCTGCTGGGAATAGCCTAGAAGACTCTGAAATGCAGATTCAGATGTAGAGACTGGTAACCATCTTTTTTTTCTCTGAACTGACCAAATTTTGTTATTCTTAAAGTTATTGACCAGCACCAATAAAGATAAATTTCAAGGACTACATGCCTTACATGTAGGTGATGTTTAAGAAATAGATTTTGACATCAAATTATTGTCTCTTACACACTAACTGTGAGACCTTGAGGAAATTATCTCACATATCTAACTTCTCCCTTTCTGGATGAAATTAGGCCTAAACAGTGTGATTATATTGGATAAACAGGAAGTATGTAGAAGACCTTTGCATAAGAAATGGGACTTCACTAGTGCTTGATAAATTGTAGAGATATCTCTCTAGAGGAAAGAATAGGCCCTTCAATTTTGTTGTTGTTGTTGTTAAAGGTAGGGATGGCACTAGAATTGAGGAGAATTTCTTTTGTACCATGTTAATTAAACATAAATCTTTGTATAGTTGCATTTTCAAAGCTTAGAAAAGAAGGTAACAACACCCTGTAAATGCACAATGGTCCTTCTCTTGAGTGAATTGAGAAACCATATGAAAATAAACTGTAAATGGAAACATCGATTTCCTCTCTGCAGCAATCTCTCTCCTGACACCAGTGCAGGAGATTGGGATATGTTAGAACAGCTGTGAATCTGGAGGTGAAATTCTAGGAGCCTTGTTTCTATATAGGATACTCATGGTGATGTATGTTCTGCATGGCTGAGAGATTAGAATACATCAGATCACCCCATGAAAAGAGAGCTTAGGGTACCAGTAGAGGACAGTCAAGACTAAGTGGTACAGCAGTTGTCAACATAACCACAACAAAAAGAAGATCTGGATAGCGCAACTGTTGACCAATACCCACAAGTTACTTTTATGGCTTCCAAGAAGAGGTTGATAGAGAATTCTGTATGGAAAGGCGCTGAAAATAGGAAGTTTTCCTTGCAAGTGGGACACAGGAGTCTGTGGCACATTTGGAGTTTCATGTGACTGGGATTTTCCTGTAGCAAAGTAGAATGATTTATTGAATATTTTAATAACAGTCCTGTGCTATCCTAAATATATTTTCAGGCTGGAATTCAGGATGATGCCAGATTATAAATTTGTCAAATGGGGACACTATCCAGGTTTCTGGATAAGGAATTGATCTCAGATAGGCACCCTTTTAAAATAATTGAGTTTTGTTTCTTTGCTCCTTTTTGGTTTGTTTGTTGTTATTGTTAGTAAGATTACAATTTTTATCAAAGGGATTCATAGCTAGTGGCTGAAGTTCCCCCAAGACATGAATCCCTTTTTATAAAATATTTCATCTACATTAGTGGATGAGTTATACTCTATATTATAGAATAAAATTCATTTTGACAGTGCCCAACAAATTGTTCAATTATGTGACTTCCTACCCAAGGAAAATATATTAATCTGAAAAATTGAAATCTATTTCCAAAGTGGCCTAGCATAATTTGGGAGTAAGCTGGCATTAGAATAGTTTGTTTAAATATATTGCATTTATACTATACATTTCATTGTCTGTTCATAAATCTGATTTATGAGAAATATCATCTAGAAAACACTAATAGCCTTCCTACTTTACAGACATAAAATTAAAATTGCGAAGAAATGAAGTGCTTTATCCCAATTCATCTTGCAAAATGATGGTGAAATTGAATAATAAATGTAAATGTCCTAGTTCTTGTTTAATTCCCATTGTTTCAGGCTTCCTTTTTGCTTGTATATTAAAATAAATGCCTCAGAACTGCTGGCTCGGGAAAGCTATTTCAGAAAATTCTAATATTCTTTAAGAAAATTAATATTGCTATCTTACTAGAAGGACTTAAAAGTGAAAAGACTTAGCAGATATGTATTACCATAGCCACTTAAAAGCTAAATTAAAAATGATGAAATTTATTATATGGGACATATGTCTATTTACTCCACACTATCAGTTTAAAATCTGATATGGACTCAAACTCTCCATATGAAAACTGATTTTATTATCATGATACATTTATTTCCATAAAAATAAATCTTTCTA
>NW_003852400.1:46476042-46479037 GCF_000181295.1 Otolemur garnettii | reverse complement strand
GACGCTGGTAAATCAGAACACTTTTGAAATGTTAATTCTTTATCAGTTAAACCTAAAATAAGTCAGCAACAGTGCCAAAATATAAAGAATAAATTCAAAATGTATTGGCAAGGTTTAATAATAGGAAGAAAAATGTATTCAGAAATAGTAGATTGGGATTCTTGTCTGTCGCCCTGGATCAATGATGTTGGACAAGTCATCTTGGTTATGAATCCTTCACGTTGTCTATTTACTTATTTATTACAAAGAATAATATTATATGAGTACAAATATTATATGTTTGTATATATTCAAAATAATATATGGGTACAGATGTTTTTGGTTACGTGGATCACTTTGTAATGTTTGAGTGGACATCCAGGGCATCACCTGGATACTGTTCATTGTACGTATTAGGTGCGCATTGCCTGCCCTCTTCTTCCTCCTCCTCTCTCCCCCCACTTGAATTTCCTTGAGATTTACTACCTTTATGTACAGTTAGTACCAATTTAATAGTGAATTCATGTAGTGTTTGTGTTTCCATTCTTTAGATACTTCACTTAGAATAATGGTCCCAGCTCCATCCAAATTGTTGCAAAAGACATTAAACCATCCTTCCTGGCTGAGTAGTACTCCATGAGGGTATACTGTGTATACCAAGGGTGCCAAAAAAGTGTGGACACATTTTTAAGAAGGAAAAAACTTATTAAAATTGTAATTCTCAGTATATACCAGTAGCGTTTGTTATCTTGTATATTGTATCTTTTATTTCTTGTAATAGCAGAACTTAAACATGACTTGAGAATTACAATTTTAGTACAGTTTTTTTTTGTAAAATATGCATACTTTTTTGTATCCCCTTTTTATATACCACATTTTGTTAATTTGCTCATGAATTGATGTGCACTTGGGTTGATTCCACATTTTTGCAACTGTGAATTTTGCTGCAATGTTTGAGTGCAGGGGTCTTGTTGATGAAATGACTTCTTTTTCTTTGGGTAAATGCCCAATGATGGCAATGATCAAATGGTAGGTCTGCTTTTAATTCTCTAAGATATCTTCGTACTCTTCCATAGAGGCCATACGTCATTTATTCCCATCAAGAGCATATAAGCATCTTTTCTATCTGCTCCCACATGCACAACTATTGTTTCTGGACTTTTTAATTAAATCCATTCTAACAGGGGTAAGTAGATATCTTATTGTTTTACTTTGCATTTTCTTGATGATCAGTGACATTGAGCATTTTTTTCATATGTTTGTTGGTTATTTACCTATCTTCTCTTGAAAAGCTTCTGTTTATATCTTTTGCTCACTTTTATGGGGTTGTTTTGTGTTTTCTTACTGGTTTGTCAGAGTTCTTTGTAGATTCTGGAGGATTTAGAAAGTATGTGTAAGTTTGTCTATCAACACAGCCAATAGATAAATTTACTCATATTTTTAAATGCTTCAAAAATTTCTAAGGCAGAAGACCTAGACCTATGATAGACTTCTAAAGGGTGAAAACAAAGTAGGACAATTCACAAGATCTGACTTCAGAACTTACTATAAAACTGTAGTCGAAACAGTATGGTATTGGTGAACAAATGGGACACATGGATTAATTGACCAGACTAGAAAGCCCCAAAATAAACTCACACCTAGATGGTAAACAATACCCTTGACTAGGAGCAAAGGCAATTCCATGAAAAAAAAGATAGTCTCTTTACTAAATGGTGTTGGGAAAATTGGTTATCACATGCAAACATTTTTTAAAATTAATTAAATACATATCTTGCCCTTTTAACAAAAATAAACTGAAAATGCATTGTGTTTCTAAATGTGCAATAAAAACAATTCTCAAATTTGGATTTTTGGATTTGGAAATGAGTTTTTCGATACATCAACCGAAGCATAGTGCTTAGGAAAGATAAGTTGTACTTTATTAAAATACAAAAAAATAAAATAAAACATCTCTTCATTCCCAGACACTGTTAAAAAAATGAAAAGGTAAGTCACAGACTTGAAGAAAACATTTATAAAACACAGCTAATATTTGGGACTATTTCCAAAATATACAGTGATGAAATTCAGAAGTGGGAAAAGATCTGGACCACATACCTCAACAAAGAATATATGTGTAGACAGATGGCTAGTAACTATATGAAAATGTATTCAACATCATTTCTCATTAGGGAATTAAAAAGTAAAATGATGAGACACCATTATGTACATCCTAGATGACTAATATCCAAAAATTTGCCAAGGTGAATTGTTGGTAAGAATACAGATGACAAAAACTCTCATTCTTTGCTGATGGGAAGGCAAAATAGTAAAGCTACTTTGGAAGACTGTTTTCAGTTTCCTACAATGCTAAATGTTGCTTTCCCATATGCATCTAGGTACTTACCCAATTAGTTTAAATACTACGTTCACACAAAAATTTCCAGCAGCTATATTCATAGTCATCAAAATCTAAGAATAAACAAAATTTCCTTCAATAGTACAATGGATAAACAAAATGTGGTAGACCTACACAATCAAATATTACACAGCAATAAAAATATATAAATTATTAAGCCACAAAAAGATATGAGTGACTCCCATATACATATTGCTAAGTGAAAGAAGATCATCTGAAAAGACTATACATTATTTGATTCCATTATGTGACATTATGGAAAAGACAAAACTGTAGATTAAATTAGGTCTCATTTGTTATTTTTGGTTTTGTTGCATTTGCTTTGGAGTCTGAAATATAAATTCTTTGCCTTGGCCAATGTCCAGAAGATATTTTCCTCGGTTTTCTTTCCTAGAATTTTTTAGAGTTTCAAATCTTATGCTCAAGTCTTTAATCCTTTTTGAGTTAATTTTTGTATATGATGAGAGATAAAGATCCACTGTCATTCTTTTGCATATGACTATCCAATTTACCTGGTATCCTTTATTAAATTAAGCTAAAAATTTTGTACAGCAAAAGAAATAATCAAGAAAGTAAATAGCCTATGGAATGAGAGAAAATATTCAGAATCTGCCC
>NW_003852400.1:46473253-46475830 GCF_000181295.1 Otolemur garnettii | reverse complement strand
TAACTTCCAGTTGTGCATTTCCCCTTCAATGTTTGTCTGGCAGCTGTTTGAATGAAATGGGTACCATAGTGTGCAGTGACATGAAATTTTTGGACATACTTAAGGGGTAATTCAGAGGTCATCCAGGCTAGACCATTCATGTGGTGATGGAGTAGAATCAGAGACATCAATATAAACCCAGGTTTACCTTAAATGGGTATAGCTCACACTGGAAAAAAGATACCTATGCATATATCCATGGATTAATATATTCACATATTAGAGACAATATTCTCCCAGTAACTTTGAAGAAATGACTCATTGAGGTAATGGTTGATTCTTGAACTGGGAAAGGAAATATACAAGATGAACTTGGAATATTCTGTAGTGCTGAAAAGTAAGAAAATGCTCAAAAAATAATGTCCACAATTATACAGTATGCGAAAGTAACACAGCTCTCAACTGAAAGAGCTTCCAATAAAATAAATAGTGTAGTCTTGAGTACCAAAGTAAACCAAAGTAAAATAAATGTCTATTAGTATATAGTGAGCTAAATAAATGATTAAATCAATGACTATATGTGGGTAGAGAAACAAATCTCCCATGCAGATGAATTCTAAATAATTTATTCCATACTCTATCCTCAAGCAGGAGGACAATAACTCTCCATTTCTCAAATGCGGGATGTGCATAGTGACGGCCTTCCAAAAGGTACAGGATGAAAATGGAGGAAAAGTGACCTTACAGCACAGAAACCTGGTAAACACTACATCCGCCACATCAACAGTGATAATCATATTGATAGTTTGTGCCATTGATCATGTTCTATTAAAATGGTATTTACCTCTGTGGTCTTCCTGCCAAAAAACCACAACCCAGATTAACTCATGAGAAAAATGACAGACAATTTCCACTTGAGAACCATGCTACCAAATACCAGAACTCCCCCATAATCATTGAGATTATGAAAAA
This sequence comes from Otolemur garnettii, assembly GCF_000181295.1. Lineage (NCBI taxonomy): Eukaryota > Metazoa > Chordata > Mammalia > Primates > Galagidae > Otolemur > Otolemur garnettii. The sequence goes on along the minus strand of NW_003852400.1, from coordinate 46,474,879 downwards.
CAAAATCTGAGAATCTGACAGTCAAGAGAGGCTGAAAGAGACGCTACTGTTAAATGCGATGTTGTATCCTCTATGGGATTCTGTTACAGAAAATGACATTAGTTGAAAACAATAGAAACATGGAGAAAGTATGGACTTTAGTTAATAAAAATGCTATGAGTTCTGGTTCATTAGTTGTAACAAATGTACCATCACGCACTATGGTACTAATACATTATGTTAATAATAGAGGGCCTAGGTCTTGAGCATATTGGGAGTCTCACTACTATTCTTAAATCTTTCTGTGAATCTAAAAGAGTTTTAAAATAAATATCTTATTTTTTAAAGTCATAGAACCATCCTCATCTCATTATACCATACTGACATTTTAGAATGTTGAGGACAATTAGATTACCCTAAGATCTTCCAGCAACAGAATAGTCAATATCCATAGAAATAATACAGAACCACAATGGCATTGGATTTCTCTAGTGGGAATATGAGAAATTAGAAGTCATGAAACACAGTGCTTTCACAATTCTGAAGGAAAAGGATTCCCAATCCGAAATTATATAAACAACCACACTGTCATTTGCTGATAAGCAGAGAATGAGTATTTTATTAGACATGCAAGTTCTCAAAAAGTTATTTCCCCTGAATCCTTTGTCACGAATCATGATCAAAACAAGGAAGAAACCAAATGAAGTAGAAGGCACTGGCTCCAGGATACAAGGGCTCTGACCCATGAGACAAGAGGGAAATTCTAAGTTGGCAATTGTGCAGCAGACTCGAAGATCCTTCATACCAGACCAAATCAAAAGGACAGAGGGCTTCAGAGGAGAAGTCTTTGAAAAAAATATGCATTGTATTAATTTCTAAAATAGTTATTATGTTTTAAGAGAGGATATGCATTATTGCAGAGAGTTTGGTGACTATAAAGATAACTGAACATAACTTTTGGAATGCCAGAAGGTTACAAGAAATACAATGAAATCATCACGCACTATTGGTTCACTTGTAAATAATACTTATGTAGTAAGGTGAACTTAGACTTGTGATATAATCACAATTATGATGTAAAACTCATGGAGGAATTTTTTTCAGAAGAAATTTATTTGCTGCGGTTTGGTAGTGGTATGAAAAAACTATATCTACATCTCAGATACTGAGAAGTCAAAATTTACTATATAAAACTGAGAAAATCAAAATGCCATTATAAGCTGGCATTTTGCAATTTGAGGCCCATGTTTAAGGAAACAGCTAAACAGGTAGAATGTGCTTCCTGAAGAATAATAAAATTTATAATGGGGGGATAGAGCAGGGGCTTGTGCTTGGACTCTAACTCCTTTCACAACTTCTTAATTTCCTACACAAGGAAAATGAGATTTTCATCAGTTGAATACATTTCTGGTCAATAACCTAAAATTGAGAGAACAGATTGAAATTAGAATGCTTTCAATGTAATTAGGAAATCAGTTTCTTGCATGTATTATCAGCCAGATGTACAAAAATAAAAATTAATGATATGCACTTATTACTTTGTATCACAAGGGGGAAAAAAGAGAGGATTTCTTTACTGAGTATCCTGAAAACAGTTACTCAAGGCAGGATAACCCTGTTTAGAGTCAAGTCTTTTTTTTTTTTTTT
>NW_003852400.1:46471775-46473035 GCF_000181295.1 Otolemur garnettii | reverse complement strand
TTGGCGGGCCCGGGCTGGGGATTCGAACCCGCCACCTTAGGTGTATGTGGCTAGCGCCTTAGCTGATTGAGCCACAGGGTCTGAGCCTAGAGTCAAGTCTTAATGACACAGGTGTGAAAAAACTCCCATCATCTGAAAGGACAGAGTATAATTGTAAATAACCAGAATAGGTTTTGAGGGGCAGGTTATTTGTTTGTTTGTTTGTTTGTTTGTTTTGCTAAATTGAAAGAATAGAGGAGAAATATAAGTAAAATGACAACGATTTTTATTTTATTGCTTCCATTGCTGAATTGAAGAAGCACACCCTTGGATAAGGGAAATAAAAGTTCTGACCTCAAAATATAACAAAATCACATATTAAAACTTCCTTTTGTCTCTTCAAACCTCGTGCAGAAATTTCAGCCTACTGGCATTTCCATTATCCTCCAACACAGTGTACAGCAACCAGGAAAAGTGCTATTTAAGATAATTACATTTGAAAGCTAAGGAGGAGGTAGAAGTAATTAATCACAGCTTCAAGCAACCATGAATACATATGAGCCAGCAAAGTGCCCAGAGAGAGATAATATTTACTTTGTTAAGATATAACCTATGCATCTATATGCATGTCATTGTTTCGTGAAATTATCTGTATATCCTCTGTTTCCCTTTTTGAGATCACTAAACTACTTCTCAGTAGGGAATATCCTTGCAGGCTCCATCACTCTGAAATTTCTCACATTGCCTCTTGTACAACAATTAAAAACATAAGTGATATGAAACAATTCCTTAATCCTTAGGAAATCCTGAACTCCTTTTTTCATAGGTAAACATAGAATTAAAAAAAAATGCAGGATCCAAATTTTGTTTCAGAAAGTATCACTCAGCGTGTGCAATTTATTTTGCATTGTCAGAATGAAGTAGTACTGTTTCAAAGTTTATGGCACCGTGATGGCTCAGATGTTTTCTATTCTGATCTCTGAACTGTCTCAAATATCACTTCTCTAAAATTCCACCCTTCTTATATCTGCATTACATGGTTTTGTTATAAATGGCCATGACAATTTAGATGTATGATCTGTCTTCTTTTACTGCCAAGTTTCTCTTCTTTCCTGGGCATACCTACGGACAGCCAGGAGATAGGAAAGAGTCAAAAGACTTACACCACTAACTAGTCACAGTTGAGTCAGAGGATGCTCACATTCACTGAAACAGATGGGTTTCCTCGTGTTGCTCCCTGAGTGGAATATCCTTCTCATCCACCCACTTTCCTGTTACTTC
>NW_003852400.1:46429046-46471755 GCF_000181295.1 Otolemur garnettii | reverse complement strand
GAAACATCTGTCTCTAATACAGTGATTGGATGTTCCTCAAGAATAAAAAAACCCATCATATTTGCTTCTGATTTGATGTGATTGACATTCCCAGCAAATATTTAATGAAATGTTTGGCAATAGAATGAAAAATTAAGTTAAAGAAATACAAACAGTAGAAGGGGTCTGTTCTCATCATTGCCTATTTGTTGAGTTACCGGTGCTCTTATGTTTAATTCATACTAGAATGCTACTCTTAATCAGTAGAATTTGTTGTAACTATAGTAGAACCCCATAGTTTGCCACCTCCCTACACCGACCACCTCCTAAGTTGACCTAATTTTCATAGAGGACACGCACCATGTGTAGGTATGCATCATTGCAGGAGGCCGATTTCCTTGTGTTGACCAGTTTGTTCCAGTCCCTTGGGTAGTCAACTTACAGAATTCCTACTGCATTTTCCAGGGAGTAGCATATTAATTTCTATTTATGAACTTTTAATATGTATTTATGACTTGTGAGAGTTTAGTTTTAAACACAAAATGAGCAGCATTTGTTCTCTGGGCCTTTGGTGCCATAGACTGCTACCTGAATCCCTCTCTGAACTACATGGTCTTCCCTGTTCAGTCTCTCCTTTCCTACTGTGTTATGCCTCTTCCTCTGCCTTGTGACAATGACATCTATTGTCATTGTTTGTCTCTGTTGCTGGTAGTCATGGTTTATGACATTGCACACACATAGAAAGCAGCAGTGTCAAGTCATAAAATCCTATCAGAGTGTCTTACAGGGAGATCTAATGAACTGTAGGAAGAATGTAGAGCAGAGAGTAAGAATCTAATGATAAATCTTATCTAGACACACTCAGTATTTTCAGAATGAACTATATAGGTCTCTCGTATTTGAGCACTTTGTCCTGTGTGCCTTCAGTAGAATTTGTTTTATAAAAACTCACGAAGAAAACAGAAACCCACTGGTTGTGCTGTTTCCTTACAGGAAAATAAAAATGACTACAGAATGGCACATTCAATTATATTATTTTACATCCTCCAAAGAGACCCATTTTAAATAAAGCTGCAACAATTTTAGCCACTTCTACATAAGGAAAATCAATCCAGATTGTATGCATATATACTCCAGCTTTCATCCCCACTCCATTTCATCTTCCTGTAGGGATTCAATGAGTTGTAAAGAAAGTAAACACATGAGATTAACATAAGGGCTTTCTCAGTGAGTTAGTAGCTCTCCAAGGTGATTCTACCCTTTCTTGGTCTCCACTATGGGCCCTGGGCTATGGTACGGAGTGTTTTTCGCATGATTGAAGTCCTCCAATGTGTACTGTCTTCAGGATGAGTTTATTAATATATGTTAACTCAGAGTTAAAAGATATTCAATAATATTGTACTATGACTGGAAGAAGACTGCTACTATAGCTTATCATCCATAGTCTGTCTTTTCTTTGTTAATTCCAGTAGTAGGAAACTTTAAATAGGCACTCAGCACAGAAGAATGGGAGGCTGAACTAATTGATCCACTCACTACACAACTGAATCTATTACTAAGTCAATTATTACTAATAATGAGAAATATTTCTAACCAAGAGACCAAGAAATGTATCTTTTCTCTCTTAAACATCCAGTTGGTCATTTCCCTTCCTATTTGCATTGTGAAGCTAACAGGCTCTGCAGGGATCAGGGATAGTAGATTTCCATGGGTCTGACACTCATGAAAGAGGCCAGTCAGTCATTCTTCACAGGCCGTGTGCTGTGACTTTAAAATGCCCTTTAATTGTAGGCTGCCCTTTGGTTCCATCTTGCCTTGCTCTTCTGACCTCAGTGCTGGGCTAGGGTAGAACTTAACCGTGACCTTCTCACTTAGAGCACCTAAGTTAGAACATTGGGAGTGGACACTTTCATATCAGCTCATGCTCTACCCTTCCATTTGCACCTGCCTTTTCTATTATTTTTGCACATTAAAGTATAAGCTGCTTTGAGAAAAGGCCATGTGCAAGTTAAGTCCACATTCTCTTCTTCACCAGAGCTTTGAAAACTCATTCATATATAGTATCCACTGGATATGAATATACACACACATATACATATAACCCAGTTTGAGATTGGTCCTAGATTCTCCCAAGTAATTAACTCTATTGAAGTATTTCCCCACTCAATTTTATGCTTCCTATAGTACGCATTTGCTTTGAGCATCATGTTACAATTATGCTGGTCTTTAAAGTGTCATTAATATTCCCTGTATTAATTACATCTTGTTAGCTATGTTGGCAAAAACTGTCTGTTTTCGTCTGATGTTATTAGATGAGCCCAGAGGCTAAAATGCAACTGGCAGATCCAAGAAAAGACTTCACCACTGTTAAGTTGCCTTTCCATGGCACAAAGAGAAAGGCCCTGATTTGGGATTTCCTGGCTCACACGTGATTTCTTAGGTTTCAACATGGTAACACACCTCTCCACTGAGATCAATTTGTAAATTCAATTCATATTAAAAATACCAGAAAGCCAAAGCCAAGGCACAGAATTAGCGAGGCAGATGTAACACAAATATAAGAAATTTTGTTCTTGTCATCCTGATCTTCACACTTTTTATCTATGTTTATCCTCGTTATTCCAGTTAAGAACATTTGAAATTAATTTAAGCAACAGAGAAGGGTTTTATGCTAAGCAATCATGAAGGCGAGAAGAGAAGACATGACAACTAAAGGCTCTGTGGAATCTGGGATGGAAACTGGGAACGGAAAAAGGACATAGGGTGAAAACTAAGGAAATCTGAATAATGGATGGACTATAAAATTTTAAACAATGACAAGAACTTCCTGAATCAAATATCATACCTCACCTTAAAAATCTGTATTCTAGAGCACTAAGATGCTAAATGCTGCATCAGTTTTTAGTAAAAGTAGGCCAATAATTTGGTGAAAAGAGAAAAGTTCTATTTTCTGTAGTAAATGCAGAAAAATACAACAAATTATCCATAGATGTTATGTAGCTTCCTTGTCCAGTTTTGTGAACATTAACCTATGCCAATTAAAGTGTTCATTTTAAATATGAACAGTGTCATTGCTTATAATCAAGAATCAGTTTAGGAAATAAGACATTTCAGTACTTGTCAAATCCCTGCCATCCATTTCCCTTCTAAGAACAGTGTCAAGTCATGTATTTTAAGCATCTCTCTCTTACCACTTCTGTAATATGCTCTTCTTCATTTCCCTTGTAAGATGTGTGGTTTGTTCACTCAACCCTAAATCCTATTCTTTCATTATACTTTCTCTACAGTCCAGATTTTCAATCTACAGAAAGATCAGAAACATATTCCCAGCGTGGAATCTCTTATTATAATGAGTTAAAGCTCTACTGGAATATCTTAAACTGCTGTGGCATCTGCACAGATCATGCTTTGTATTAAGAAACTACACATGGTGGTAGATTTATTCATGTCTGCTCTCCAAAATATTTGCTTACTCTATTAGTCTACAATGCCAAAACTTCCAGCAGCTTCCTCCTCAGCCTTCTTGAGGGTAGGTAGATATTTCCAGCAAAAAGAGTGTGAACCCTAATCTGGGAGGTAAAAGATCTGGTTCCTAAATAAGATTGGTTTTGAATAGACTGTTTATCCTCAGGGCAATTCTGTTTCCTGCCTAGCACTTTCACCACTGATAAGTTGAATCGGGTCCCTTCTAAGTCTAACAATTTATGAATCTGGGGTGCAGAAAATAAAAAGGATATGATCAGAGGAAAACCAGAGTAAAAAGTTAATTTCAGCAAAAACACAGAGGTGTAGATCACCTTATCTCCATGGATGGTAAAGGTTAGTCACAGACTTCTCCAAACTATTCTCTTGGCACAACCAGAAAGCTTTTCCTCCTGCCCCTAATGAGAAATCAACTATCCCTTTCTGATTTCACGTGGCATGCTGTATTCCTCATAACCATTTATAAGTCCCACATTTGATTATGATTATTTATGAATACTTTATCTTAAAGTATGGAGTCAATGAATAAAAGAAATTAATATGTGAAAAAATACCATGTCAGTCTTATTTGGGTACAGTAAGTAAATCAAAATTCAAATGCCTCTGTCTTCCATGCCTGAGGAAATTAAAAGGTTAAATACATTATCTACAAGACATTACAAGTCTTTTGACAAAGCATAGAAGAAAACATTAGTATCCAAGCAACCCAGATAAAGTGCTTTTTAATTTGGCAAGCTTAAAGCAAGAAAAAAAAAAAGATGTGTGTTTTAAGAGAAAAATTGCTTATAGATCTACCCCATCTTAAGCAGGCAAAACCAAATTCTCGGAGCCCATAGTCTATTGCTCAAACTTTTATAGAGGTGCCAGGAAGAAGTCAAAACTGTATAAAACATAGCCCTCCCCCTATTTCATTTAAGACACTTCTCATCTAATACAGAAGAACAGAATTAAGAAAAATAATTCTTTAAATAAGACAAAAGGGCAAGTCAAGAGCCCGAGTAGTGGCTCAGTTCAAAGACCATCAGAAAGCCTTACAAAGAATCAGCCAGGGTGGGCGGAGTGGCTCACACCTGTAATCCTAGCACTCTGGGAAGCCGAGGTGGGTGGATCACCTGAGCTCAGGAGTTGGAGAGTGAGACCATCTCTCCCAAAAAATAGAAAAAAACTAGCTAGGGGTGGTCCTAGCTACTCTGGAGAGTGAGGCAAGAAGATGGCTTGAACCCAGGAATTTGAGGTAGCTGTGATAGCTATGATGCCAGGGTGATAGAGTGAGACTCTCCCAAAAAGAAAAAAAAAAATCAAGCCTGCTTTACACTCAGCAAGGGGTAGTAGACCAGAAGGTCTACCCAAAAGAGGAGAAACACTGGGCTTTACTCAGGCAAGAGGAGTGTTTATGTCTGTGTGTGTGTGTGTGTGTGTGTGTGTCTATGTGTGTGTCTTTGTGTGTACACATTTTGTCTTTCTTTGGTGGGTGCATTCTGTTTTTTCCTTTGAATCTGGACTTAACTTGCTTTTGATTTTGTAAAATGACTGAATAGACTGCAGCAGATTTACTCACACGTCATGCTTGGTTGACTGGCCAATGAGGAGACCTCACAGAAAATCAAAGGATCTGGAGGGGGAGTCAGAGGATTGATTCTCCCAGCTTCCAAACTGAGCAATTGTCTCAGTCTGGCAGTGTCCTGAGACCACAGTCATAGATATTTTTTGGCATTATATTCATGATCTGAAAACAGGAATTTTGGCTGGGTTCAGATCCCTTGATCAATTGGACCTTAATTGACCCCTTGATCAACTTTCTGATAAGTTAAGATTGTTTTCATATAACTCTGTATTTCCAAATTCTAGTAGCTATTCCAGCCTTTCACCTTGAAAGATCTGTTCTAAGAGTAGTAATAGCTCCGCTGTTGCTAACACTTAGGTCCTGCACTATTCTTTGTGTATTCTCTGTACTCTGCCCAAACCTTTGTAAATAGGCTTAATAATATGCCTCTTAAGTTGTGCTAATGTAAGCAGGCCATTATGATTTTTTCCTGGAATAGTGAGTGATACAAGTAGACTGGAGAAAGGACGTGGATGTAGGGACACGTGATAGAATAATCACAATACAGAAATTCTACATAGTTGGAAAAATCAAAATATGTTAAGTTTGAAGAAGTAGAAGATCATGAACCACTCACCCAAAATGTTTAATGATGAATGCGTAGAGACACCCTTGAACAGAAATGAACATGAGAATGAAGCGCTGGTGCCTTCCTCCCATCTCCCACAGCTCTTCTCCGCCCTGAGCTCCAGGTTTCCCACTGCTGTGCAGCACATGGTTAAGCTCCTCAGGCATTTGTCTCCCACTTATCCTGCTCTATGAAGCCTGAACTGGAGTATTACAATACAGAGTTATTGATCTTGGGACTCACAGAAGTCATGAAATCAATAGAAATTGTGTGTGAAAAATGAGTATGTATGTGAATTTTTGTTGGGAGTGGAAATCATTGACTTTCCTTAGATGCTCAACTGAGCCTGTAATCCCTACCCCCATTCACACAGTGTTTTAGTGTGAAGGATTTATTAATTTCTGATCAAAGGTCCATGAAGGTGTCTAGTGGCACAGTGAACACAGTAGGTACAAAGTGCACATATTCTGTTGTACTGCCCCAAAAGGCAATAGGTTCTACTATGGTGTTCGTAAGTTAAAACACGTGGGTTCATATCATGAATGTAATTAGCTAGATGACATTGAAAGTTTTCTTAATCTTTTTGATCTTAAAGGAACAAGAACAATAAAAAGACCTACATCAGAGTATAATTAAGGAAAATAAGTGAGATATTGCTAATATGAACTCCTTGTAAACTATAAAGCACCAATGCCCCATTCAAGAGTATTTTTATTTTAAATGATACTCTTTTATTTAACCTAGAATAATAAAACTCCAATGTTGTGTCCAGGTATAATTGTTTTATGTATTTTAATAACTTCTGTCATATAATATAAAAAAGTTATTATGAGCTTAAACAATCCTAAAACTAAAGGTCTTCTGAAATTCTTCTCATAACAATTTCTACACAATTAAATGTTGTTATTGCATGTTATTTAAATTGAAAATATTTTTTAAAAATGGATTTGATATCTGAAAATCTTTGTCAGGAGCAGTATCTATTGAATCATGTATTATCAGTTCCTTCCCTATTATGTGAAAATTTTTGAGGTACTTTGATGCCACATTTATTTTAGTGCCTGGAATCAATTCATTGTTGTGAATTAGAGACAGCCTTATCACTGTAAAGAATTTAAAAATTATTTGAATTCAACCTCTGATCTTTATTATTATGTGATTGTGTGTTTGAGCTTCTTTAGCTACATTTTGAATAACAACATTTAGCTCACTGAAAAAATGGAGATAATTCTGTGGGTCCTCTGTACACTTTCTTTGCACCTTCCTACCCCTCCACCCCCCACCCCTTGGCTGTGGAGCACTTCTCTGTGGGTACGGGGGCTGCTTTGATATAATTAAGTTATGGAGAGCCTGGGAGTTCACATTAACCTCAAAATGATCTTTAATCAATAACTGACTGGTGCCAGCTTCCTCAGCCAAAAATCACTCCCCTGCAAAGCCATAACTTTCTCTCTAGACCTCCCTTCTGAGATCAGCCCAATGCTGACCACCATAGAACTCTGCCTACGTCGCATCTGTGCTGGCCCTCCTGCCCTCTTACTCCTGCTGGCCTCATTCTCTTAATGGATTTACCTAGAAGCTTTTTAAAAATAATTCACTGGCATAGGGATCATCATCTCAGCATTCCTCTGGGGAAACTGACCTAAGTCCTATTGTTTCTAGAACATTGTGTATAATTGACAAACAGGGGCATTAATTTTATTAGGTATAAAAACTGAACAACTTCCAAGTGTGCTTATTTTGTGCTTAACACCTAACCCTTGAACATCTGAATTATTACATTTTAGGAATGTAATAATTGCTAAAATATAATATTTCAGTCAGATACTTCTATTTTTTATTGTATGAATTTATGAGGTTCATCGTGATTTGAGGGGATATATCTTGAAATGATTAAATCAAGTTAAGTACCAAGTCATATAATTTAAACAAAAGCTATTTGAGAGGAAGAGATGTGTCAAATGGTATCTTGACCAAATCGATGCTAATTGGCATGCCTTTGATTATATTTATAAAAACTCTTCAACATATAGAGAATTCAGCACAATATTGAAATTCAAGTGATTCTTCCTCTTTGGATTAATATGATTATCTTTAGAACTATGTCCACAAATTCATCAGATAATCAAATTTTGGACTACATTTCTGTGAAGAAAACAAAACCACAAAGAATCATTATGTAATTAAATATATAAGGCAAAGTATCATTGGAGAATTGAATGAAATAATCGTGAATCAGGACTCTTCTCTCCTGTTCCAACTGTTGACTTCATATGCTCTTAAGCCTATTACTTAATCTAATTTGTCCAATATTTTATAACATGAACTCTGCCCTTTGTTTCAAAGGATAAACACATTTTCAAAATGATGAATTGATTGATTTACTCTACTAGCTAGTGTCACTTAAGCTTCAATATGAATCATGATTTATTATGTTATTCTGAAGAATTGAAAATTTTATCTGATTTATTATATTGATTGTGGTGAGGAAGGTGGAGACTTAAATTGTCTGAGAGCTACTTTGGGTTAAAGCAGCAGGGTAGTGTTCCATAAATGCTGTATTTGATGTTTTCCTATAATGGTTCAGCTTTTAGAATTATTGAAAACCTCTATTATCCAGAATTTCTTTATCTAGTAAGAAGCTACTCAGTTTAATTTGTACGCCAATGAAATATTCCAATGGAAGGAATTTTTGACTTACCTAAATAATAGTAAAAGTTAGATTAGAAGCATCCATTGCTTTGTAATATTTAAGGTACACATCATGACATTAATAAAAGGTACATGAATTTTCAAAGCCTCAAATTTTATCTTTTTATGCTTTACTAAGTTCACAAAACAGGTAGTAGGAGTGCGATTTCTGAAACTCGTAACAGATTTCACATATTTCCTTCCTTTTACAAAAATATGACTTTAGCATGCCATCATTATTGTCAAAATGTCAATTATTCCATGACCTGGACTTTCTTATTGATTTACCTAATTAAAAAGCTACATAGATTTTTACTGTATTTTCCAAATAAGTTTCAACTTCAAATATACTTTTTTAAAACAAGGAATGCCTATTGGGATGGAGTCTTAATATTTTTCTTTATTTTCTCCTTTTGCTGTATTTTGTTGTTGTTGTTTTTTATTTGCTTTGTTGCATTTGTATTTTCATGAAGGAAATTCCTCAAAGATTACTAAGAGACATAAAAATATGTACATAGGAAACCAAGAAGTAGTCTAGGAAGAAAGGAATAAAATGAAATATCAGCCTATTGCATCCGAATTGGAATACAGATAAATTGAAGTGACCACATCTAAGGTCATAGCCAGAAAAGACACGAGGAATTTCAGAAGGTAAGTTCTTCATGAGTGAGGGAGTTTGGAACAAGTTTCTCCAACTAAATCCTAGAGACAAATTTGTCACTAAAGAAACCTGATGTATACACAAAACAAACTCTCCTATCCAGCCACCCTGACTTTATGAGAGATAGTATAAGAGTTGTTTAAAGAAAATGCTTAAAGAAAGGGAGTCCTGGGGCAGCCCCTGTGGCTCAAAGGAGTAGGGCACTGGCCCCATATGCTAGCAGTGGTGGGTTCAAACCCAGCCCTAGCCAAAATTGCAAAAAAGAAAGAAAGGGAGTCCTGGCCTGTAGTGGCAGAGTGACATAGGAGATCACTCCTGAGCATAACAATTGGGAAGTTTTTCCTTTTCACTTGCATCCAAAGATGAAATTGGGTCAGCAATCAGATCTCAGGACATTGTCACCAAATGACATTCTTTAGAAGACAGTGGGATCACAAGGCTACCAGGTTGCTAATGAAGAGGACGGGAAGAAAGATTTCAGAAGAGATGCGTTGGGGAGTTCAGGGTTGCTTAGTTTGCTGAGATAGTTGTGATTTTACTTTTATACTTATAGGAGATAAGGAATATGCATACACTACATTAGTAACAGTAAAATATGTACTTATGCCACAGAAGAGGCATTGAACTAAGATACCGAAATCTGGAGCTGAGTGTCTTACGTTCAGAGCCGCCATGCCACAGTCTACGCATCCCTGCAGGCAACACATATTAAAATGTCTATAATATTCTTTTGAAGGCAGATTTAATTAATAAGATTGCCCTTCATAAGTTACTACTCAGAAGAATCAAGTTATTTACATTGTTTCATGGAAGAAAACTCAATTTACAGTAAGTTTACAACTTGAATAATTCAGTCAATAAGATGTAGACCTTCAGCTAATGGAGTTTTAAGTTTTAAACCAAGTTGAGTGTGGCAACAAGTTCATATAATAAGAAATCTCTTTATTATAGAAGAAAAGGAAGTTTAATGGTTGTTTTGACCTATGCAACTCATCAATAGTTCCCAGTCTGCCTTGAAAGAATTCCATTTTTAATGGCCTCGTGCTCCACTAAATGGCAAAATTTCAAAGGTTACTTCTAGTATAATCAGCCAAATAGATCAGCAAACAGGTTTCACAGCAGCAGAGCTTAGGAAACCACTGTGTCCTGAAGAAAAGGTCATATATTCAAAGTACTCCATTAAAAGTTGTTTCTACATGCTTATATTAAAATGAATTTTAAATAAAAACAATACAACAAGAATAGCCAAGTTTTACATGTCTGTGTGCTAATAAGTTTGTACTAAATAGCTCGTTTCAATGCACAATTTTCTCAGTATTCTCTGGTTCTTTATTCTCTCCTTTAAAACATGTTTATGATTCCCTCAATCTAAAAACTTCCAGTCCCGGGAGAGACCCCTGATGGTGGTTCCCCTCGTGGACTGTGGGTATCTTGAAGATGGGAACTTCTCCTGTGTTTCTGCTGGTTAACAGTGTACCTAACATTCAAGGGTTGTCTCAACAACTGAATGAACCCAAAGCTTCACTTCATCTCTTAGCTGCTTGATTTTTCTCCTTTTCAGTCATTTCTTACTTTTTTTCATCTTTTTATAATTTTAATTATAAGCATTCTTCAAGATTTTAGCTTAGATCTTCTATTTCTATTATATGTGATATCTTTTATCAATGACACCCATATTTATAGATCGGATTTAAAATGCTATTTCTTCTAAGAGATTTTTCCATATCTTCCTCAATGAAATGATTTTATTCTCTTCTTTAACACGCATTTTTTACCCCAAATATGCCACCTAATTTGTTTCATAATAGTAGTGCTAAAGCCTTGGACACATATGTTGAAGACAAGAGTGACTGCTATCAAAAATTAGAACAAAAGTTATCCTTCAGTCCAAAAATAATATAAACCACATTATTTTCTGAATCTTAAGTGAAAGACAAGTTTTAAACTGAAGAATCATTTCAAACCAGAATAAAATGTATCATGCCTAAAATCACTGAGGTCACTTAACCAGGTTTCATCAGCCCCAGGCAGGAGGAGCAAAGGTGGTGGAGAAGACTCACCTTCTTCTCCTGTCTGAGCAGCAGAGGAAGAATCCTCCCAGGTTTTGCATGGGGCTGGCCACGGCAGGTGGTTCATCGTGCCCAAGGCATTTGGATTCATCTCCATGGTAAACTGACAGTGATGCCCCTTGAACACTCCAGTGGGTGTATTTGCACACCAAAGCAAACTATTCATGGAAGTATTTAGGGGCCTAAAAGAAGGAAAACCAGTGGAATTCACGTTTAAAAAATCTTGCAAAATTCTTGAATCAATTCAGGTAACAGGACCTGGTGGGAGCCCTTGCTGAGGAAGTGAAAGACCCAAAGGGAAGACGTTACAAAGAAGAAAACCAAGTAGATGTGGCCCTGTGGTGGCCTTGATCATCACGCTTAGGAATGTAGCCTCCCCAGCCAAGAAGTGCTGCCTGTCAGAGGATCACGCGCACCCTGGCAGACTCATCAGTCCACACTAAGTGTTGCACAGCCGCCCGCCAGTTCTCAGGGAGGACAGGAAGCAGAATCCCAGCCGTGCACTTGAACTTGGTCTGCAGCAGAACTCCTCAGGAAGCTGGGCAGAGATCTCAGAATGGTCAGCAGGTCACCTCAAGAAGCTTCCTGCTCCAAGTTGCCTGCAGCACCAAAACAGCACAGCAAAAGGGGGCCTGTAGTTCAAAGACGACCTAACGCAGGGTATCGCTTCCTTCACCGAGTTGGGAAGCCTACCTCGTGCAAAGACCGGGGAACAGTATTTCACAAACAGCTGCTGGTATTTTAACTACTGTTGAGGAACTGTGAATTTTTAAACAGACAAGTCACTCTAAGCAAATTACATTTGATCAGGGTGTCACGTTTGATGTTATTCAGAGAACAAGATATTATGTATATCAATGTGTACGCATGAGAGAGGGAGAAAGCGTGAGTCTGTGTGTGTGCGTGTAGGAAGATTTTTCTATGAAAATGTAGACATATATATAAAGAGGATTTGCCTTTATATATGGGGATATGGATACAAGCACACACCCTCCCTCACATAATTGGACATTTCCAAGAACTGAAAACCCATGTGAAGTATTTTAGGTGGCTTCAAAAATAATCCCTGGAGTTTTCTTGAAATACCACTTTTTTTATATTACATGAAAACCAAAACATGACTGTTACTGTTTGTGTGAACCAAAGGATATTTCTGATCTCAGAGCTGCCAATCATAAGGTACTAAAGGTTTGTAAAACATCCACTTCTCCCGAGTCTGGGATTGCCTCTTTTTCTTGGTATCTGTGGAGTGCTATTTCTTTTTTTCCTGTTAGAAAGCAGTACCTTAACTGCTTATGTCTCTGACTGCCATAGTTTTTTTTATTATTATTATTTTTGGATACATAACTCCAGAAAAGACAATAATGTGTACTTCTGTGAGGATATTCCAATGATTTAAATTTCTATTTTTTGATTGTAAATTAGATGCCTATTATGAGAAATGAAGAGGAGAGTATAAAGGTACTGACTTGGTTGTCTTCAGTGGTATTTTGATACCAGCTCATTGTATCATTTCCATGCTGTGAGATTTGGAGGGGATTGTGGCAGCAGCAGCTTCCCTGCCCTTGACTAAGTCAATCTTGAGACCATCGCCTGGAGCAGGGAGCCCTCCCTTGTTACTAGTGAAAGCCTTAGAGGAAAACTCCAACCACCTGGCCTGTATTTTTGGTGGATGTTTTTATTCCCCCTGGGGAGTTATCCAACTTGTTTCTAAAACAAACAAAAGCAGCACAGAAAAGAACAAAAGACTAGGGTTGAGAATGAACAGTAAGTGGATGTTCAGACTTGCCCAGTCTGTGTGAGCTGACAATGGTATTAAAAAGGGCAGTGTTTGGTGTCAGGCAACCAGAATGACCAGCCTGGAGTACAGGCACCAGATAGCTACAAGTATTTTATACAACAAAATTGATAACATGGAAATTATCTTCTGTGTTTGTGCTGGAGTGACCTATATCGTTAATTCAGGATGAACATTCAATGGTAGAGATAGAGAATCTTCTTAGGCTGCTTCTCATCTAAATTAATAGGAATAAATCTGCTAGAGACCAATCATAGTCTATATGGTTGATTCAGGATGAACATTCAATGGTAGAGATAGACAATCTTCATTGGCTGCTTCTCATCTAAATTAATAGTAATAAACCTGCTAAAGACCAATTATAGTATTGGTCCCTGTAGGTATCAGTCATGAAAAAATTATTTGGGCGCCATCCTGGCTCTAGGTGTTATGGGCAAATTTCTAAAACATCTTTTAAAAGATACCAGTTAATTATGATGCTCAATATTGGCAACAAATACAGTTTTGTATGGGCCTGTTGGTATAAACTCAGATAATAATAATAATAATAAAACAGTATGACTCAAATGAGACATGCTTTGCTGAACAGTTTCTGCTCTTCCTATCTGTCCTGTCATGGGAGACTTCCACGTTGCTATTTTGCTATTGTTCCTAAGAAGAAAGTGCCTCTGGTTGGGTTACCAGTCCTTTACAACTCAGCTTGAATTTCACAACAGTGCTTGTGAGAATCCATGTGATATATACTGAAATTTCATCATGCTCTGATGCAAAGCTTACCTTCCATGATATTGAATGTGATATAGCTGTAGAGAAGTACTTCCTTGCCTCACATAAGGATTTCAAGCTCATTTAAATTATGTAGACAAATCAAAGTGAAGTGGCATTACTTAATTTTTGAGCAGGTACGATAAGCAAGTCAACAGTAAAAATGCAAAACATAAGTTACTTTGAAAATTCAACCCCAAATTCCTTGACTTTAGCAAAATAGGAAGTCATGGACTTGAAAATTTGACATTCCCTGTTTGTACATTAAAATCCACAGCCGAAATTATGATTTAAAAAAAAATACAGAAACACGTTTGAACTGTGGACCTTATGGGTACAATTTGAAATTGTTTGCAGCATCTTAGTAGGCTGAACTACTAAGAACACATACCAAACCCATCTCAAAAGTTAAGTTAAAAGGTGGGATTTATTTTTTATATGAGAATATTATTTATCCCTATTCCATACATACTCAGGACAAAGAACTTTGCTCAGGGGCACACCCTATAATGTTGTTGTTATTTCTTATAGACTAGTCTGCAGTCCTGCTTACTCAAAATAAACCAAATACCTGAGACCTTTACATAAGTAGTATGTACTGATGCCAGTAACTACCTCTGAGTTTGACATAGATCAACATTTCTAAACATGTGCTACCAGTTCCCCTATTTTTATTTCACGTAAGAAACCCCTGAAAGCAGTGATTCTTAACCTGTGGATCGCACCCACAAGAACTGTATTAAAGGGCCGTGGCCTCAGGAAGGTTGAGAACCACTGCTCTAAAGCAACATTCCTCAACTCCTTGCATATCTGAATATCACTGACACGAGCACATCGTCCATTTACAGGGGTGAATAGTATTCTGTTCACAGCAAGAGGCTACCCCATAGTTGATGTTTGGCACACCTGTGTGCTGTTCCAGCCTCACAGGTGACTGGTAATTCTCTGGTACAGAACCTTTTACCTATATTATAGATAGAAATTTACAACTGCATGCTTCTTACAAACACTAGTAAATAATGAAGCATTCCATTTCAGCTTGCAGAGTCTCCAAGCATGTCTTTAAAATGATCATGCATTTTACTTTAAAAATTACAGGCATTGTTCAACTTAAGCAAAACAGAACACAGAAGCAATCTCTCTGCTTTGCGCAGAGGTGGGGATGAGAAAGGAGTAGCAGGAGGAGGGTCCACGTAGGAGTGTTTTGTGTATTTGTGCTGGGCACATAGTTTAAAAGATGCCAGTCTTCTTCATTTCTGTATGTGTTGCCCTGAAGCCAAGCATATTGCAACATCATAGCCCCAGGCACATAACTAACTAGCACTGGTTTATCCAGGAGTGAACAGGCAGTACCATGTCTAGCCATTGAGGAAAAGAGTCCATGTAGAGCATGGTTTTGCAGAGGTGACTGATGGTGAGATAGCGGGTCTGCAAATGAAGTTGCATTTCAGCCAGACTCACCCTCATGTCAACATAAATATATATAATTTCTAAACAAACAAACAAAAATTGCCAGTCTCTAAGGCCTATGAGCTATTCATTTGCTACAAGGCTGATCGTAGTGGAGACATTTTTATACTTGCATTTCCAGTCTTTACTACAAGACTTTGGATGTATCTTTTTTACCTACTTGTAACTTAGAAGTTCAGTGTGCAATGTAAGGAAAAAGATCAATAAAGGTCATGCTATTAGCACCATTCCACCACCAAATAGGGAATGCTTTGATTGCTGAGGTGGTTTTTTTATGGGCTTTGCACCGGTGTGACCCCAAGTCACTGCTGGTTATATTTAGTTTGTGAATAGAGGCCCATGAAGTGTTAGCAGACTTTGTAATATCCACTTTAAGATGAATTATAGAGGACATGAGAAATCTTATTAAGTCTTAAAATTAATTTAAATTAATTTATCTGTTTTCTGGAAGACATGTTTATCATAAAATATACATGTGCATTTCCCCTTTGGTTCTAAAATTTGAGAAAGTACTTGTAAGTGTAGCTGCACCGACTAACTTCTAGATGTCTCATTGAGACTCGTTTGTTTTAGAGACTAACAACTTGTTGAAAGCATCAAGTTCTGTCTGGCATAACTATCAATAGCCTCTTCATGATGTGGTGGTTATGCAATCTATGTCAATAGTCATTCAGACAGAGTGAAAGAGTGACATAGGATTCATTTTTAAATTTTATATTTGGAACAAAGCTTCGAGGATAGTAAAGTACTCTACTGTGAGAAAGTATTATGATAGGTAATACATCCACAGCTTACCACCTGTGAGAGTCACTGGCTTGAAAATGATGGTGTTGACTACCTCTTGAATCCCTTACATCTATCAACCACTGGCACCAGCCCACATGCTGACTTTAATTAGTGTGTGCTGCTTTTTGGTGTTAACAACCCTAACCATCCTAGAGACAAAATGAACCCTGATTTTTATGTGTCTTTAATACGGTTTTTTATATAGTATTTTTAAATTACCCTATAGACCAGCGGTTCTCAACCTGTGGGCCATGACCCTTTTGTAACAATGAAAATACATCCTGCATATCAGATATTTACATTATGATTCATAACAGTAGCAAAATTGCAGTTATGAAGCAGCAACGAAAATAATTTTATGGTTGGGGGTCACCACAACATGAGGAATTGTATTAAAGGGTCGCAGCATTGGGAGGCATTAGGAAGGTTGAGAACCACTGCTGTAGAGTATTTAGATTACCTCATCATCCATTTTGACTCATATTATTTATTTACCAGTGAAAATATCACTTGAACTGTATGTTTTCAAAGGACAAATAAAGTGGAAATTTAGAATGGCTCCTCTCTCGTGTGCAGCCATCTTGATGGTCTAACACACCCTTTGCCTTTCTGCAGGCCAGGGATTCAATATTCTCGTTTCTGCCTAATGTCATATTCTGCCATATGGATATGCAGAGGTTTAAAAAAATTACTTGATTAAAAATAAAACATGCAACGTTGGCATTTAAAAACAATCATTGGATGAGAATAAAATAGAAACTGAGAATTACTCTGTACTAGTAAGTATTTAGTTTTATGTAATTCCAGCATCATACAGCTTCCACATTCCAGTTTCTCTTCCCGATCATGCTCAAGTGACAATACTGCTTATTTTCCTGATAAAACAGAGAACTGATCAATAACGACTTTCCACAGGATGCCACCAGTGGGATTATCCCACTGCCTGCTTCTGTGTGCATCACCATTTCTTCACCGAAGTCATTACTGAAAAGTTGTCAGTGTCCCTATGTAGAACCAGCTCCTGTGCTGCTGCGCTGGGCCTCATCTTCTGGGATCCACTCAGGGACATCACTTGGTGATTGTCCACACTTTCCCTGAGTCCTCAGTTCCTCCCTTTCTCATATGTTTTTCCCATCATGAGTGAATATGCTAAAATACCTCCCATCTAGGAAGGAAGGAAGAGAGGGAGGGAGGAGAGGGAGAGAGAAGGAAAGAAAGAGAGAGAAAGTGTGTGTGAGAGAGAGAAAAGAAAGAAAAAGAGAAGGGAGGCAGGCAGGCAAGCCCCAGAGATTTAGAATGTGCTTGTGTTAGGGTTTTTCTAGAGAAACAGAACTAAAAGAATATGTACACATGTATAAGAGGAGGTTTATTAAGGAAATTGGGTCACCTGATTATGAAGGCTCAAAAGTCCCAGGGTATACCTCCTGCAAGATGGAGAATCAGAAAAGCCAGGGGTATAATTCAGTCTGGGTCTGGTGGCTGAGAACCAGGGGAGCTGATGTACCTCCAGGTCTGAGGCTGAAGGCCTGAGAACTGGGAGGTGGAGCATTGAGTCCTGGAGTCTACAGGCCAGAGACCCAGGAGCTCTGAAGGCTGAAGTCGGGAGAAGGAGGATGTCCCAGCTGGGGAAGAGAGAGGGCGCATTTGCTCTTCCTTCGGCTTTTGCTGCTCTCGGTAAGCTCTCGGGTTTGGGGCGAGGCCTACTCACAGGGAGGAGAGTGATCCTGACTCAGTTTGCTGATTCAAGTGCTACACTCTTCCCACATACGCTACACCCTCACATCTTCACAGATACACCAGAAAAATATATTAGCAGCTCTCTGGACATCCCTTAGCCCAATCAAGTTAAAATATAAAATTAGCCATTGTGGTCAACTACAAATACATTCCTCTAAATATTTTCTCTACTGGTTTTCTTTCTTTATCTCTCTTTGTCCAGCTCACTTTAATCCAGCTCTGATCCTATTTTTCCACAGAAGCATCTTACTTTGAGGTGACAAATGGCCTGATATTGTTAAATCCTATCATTCATTATCAGTCCTCATTTTTTAAATGCTTATCCTAGGGGCTGGATTTGACACAGTTAAAAAATCTCTAGAAATGGGCTGCAACCAAGTGCTTAATACTATCAATCCAGATAATCCCTCAACCACAAATGTGAGGGAGCAGAACAGGCCATCGCTAAGGTTCTACCACATCATACAGCTGCAACAGAAAGTATGGACTACAGCTTGCCATCCTGACTGTTTTCTTCTGATTATGCAACTTTTTGTTTTTTTTTGTTTTGTTTTGGTTTGGTTTTGACTGGGGCTGGGTTTGAACCCACCACCTCCTGTATATGGGGCCAGTGCCCTACTCCTTTGAGCCACAGGTGCTGCCCTGATTATACATTTATTTATTTGTTTATTTATTTATTTATAGAGACAGAGTCTCATTTTATCACCCTCAGTAGAGTGCTGTAGTGTCACAGCTCACAGCAATCTCCAGCTCTTGGCCTTAGGCAATTCTCTTGCCTCAGCTTCCCAAGTAGCTGGGACTACAGGTGCCTGCCACAACGCCTGGCTATTTTTTGTTGCAGTTTGGCCAGGGCTGGGCTTGAACCCACCACCCTCCATATATGGGGCCTGCTCCCTACACACTGAGCCACACTGCTCCCTACACACTGAGCCCTGGTTATGCAATTTAAAAGCCCCACGTACCAAGTTCCAGGATTCCCCTGTCCAAATCTGATATCTGCCCATTAGTCCTAATGAACTTCTGAGAGTAATTTTTGTTTTCAATTATATTTGGCAACATTTTATGTAAATGCCGTGCCTGTGTTCACCAGAAAATTGGTATATAGAAAATTTATTTTTCCTTTCTCAACTACTTGAATTAAAGAAAAGTTGGCCTGATAATATCAACTATGGTGTTCAGTGTAATTTTTCTCAGAGATGTATGGGAGCTGGCACTGAGAATTTGATAGCCATTTCCCAGAATTCTTTACCTGAAAATCCCAACCAAATTCTTATTTAGTTGAATCAATGTTTTATTATAATCCATAGTATGCCGTGTGCTTCCTTAGTAAGAGCAGATTTTTGCTTGCATCCTTGATGCTGTAAGTAACCTGTATACATTTAATGTCATTCATACTTCCCACCTTAAGATTCTCAGAGCTGCGAAAAGGGTCCTCAGGATAAAAAGGTCTAAATCATGACTTTTATTCCCTGTTAATGACCATTTCTCACTTTGATACTATTAGTGCCTGCCAAGTATCTATTTTAACCCTTTGTGACTGTTTGTCCGTGTGCATTTTGGGCTCGAGAATGGAGGCCCGAATCCCATCTTTAGAAACTGTATGCTGGTAAAGAGAAGTAGCTCAAGTAATTGACTGGTGAATCCACACTGGCGAATTAGACCCTGAGTAACAGTTTTCCTTTTAATAGAAAATTTTTGCTCTTAACTATGTAAAAACATATTATTTTTCCCTAAGTAAAAAATTATTATATAAAAATAATTATTTCCGTTAGTTATTTTCATTCTAACTAAAACATACTTTAAAATTCGTAATAACTTAATTCTCATAAAGCAGAGTTCTAATATAATTTTAAAGACCAGTTTCCCTGTATTTATTTTTTCCTCTGCATCTTCCCACAGGTAATGGAAGATTTTGTGAAAGTTTTGTGAAACTGTAGATTTAATTTTCTGTGCAAGTGTTTTGCATGTAGTCTATCAATTTGGTGGCATTTTAAATTGCTTTAGTAAGACTTCCTGAATCACTGAATCTTATCTGAACATAATTTACTTTAGGAAGTGCTGTTATTAACCACTCAGTGTATTATATCTTAGAATGTCTTCATTTGTTTCTATTTTATTTAAAATTATTGGAATAAAATTGCATTATGAGCTCACTCAAGATTGGGGAAAATAAATGAATTTCTCATAAACGCTATGAGTCAAATTTAAATCCATATTAATGCAAATATACTTTTGCTGACCTTGAGTGAAAAGCAAATTCATTGCCTTGCTGTCTTCCTTGAGATTATAACCAAGCTGACTGTAAGTTTTGATTATCTGTTTAGAATAGAGAGATTTGGTAACTGATTAATACCCTCAGTAAGATGAAATAAGGATGTTTTCTCTCATATTCTTTAGTCTTACTTTAGTTAGCTGTGTTTCCTCAGTATAACGGGAAATGTTTTTACAAACATAATGGGAAATAGGAATTAGCTGATCCTACTTCATGCAGAGATGAGAACAGAGAACTGGACATAAGTGAGCAAAGATCAGCAATAGCACCAAATCAAAGAAGAGCAGGGTAGTGAGTGCATCAAGGTTGAGGGCTAAGGAGAGGTGAGGATGGGCCTGGGAAGTGAGCCCCGAGCAGACACCAGGGTGCAATTACAGGGCAGAATAGTGATAGAAAATTCTAGTATAAAAGAAGAAAATAGAGGATTGGGAATTTAGGAGACTGTCAAGTACATTCCTATGATGGGCTATATTGCTGTCTGCATTAATCTGTGTACACGACTCAGGTATATTTACAGGGTGTGGCACAGGAGAGGACAAAAAGCTTTTCTGCCATTAATATACACTGACACCAGAAGTGACTGGCACACTGACAGAGTCCCATTTTATTAACAGTACCTCTTTGCTTTTCTGCCTGAGGACTTTCTCTAGAGAACTTGCTTACCTTGCAGACTGGAAGGCCTAGAATGGTTGAAAATTTTACACCCCAGGGAATACTTTCAAGCAAAGAGGGACCCTAATGGTGGATGAATGCTGTAGCTTACCTGCACCTTGGGGATACAGCGCTGAGGTGAATTTAACACACTCTTTAGCACTTGCCAGTGTGACTGGGTCCTGATCAATGAGGAGACTGCTTATCAATGCCCTCTTTCCTGGCTTTCCTCCTGACCTGGCCTCAGTTTCCCATTGCCTCACTTGGCTTCCCAGGATCAGCTCTCAAATAAACAAACATCCTTGAGAAACTGTATGTTTTAGAGGTAGTTAGCTGGGGACTAGGAAGTAAACGATTGAGTAAAACTAAGAACTAATACATTTTCTTTTTAGTTCCACTATTTAATATAATTATTGAGGTAGACATTCACTTTAACCATTTTTCCCTCTAGAAGCATAGATTAACTATTTAAATCACTGCCCTTAGTCTCTAGTTTTTTGAAATATATCTATCAAAAATACATATTCTTGAGAATACTTTCAAGTTTCTTTTTGGGCAGAAGGGATCCATCAGCATCAAATAAATAATATTTTGTATTCTTTCTGATCTTCTGATGGTAATCCTTCGTGGCATCAATAAAAATGTAAATGTTAACTTTATAAAGAATCAATGAAAAGTAAGCAATGCCTCTAAAATTAGGTGAGTCTGAAAGTATCCTCCCAGGAGCCCTGTGACTATGACACCAGATCAGGGAAAAGTCATCCAATAATGCTGAAATTAAATACTTGTATGTGTTTCACAGATACAAAGAGTTAAAAATGAAAGTTGAAATAGAACACATAATGAATCTTCAGTAACATCTCTTGGATATTTAACAAATTCATTTGCTTTTAAAAATGATATACCAATGAAACAGACAATGTCAACTTTCAATTTATTAAAACTCTTTTTTTAGAATTTTCTACTTAGTTTTTATTCACTTGAAAATATAATTTGTTGCTATGGTTCTCATCATAACTACAGTTTTTATTGCCTTAATTTATAAGGTTATTTAGCCATATAGCTTATCCAACAGTATGTTTAAAACTCTTCTTGGCATTGTCGGTATGAACTATGCCCATTACAAAATTTGTTTGCTGTTTTAAAAATCTTCCAACAGATCTATTATTTTATATTGAATGCTATTACTCAAATTTCCTTTACCAACTTATAGAACTTGATATGATATAACGATAGCACATTTTTAATCATAGATAATCTTCTCACACATACTTTCAGAAAATCCCAAGGTTTTCTTGTAGGTGCACAAAAATTAAGGGGAGAAGTATAGGAACTAGTTAACAATAGCAGTTTTTTAATGTGTTATAAGGCTACAAATCAATTACATTGGGATCATCTTTAACATACATCCAACTCATTGGATTCTTCTTAAGAGTTAAGAATCCAGATGTGTGACATTGTGATGTTTCAAAGGTAGTGATGAAATGTAAGTCTACTAATTTATTAATGAGCTTACAGAGAAGTGTTTGTAGACATTATTTTGCAACTCAATCTTTGGCTATTTTTTGTCACAAACTGCATCATTTGTCACAAGCTAAGTCATGATTAATTCTTAATGCACTTTTTAAAAAGCAAAAAGTAATTTGTTCTCATGTGAAATCAGCTTAAAATAAATAACAACAGTCTGTAATCAAAGATGAGGTAAGAGTGCACATTTGGAAATTTTTTTAAAAAATACGGAAGAGATAAAATAAAAATTCCAACTGAGATGGTGCAAAAATTGGAACTGGCTAGACCCATCAATATTTTGTTCTTTTAAAATGATGATTTTTTTCCCCCAATGCCATTTTACAAAGAGGCATCATCACCATTAGGCAGCTATTTGTGCATCGGGAAGATTAACTGAGAATATTATGCCTTCTTTTTCTTTCAAAATGTCTCTCTCAAAAGAATGATTTATGCGTTGAAGATGGTGGCAGTACAAAAGTGGCCAAGGAAAACACGATTTGTTTACTAATTTACAAATGAAAGTTTGAGGCTCTAGTCATAATTTTTATATCTTCCTTCCAAGTGAGGCACTTTATTTTAATATTTTGTTATATTAAACGAGTTTGCATTTCTATTTCAAGGACTAGAGTTAAAAATATGCAATAATGTTTTCAACAATCATGATCATTCATTCATTCATTCAAAAAAATTTTGAGAATTAACATCATATAGGCATTTTTCAAAGCACTGGGGATACCATAAATAAAACTAAGCAGACAATATTTCCACATGTATGGACTGTACATTCTAGTTAAGAGAGACATACAATGAACAAATATTACAAAGTCTGACAATTAAATTCATAAACCCCTTCTAGAAAAAGTGCTACATACTTCATTGCTGAATATCACTTATAGTTACCTGGAAAATACTCCCCTTAGGGAGCTATGCACAATACCAGCGCCTAGTCTACCCTTCAAAGCGTTTTGGAACTCTTTCTGGAATGGCCGTCAGAGCTGTAATTGTATTGCCCTTGATGTCATGAATGTCTTTAAAATATCTTCCTTTCAATATTTCCTTAATCTTCAGGTAAAGAAAAAGTCCTTGGAGGCCAGATCAGGTACATAGAGACGGTGTTCCAACTCAGTTATTTGTTTACTGGCTGAAAGCTCCTTCATGGACAGTGCCTGTGTGTGATGCAAGAGCCATTGAGGGCTGACGAACAGTTCAGGTCGTTTCCTCTAACTTTTTCACACAGCCTTTTCAGCACTTCCAAGTAGGAAACTTGGCTAACTGTCCAGTTGGTACAAATTCACAATGAACAATCCCTCTGCTGTCAGAAAAGGTGAGCAGCATTGTTTTGCCTCTTGATTTGGACTGATGGAAACTTTTGGGTGGTTGAGAATTGGCTGACTGCCATCGTGCACTTTGACACTGTGTCTCAGAGTCATATCAGTATGCTCATGTTTCATCATCAGTGACAACATGGCCCAAAACATCGTCTTGCTTCTCCAAAAGGTCTTGGCAAGCTTTGACTCTCCTTTGCCTTTGCTCATCAGGGAACTGCTTTCGGACCGTTTTTGCACACACCGCGATTTCCAGTTTGGATTTTCCTAACTGTTCCTCTGTCAATGTTACTTAGTCTGCTCTGCTTCTTACAGTCAGCTGATGATTTTGTCACACAATTCAATGAATTTTTGCAATGTTTTCATCACACCTGCTTGTTACTGGCTGCCCCAACCTCTCTTCACCAAAGACACTTTCTCTCCTCTCAGAAAAACATTTAATCCATTGTACACGGCTGTTTCCTTCATGGCATCATCCCCATAAACTCGTACTAACATGTCCCTGATTTCACTTCCACTCCTTCCAAGTTAACAAAAAATTAACGTTTGCTCATTGCTCTAGTTCAAGCTCAGACGATATCATGATGGGACACCAAAACAGGCAACAACAATGGTGAACACCACTCAGCAAGACACGGCCACACATTGACACGTGCACAGCTGTGAGGCACTGACAGCTCAGAGTTAAGAAACCTCACCCAGTTGTTTGTACATTGCTGCTGCTGTAAGCGCAAGGTGGCAAGTCTGTAAACTTAGTTGTCAGACGTCCTATAATGTCAGGTGGAGGAGAGAGCTGTGGACTGAGATAAAGTAGAATAAAGGTGACAGGCAGAGGACAATCTGGGCAGAGAGGCAGAGTGGGGAGCTGCTCTAGGACTCTTAGTTGACAGAGTCGGACCCCACTGAAGCCATGAACATATTCCCATCTATTTTACTCTAGTAATTTAATATTTATATCTTTTAAAGCTTTAATCATTTGAATTTACCTTTACTAATGAAATAAAGATTATCTTTTTCCCAAATAGCTATTATTCAACAGCACAAATTGAATATGCCGTATTTTCTGCATTTATATAAGCTGCTGCTTCATTACGTGTTGAATTTCAAAGAACACTGTCATGGTTCTGATTTTTTTTTTTTTTTTTTACTTTCACTGATCCATTTGTCTATTTTTGTCCCCAAAGTATAACTCTATTTTATAACATAATTTTATTTCTCATAAAATAATACCAACCAAATTTATAAACATTGAATACTTTTTTTTTTAAATGAACATAAGGATCAGATTTTCAGCTTTCATTAACTGTTGCTGGTACTTGGATGTATTGTCCTATCAGGAAGTACTTAGTGCCAATTCTGGGTTAAAACTGCACTATATTTACACACTTACTAGGGGGAAGATGTGTAACTATGATATAGTGATGTCTGTGTATTCCTCTCTTTTGACCTCACATGTAGAATTCCCATATTTCTTCTTTTCAAAATCAGGTAGTACAGATGAAATGCAGAGGGACGTGCCTAGTATATAACTAAATAATTCAACAAAGGCTATACATGTTTAAGTGTACACACATATATAATTGGTATACCAGCAACAAACTGTATGAAAAATACATAGCATGTGATGACATTCTGAGTTTTAGCAGTAACCATGTAAAGGCTTTATTCATGGGTTGCTTTAGGTAAAACTGTCAGGTTGCTTTTTGTTAGATTTTTACTTTGGAACATACTTTGTGTGTTCTATGCAAAGTGTTTTGAATCTGTTCATAACTTTTTCTAGCCCTACCTTTTTTTTTATTGTATTTTCTCCTGTTCTTCCTTCCCCTTCCTTCTTTTCATTTGTTGTGTTCTTTTGTCTTAGAATTTCCGTTAGACATACTTTGGAACACAACCCTTAGGCCTGTTAACTCCTCTCCCACATGTTTAATCTTTTCACTGCTCTTTAAGGTGATTCAGGTTCACTCTTTTTGAATTCAGCTGTGTCCCTTCTACTAATTAACTCCTCCAGCGGGGTCTGTTTAATTATAGTAATCGTATGTTTTTAAAGCAGTGTATTTTTAAAATAGTTATGTTGATGATACCTTCCCAAATATCTGAATGCATGTTAGCTAAATATAGATAGATCAGTAGAGAGACACAGATTGATAATTTCTCCTTTTTTCCAAATTAATTCTTTTCCTTGGTGATAATTATTCTGGTTTTTGTTTGCTTGTTTGCTCACTGTGTCTTATTTCCTAAAATCAATGATTCTGGTTTGCCTGTTCACATACGAAGCTGAAGGCCTAGATTAAGTCTTGGTGTCTGGAATTCATTTTCTCTTCCTGACTGTAAGTTTCTGGTCCTTGGGTGCATTGCCCTGTCTCTCAGGAAACACTTACTACCAATTCTGGAGCACATGGTATCAAGAACTTCCTCTGGAAAGAGAAATATTTTCAGTCTTAGGGACAAACTCCACAGTCAGTGAAAAACTGTTATTACCCTTCCTCTTCTCACCTGCAACCTCCATCATTATCTGTACTAAATTAGGCTCTGATATGCTTCTCTAGATCCCCCCAAATCACACTCGGAGCATTAGGAGACATGGTTTGACATTAAAACTTAATATCAAGTCTTGACTATAGATTATATACTACATAGACTAAAATCTCAATAGTTAAGGGAAAGAAAGCCAGACTTGGCCCAGTATTCTAAATACAAAAACATTTAATTGACTTCTGGTGAGCACGCCAGACTTTTTCTACTTTTTTTTTTTTTGGAGACAGAGTTTCACTCTGCCACCCTGGGTAGAGTGCTGTGGCAACATAGTAGCTCACAGCAGCCTCAAATTCCTGGGTTCAAGTTACCCTCTTGCCTCAGCCTCCTGAGTAGCTGGGACAACAGTCTGTGTCACCACGCCCACCTCGTTTTGCTACTTTTAGTACAGATGGGATCTTGCTCTTGCTCTGGCTGGTCTCTAACTCTTGAGCTTGAGCAATCCCCGCTTTTGACATCCCAAAGTACTAGGGTTACAGGCATGCGCCCCACGCCTGGCCGTTGTTTGTATTAATTGGCTCAGACCAGATAGTTTTCTGAGGCTCTTTAAGGAGCTCAGTTCCCTCTTTGTCATTTAGTCTGGTATTAGTACCTTTCTTCTGCATTTGTTTTTTCAATGTGTAACAACGTACCATGCAACCTGATGCACTCAGGATATATTATTTTAAAAGTAACAACCTTTACTTTGACCTCTTTTTACTCCGTTTTATTCTCAGATCTGCTCTCTCCAGTATTTCAAGGTCATTTTATTCTCTGAACTCTGTTGATGCTGAACATATTTTTCCCATCCACATTTTCTTATTTTACTATCACAAACAACATGCAACATTTTCTTATGTTTTAAATTCTACATACATTGTATTATGCCAGTTTGATTTGTCTACTGAAAGTATAGTTTTGACATTTTTTTCCATGAGGATGCATTTATACCTAGTTCACTGAATTTAATTGTGTGACACTTTGTTTCTCCATCTTCTGTTGAACATTCAGATGTTTCCTATCTCTCCCTATATAATGAAACCCAGTCCTTTGTACAGATCACATAGTTCAGCCTTCTGAGAGACCGTGGAGCTGCAGATATGGAGATGAACTCTTAAACGGACTATTTTTATGTTAGTTTAATTCAACTGGTGGCCTATTATAGATCCATGTTAAAAAAGGAATATATTTTCTATTTATGTAGTACTATAGTCTACAAGGGATTTGATACCATAGACATTATGAATTCAAACCATTTAAAGAGCCAAAAATCCATGAAAAATAGTCTAAACATTTCAAGTACTACCATCAAAATATAATTCAAAGTATAATTTTAAAAAGTAATAAATAATATCTTGTTTTCCTATACAAAATAAAGGCACAATAACCAATGAATGAATTCATTAGCATCCAGTAATCCATGAAAATTAAAATCAGAGCCAGTTAGTGGCCAAAGTACAAATAGTACTCTATTTTTAGACTATGTGAAATTTTAATTGAGTAGAATTAAAATTAACAGTTCTGATTAGATCATAGACATCCCATGTGTATGCCATAGCCAGTTTTTTTCTGCTTCTCTTTCTGTGGATATTCACTTGTGTTCTGCCCATGGATGCACCCTGCCATGCAGAAGAAGATTTAACTGATTAAACCCTGTCAAAGACTGAGAGTCTCTGTATGTTCCAGTTATGTCAATATCCACTGGATCTGACAGCTAAAAATAGCGTTCAGTCTCTTCTTGTCACTTGGGTTTTCCAGTATGAATACAAACAGATTTTAAAAACCAATCATTTGTGTGACTGGCTTACCATTGATTTTATATGGAAAAAATACACATGCTAACAAAACTTACAAACACATGAGTGTTTCTTAAATAACCAATACCCTAGGTAAAGGAAAGGAAGAACTTCCAAAACTGTCACTGTGAACCTCAAAAAGTGTTATTTGAAACTATGGTAGACAAATATAAATCCACAGAGTTTCATAATGTTTTTAAGTTAAAAAGTTAACTATTACAAGAATGTCACTATAGGAATGGTATGTATTGAAACTAGCTGCAATAGGAATTAAGGAATGCACTCAGGAATTTCAAAAAGTATTCTGAGTCTGGAACTCTATTTCAAGACTATGAAATGACCCCATTTATTTATTTCTCTTGCCCTAAAGAGAAATAAACAGTGAAATGTCCAAAGAAATGAAAAATGAAAAAGAAATCCATAAGACCAGTGGAATAAATTAAAGATATTACTGAAACGCCAACGTACTGAGGAATTTCTGGAAGAGATGAAATTGATGGAATAAAACAACAACTTCTGGGCAGGTACCAAATGGCTCCATAAGCAGAGAGAGTCCTAATGAGAAATAAATAGAAATATTCAAATATTAAGCTCAGATATACAGGGGATTAGTTACTAGAACCATGAGTGGTCAGAGGGATAACTAAAGAAATTGTTAAAACTGCAATGTTTTCCAGAATGACTGTGCCACAGAGCATGTTAAATGCATATACTGGGAAATTTTTTCTAACATGGAGAGTAGGTCCATGAATTAGTCAAAATAAAAAAAGAATGGTATTGTATTAAAATTGAGGCTATCCCAGCTAATAAAGAGAAAAATATGTATGGCACAGAGCAGCAGTCTTCATTATAACTGCTCCCATGGTTCTCATTGGCACTAAAGGTTTTAACCACACACTGACACAATTAAGTCCCCGCCAGCAGTCATTGGAAGGATGGATGGGTGAGAGAGCGTGATGTGCTTGAGAGGAAGGCGGTTCTTAAGAGGACCTTATGGCTCCTCCAGCTCCCTAGCAACCAAATGTGCTAATCTGTCAAATGCTTGAGGATTAGGAATGCAGCCTCTCAGTCAGTCAGCCAGCCCTCACTTCCTATACTCAGGGTGAAACTCGCTCAAGGATTCCCACAAACATCTTCCCACTCCAGGGACATGGGACCTCAGTAGATAAAAAAGTAAAACCAAATATAAATGTGTATGGAAATCATTCTACTTATTAATTTGTATTAACACAGAGGATCCCCATTGGAATGTGAAGGTATTTGAAGGAAATCTTGAGCAAGCTTCACCCTGCATTTAGCAAGTCATTATACTATGGATCAGTACAAGGTTAATCGAAACCTGTATCTGAGGTTTTCTTTTTAAAGCTTTAAAAAATCTAGTTATATAGGCAATGGGATTCAAGAGGATGTGACATCTATTAAACCATAATATTGCACCCAAAACAAAAGTGGGCTTAATACCAAGGAGCACAGTGGCTATACTGTTTTGCATTCTGACCAGTGATGAATGCAAATTCCTTTGCTCCACACCTTGCTGGCATTTGGTAACATTAGTATTTTGGGTTTAGGCCATTTCAATAGGTGTTCAGTGATATCTCATTTTTTATTAATTCGCAATCCCGTGATGATCTGATATTGAGCATTTTTTCCTATGCATCTTTTAGATCTGTATGTGTTGTTTGGTGAGAGATCTGTTTAAATCATTGGCTTATTTTCTGATTGGCCTGCTTGTGTGTTTTATTGTTTAAGTGTTCTTTCTATGTTTTGGATACCAGCCCTTTGTCAGACATGTATTTTGCAAATCTTTTATCCTGCTCCGTGTCATGTCTTTAATTCTCATTCACAGAGTGGAAGTTTTCTTGTGGCTCAAAAACCCACATACAAATGTTTAAGCATGATTGACAAAACTTGGAAGCAACTAAGATATCATTTAATAGGTGAATAGATGGACAAACTGTGGTACTCCACAAAAAGGAACATTGTTTACGAATAAAGAGGAAATCAGCTATCACACCACGGGGATACGGAGAGACCTCAAACACACATTGCTGAATCAAAGAAGCTAATTTAAAGGCACATTGTGTATGTTCAACTACAGGACAGTTCAGAAAAGACAAAACTTTGGATCAAGTTAAAACATCAGTAGTTTCTAGGGGATGGAAGTCAAAAAGAAAGAAAGAAAGGGGGGACAAAGGTGGAACAGGGATTTTTAGGGAAATATAATTACTCTGCACAATCATATAATGCTAGTTACCTGCCACCATTATATATTTGTCAAAATCCATAAAATGAACCCTGACATAAACTATGGACTTTAGTTAACAATAATAAACCCATGATGGTTCATCAATCATAAATGCATCATACCAATAGATTTGTAAAAAATAAAAAAAAAAATGTACAGAGAGGAGCATGTAAGATCTTGGTCTGTTCCGAACAATTTTCCCTATAAATATAAAACTGCACTAAAAATAGAAAGTGTACTAATTTTTTAAGAGCATGTTTGCATATAGAAGTAACAAAAATAGCTTCATTGGGAATTAAAACTTATCAACCATAGAATAAACTCAATTAGAAGTCAAAACAGTGAGGATCTGCTCAAAGATTTCAGTCTTTGTCAAGAATAAGAAAAAGAAATGGAAATTTTTTCCATTAGCCCTATTAAGGTATAATTCCCACACTATTAACATTCATCATTTAAAAATTACAGTTCAATAATTTTTAGCAAATTTATATAGTTTTGTAACCATTACCAGAATCTGATTTCTAAGACTTTTTTTTTTTTTGCAGTTTTTGGCCGGGGCTGGGTTTGAACCTGCCACAGGGGTTCAAGGCACATGGGGCCAGCACCTTACTTCTTTGAGCCACAGGCAAAAGACTAATTTTTAAGACTTTTTGATCAATGTAGAACTTTCTTCCATGACACAGTGCAGTCAATCTCAGCTCTCATCCCTGGCCCTAAGCAACCAATGATTTGCTTTCTATCTCCTATATTTGTCTTTTCTAGACCTTTAATATAAATGGAACATACAGTAAATAGTTTTTTATGCCTGGCTTCTTCTATTTAATACAATGGTGCTAAGGTTCACCTACGTTGCCGCACGTATCAGTAGGCAGTGTCTTCCTACTGTTGAATGGTATTTTATTATATAAATGCACCTCATCTTGCTTATCCACTCACTAGCTGATGTGCTTTTTGATTTTTTTAAAGTTTGGAACTACTGTCAGTAATAATACTATGATCATTCCTCAGCAATTCTTTGTGTGAACATTTATATGTTAGATCCATTGAGTACATGGTTAGGAATGCACTTGCTAGATTTTTTTTTATTTTATTTTTTTATTAGACAACTAGTATTTGTAAATAAAAAAAGAAGATAATTTCAAGAAACAGATCATGCCAAATCTTATAAACAATAGAAAAAGAAGAAATACTTCATTCTACTTGCTAAATTTTTATGATAATAGAAGTTTAAATTTTTAAGAAAATGTCAACATGTCTCCCAAAGTAGTTTTAACGTTTCATATTTTTATCAACAGTTTGTGCAGTTTTCAATATTTTTTCCAAATCCTTTTCATAGTTGATTGATCAATCTTTTAGGTTATAATCATTCTAGTTAGTGTGTGACAGGCTCCCATTGTGGTTATAAATGGAAAAATTTCGGAGAAAAACGTATAGGGAAAGAAGAAAAATGGAAAAGATGCAAAAGTATTTGGCAAGATTTTCAGAATAG
This sequence comes from Otolemur garnettii, assembly GCF_000181295.1. Lineage (NCBI taxonomy): Eukaryota > Metazoa > Chordata > Mammalia > Primates > Galagidae > Otolemur > Otolemur garnettii. The sequence goes on along the minus strand of NW_003852400.1, from coordinate 46,440,347 downwards.
GAGACAGAACACAATGAGAACAATAACAGATGGGATTTTAATGACAAATATTGAATAATGATATGCACTCATATCATACGTCTGTTATCATATACAGACATATTTTTGGTGAAGCTTATAAACTCCAATGAGAAGGAAAAATCATGCCAATTTTTAGACAGACAAATTTGTTATTTAAAAAGAAATATAATCAAATAATTACATAGATTATGGCTTAACCAGGCTAAAGTCTGGAAGACAATGTATTGAAGACAAATGATTTTGATCTTACGTAAATGGCACTAACTATCATTCACAAATGATAGCAAAGGAAAATACCGGTAATATTGCCTGGATAAAAACAATGAGATAATAGTCTAGCTAAATGAAAACACAAAAATACAAAAATTAGACTATCGGAATTAATAAATGGTAGTGGGTTGTAAATGTCCTATAAACAAAGAGTGATGATCCTAGAACACGAGGGTTGGAGTTGTTGACCCTTAGAGCAGTTGAAAATCCATGCATAACTTTTGACTCTTCAGAAATTTAACTACTTGTAGCTTACTATTGATTAGAAGACTCACCAATAACAGAAAGCGGATTAACACATATTTTGTATGTTGTACATATTACAAATGGTATTCTTACAATAAGTAAACTACAGAAAAAAATATTATATTAAGAAAATCACAAGGAAAATGTATTTGCAGTGCTGTTCTGTATTCATCAATACTATAAGTTTATGTTGTCTGTTTACAAGGTCAATTATCTGCCTGAAAGGCTGGGCAGCTGTAGCTGCAGACCTCTATGATACAAATCCAGCAGGTCACGGTTTTCCTGTAATGTCATGACTTGTCTCTGCTTCTCAGGAGCCCTTCCAACATCACTGTTACCACTTCATACAGACCCCGTAGTGTTTTTCAAGGCTTACAGTATTGCACTAAACAAGATGGAAAATGCACAAGAACCACAAGAAGTCACTTTTATTGTGATGTGCAAATGACTGGGGAGATGAACTCGTATGGAGATGATTAGCATCAAGCGCACTACAATAGCAATAGGAGGTAGCTACTGAATTATTACAACAGTAGCGTAAATATTACAGTTCAGTCTATACAGTTATGGTTTAATACTGCTTCTTCACATGTGTTTACGTTTCTCTAACTGTGAATGGCACCATATAAACTTTGTCTTTGTGTGGATACATTTGGATAAATTTTATATATTGCATATTATTATTTTATAGTAAATGCGTATAAAGTTTACCTTTTTACAATAGATATGTCTGTATTTTAGGTGCAATAGATATATCTATATTTATGGTAGTAAAGATAAAATAAACTAGGATCTATGTATATTTTATGCATTCATGACAAATCTAACTTTTTAATTTTTTAGGAACTTCAAGTTTTTTCTAGTTGACACAAATCTCAAAAATTTTTCCAAAATCATTTTTGGAAAACTTTCACAAATAAATGAACCTGCCCTGAACACAGGACTATAATTGCAGCAATACTTAATGATGTTATAGAAATAAGATGAGAACACAAAAAATAAATTTCAACATTGCTTGATGATATCCAAGAGGCCCTGAATGGAAGGAGTGTTTTAATTAAACCCTGAATCATAGGCATATAATCATTTCTTGAACATACATGGAGGAGGGAGCATAGGAAAAAGCATAAGTGAAATGAAAGGTATAAAGTGATTATTTAGGGCAGGTTTTTATGAAAATTAAAAAATAAAATAAAGAATCACAAGCCTACTCTGTGGAATATAATTTACTAAACAGTTCCAACGTATTTTTTCATGAAACATATACTAAATGCTCATTATTTGATTTTTCCCTGTGCTAGATTCTGGGGCTCCAAATAGAGTAAGTTACAGTTTCTACTCAACACATACTAATTATTTAAAAGAAATAAAATGAACAATTAGACAGATTACTGTGCTATGGAACACATCCCATTCTTCAGGGAAATGTTTCAGGTGATTCCAGAGGTTATAGTGACAAGATCCCTTCAGGGATGTCCCCCAATTTATGCAAAGAAGTAAGGCCTTGCAAATCAGTAGAAAGGGCAGAAAAAGCCTCCCAACGGGCAATGATTCCAGCAAATCACTTGGTCAGACACTTTGTGTGAAATGAGAACACCTGAAAACTGGAGTATATACAGATTGCCTTGACTATCGCCAACGGCCTCTCTCTCTGTTCAGGAAATTAGAGGAAGAAATAGAGGTCAGAGAAAATGAGATCTGCGTAGAGCCATCACGGTGGTCATGTAGAAGTGAGTGCAACGTGTGAAGATTTTACATTGCACAACGTGCACAAAAACCATCAATGATGAAAGAATCACCATAAAACATTTCAGAGTAAAGTACTCTACAGCACGGTGAGATATTATATAAGACAGCTCTGCCAGTTACCATAGCCAGTACTTATGTGTTGGCCATTACCAAACTGAAACAACCAGCACATTGTACAATAGGCATGTCAATCATGTCTGCCTAGAGACGCAGCAGCAGGAACTTCAACTCACCAAATCAAATCTAGCCACTGTTACTTCCAAATGCCAAATCTATCACCAACAGAGAGCAGAGCAAGCGCCCAAATGACACCATTTCTCAAGGAGCTCAATTTGCTACTAGGTGGTCCACTAACTACATGAGTCTCTTTCCTACAAAGGAACAGAAGTTTTTCGTTACAAGGATGGATGCACGTATTCATGGCTTGGATTTGTGCTCCTACCCACAGCACAACACCAGCACTATGGAGGCTGACAGAATGCCTGATTCAAAAGCATCTCCCCAGAGGAATTGCACACAAGAAGTCCTCTTTTCATTTGCCATATCATATAGACACCATCCAGAAGCAAGCTGCTCCGTTGATCACTGGAACAGTCTTCTGAACATGTAGAAAGGATGGGGCGCCATTCTTCAAGAGGCATTATATGCGTTCAGAGACTTCCACATGGCACTGTCCTCAGTAGAAATCATAGACAGGTCTATAGACAAAGGCAAAAGCAGGAGCAGTCCCATCTTTCTCAATAATCTGTTGAGGATTTGAGCTTCTGATCCTTGTGACTGCCCTTGCAACCCTATGCTTTGCAGATTTGGAGGTGCTGGTCCCCAAAAGAAGCATATTCTTTCCAGGTTGCACAGTAAGTGTCCCATTAATTTATAAGCTATGGCCACCACCAAAGAATTTTAGGCTCCTTGTCTGCAAAGACGATCAGCCAAGAAGGGAAGTCATCAATGAGGCAGGAGTAATTAATTCTAATTAACAGAAATGGGTAATTTTCTTTTACATGGCAGGGTCAAGAAATAATACGTGTAGAACAGAATGGTCTACTTTGGCACCTTCTGATTCTGACTCAATCCATCTTAACTGTGAATGGACACAGTTAGCAGCTAAGTCTGAAAAGGGTATAATTACTCCTGAGGCTCAGTCCTCCCAAGTAGATGGGTTTGGTAGTGGTACTAATGGAGTTGAAAGTAAGAGTGACTGTGCTATAAAATAGTGGATAAAAGAGAAAATGGGAGTTGTAACCTCAAGACCACCTGCTACAGGCGAGGGTACAGTTTGTCCCACTAATCTCTCCTTTCCAAGTTTCCCATCAGGAAGAGAGACCATAGTCATCCTGGGAAGCTGCTTGCCACATACAGGAAGAAGTAGGTCTGTACCGTGGGGTGGAGTTTGGTGGCCGTAAAATTCCACCCTCCCGCTTTGGAGAACACAGTTGACTGACAGCCCAGCTGCGGCCGTCCTGGATCCCCACCAGCACCGTGCTAAGGCCATGCCTCCTGTGAGCTGCGTGTAGCCAGTGACTAAGCACCCCAGGAACTCTGAAGGAGGCCTCTCCTGCTGAGGGTAGTCCTCCTTAACAGAGGGCTTGTGGACTTCTGATAAACCTGCCCCAAACTGTCTTAGACTCCAGAAACTTTCCAATTCTCTTTCCTTCCCCTTCTACCTCAAAATGTGAAACCAACATAGTGGTCTGAAGGCTCTCCCCACTTTCTCTATCTCCCTCACCTTTATCCTTCACAAGCACTTCCCACCATAAATGTTCTGCACACCTAATTTCACTTGGAGGACCTAAATTATCACAGAAGGGCTTATGTCTTATTCATCCTTATATTTTCAGCACTTTGGAGAGTGTCAGGTACACACAGGGATTGTATCCATCTGATTTCACACTCAGAACTCAGCAAAGGGTCTGGCACACAGTACCTGTTTCATATGTATTTGTTGAATGAATGGATGCAAGCTAGAAATGTTTGTGGCAGTAATTACAGTCATATCTATAATGATAAATAAAATTGAAAAATGTAAAATTCAGTATATAGCAATTTTTTGGTATCACATATATCTCAAAGGATATAAATTCTAAATATTTTGGTGATTATATTATGTGAGGAATATGCATATGTGCACATGAGACTAAATTAGTAAAATTAAAGACAATTTAGATTAAGAATATATTTCATTTCATAGATAGGTTATAAATATCCTTATCTGTTAATATTTTTAAAGAATGATCAAGTGCCTTATAAATAGAAATGACTGTGATTCCCCCAAACATTTTCATGTTCTTCTGGATGAAAATCAACGTTACCAGAATGTTATAATTATCATGGTTACAAAATTTTTATTGACATTAAATATCATCATTAAAAAGAGAGAGATGAGAAAGTATAGGATCAATAATCTGTAATCTATAACAAATAATACAGTGCTCATAACATAATACTAATAATAATTTAATAATGCTTAGTGTATAGTCAATGTGGGCTGTCATAACAAAATATCAAAGAATAGGTGACCTAAACAACTAACAAACAACAGAGATATACTTTCTCACAGCTTCTGAGGCTGGAAGTCCAAGGTCAAGATGTCAGGTGAGTCAGCTCATGATGAGGGCCTATTTCCTAGCTCGAAAGGCCATCTTCCTGGTGGAGAGAGCAAGCCCCCTGGGTGGTGTCTCCTCTTACAAGGCACTAATCCCGTCAAATTAGGACTCCACCCCTCGTGAGCTCATTTTATTTTAATTACTTCTTCAACATATGAATTTTGGGGGACACACTTTAGTCTGTATACTAATCAAAGTTTAGTATAGCTTTCCTTAAGCCCATAGTTATAGAATCAGTTCTCAGAGGAAAGACAATAAGAAAAATTTTGTGAGCATTGGAAGGGAAAAGTGCCAAATAAAGGAGGTTGAACAATATATACAGAAACATTTCATCTCCGGCAGCGCCTGTGGCTCAGTGAGTAGGGCACGGGCCCCCTATGCCAAGGGTGGCGGGTTCAAACCCAGCCCCAGCCAAACTGCAACAGAAAAATAGATGGGTGTTGTGGCAGGCACCTATATTCCCAGCTACTTGGGAGGCTGAGGCAAGGGAATCGCCTAAGCCCAGGAGCTGGAGGTTGCTGTGAGCTGTGATGTCATAGCACTCTACTGAGGGTGACGAAGTAAGACTCTGTCTCTTAAAAAAAAAAAAAAAAAGGAAAAGAAACACTTCATCTCCAACCTTGCAAAGAATCCATTTTACATTATTATTTTTTACATTATCTCCAACCTTGCAAAGAATACATTTTACATTATTAGGTAGATTTTTTTGCTTCCTGATATCCCTGTATTCATATTCATTCTCTTTCTCTCTCTCTTTTCCCACCCCCACCTTAATCTCTCTCTCTCTCTCTCTCTCTCTCTCTCTGTCTCCTCTTGTTGCTTTACCATTTTTCACATTTGGCCATTTTTCTATATTTCTTTTTTGCTTATACCTGGAGTATGAAAGTGATATAATGAAGGATCTGTGAACAATAATTATAAAATTATAATTCTTGATGGAATTTTTAGTATAGTAAAACCAGTAACCTCAACCATTTTACACAGACAATACATATTTGATTCTCTCCTCCAGCCTATACAACATGATGTAGGAGGGTAACCAAAGTCCCTTCCTGTCCTTGTTTTGTTTTTGTCTACCTCAGAAATTCTGAGACTATGACTGCCAAGGCATGAAACAACCACCAAAAGTTAGTATATTTGCTTTCTATTGGTCCCTATCAACCGATTACAAGCTGTAATAGACTTAAAGAACCTCCATTTTGGCTCAGTGCCTGTTGCTCGGCGGGTAGAACACCAGCCACATACATCAAAGCTGGTGGGTTGGAACCCAGCCTGGGCCTGCTAAAAACAGTAGGGACAACTGCAATAAAAAAAAAAATAGCAGTCGTTATGGAGGGCACTGTAGTCCCAGCTACTTGGGAGGCTGAGGCAACAGAATCACTTAAGCCCAAGAGTTTGAGCTTGCTGTGAACTGTGATGCCACAGCACTCTACCCAGGGTGACATAGTGAGACTCTGTCTCAAAAAAAAACAAAAACAAAAACAAAAAAAAAAAACAGAAAAACACCCTCCATGTATGAGCTCACAGTTGCACAAGCGAGGAGGTGGGGCCCAGGGTGGCTCATCGCGCAGGATCAACCAGGCTGCATTCTTATCTGGAGGCTCAGAGGAAGGATCTGCTTATGTGCCCATTCAGGGTGGCAGGAGAATTTGTCCCCTCCAGTGTGACTGACCTTTCCATTTTCCAGCAGATGACAACATCCTTTTCATCACAGCCACCTCATGCTTTGAAACTCCCAGGGTCTCTGTCTGAGACCACTAGGGAAAAGCCCTCAGCAAAGGGCTCATGTGATTACATTAGACACTCCAGATACCTCAGTATCTCAAGGTTACGTTAGACTAAGGTGACCAGACATCCCGCTTTTGGCGGGATGGTCCCAATTTTTAACAATTTGTCCTGCATCCTGCAGTGTTTTAAAAAAGCCCAATTTTTGGAAAGAATGCCTGACAAGAGGGAACACAGGAGAACAGGAAGGGAATATGTGGTTTTCAGCTGCCATGTGGCTATTTTGCCACAATATGCGTTTTATATTATTTTCGTTAATTTTATGTTAAACTTTAATAATAACAAATAATTGTTGAAAACTGATTATCGAGAACTGCTTATCAAAGTTTGCATTGTTGTCAGACCCTGCCCCCCAGGCCCCGCCACCCCCCCAATGGTGTCCTGCTTTACCAAGGTTAAAATCTGGTCACCTTACGTTAGACACATCCAGATACCTCAGTATCTTGAGGTGACCTGGGGGCCTGTAACCTAACCACAGGAGGAAAATCCACGGCATTTACAGTGCTGAGGATCAAGGAGGGATGTGTACACCAGGGGTGGGGAACCCGGGGGCCATCTTAGCATTCTGCCTAACACAAACAGTTAGAGGGAAAGGACAGTTTATAAAAACACCACACATAAAATCTAAATCTTTTTTCAAAAATTTCTCTTCCAAAACAAGTCACCTTTTAAAATGTAAGGGCTGGCTTTGTGTGTGTGTGTGTGTGTGTGTGTGTGTAAATAATCTATCATTTTGTGATAATTTTTCATTAGATTTTTAATTTCATAAGTTGGGTGTACAGACATTTTTATTAGTGAAAAGAATTAGAAAAAATTCAATATTAAGCCAAAGGTCCAACTACATAAGTTTTAAGTTTAATCCTTCATTTTTGCCCAATTTACTCACAGATCAACTTTTGGGATTTTCTGCCTTGAGAACAAAGGTATATGTAATTAACACAGATAGCCTTTAAAAATAAAAAAAGGTGTGTGTGTGGGGTCCTGCTTGAACAATCATAATACAGAATGGCACTTTACTTAAGAGTATTTATGTAAATTTCAATTCTAAAATGATCCAAATTGTCCAGATATATTACCCTAGCATCAATAGCTAAAATGATAATACTTTTCACCGTCTTTTTTTCTTCTGAACATTATATAAGATACTTTAACAGACTCACTTCTTGCCTTCAAACTATTACTCTCACACTTCCCACTCCCAACTCTGAGTCATATTTTTGTACTAAAGTTTTTAACTGTGAGGTAATTTATTTGAGATGACATTCAGGTACTTTATATAAAGTCACGTATATACTTTGAAATTAAAGAATCTACCGAAGATAGTACTCTCACTCTGGACTTTGAAACTTTACTGGGTACCCTGGATTTTCCTTTAATTTGCACAGTTGACCCCTGAACAAGTTGGGAATCGGGGGTCCTGACATCCTGAACAGAATGAAAAGTTCACATACAACTTTTAACTTCCAAAACACTTGACTACATAAAATGGTTTTCTAATATCACATCCTGCTAATAGCCTTACCAATAATATAAACAGCCAATGAACACATCCTGTATGTTATTTGCACTCTATACTGCACTCACACAATGAAGTAAGCTATGGAAAATGTTACTAGGAAAATCATAAGGAAAATACCTTTACAGGGCTTGAGGTTTTCATTAATACTGTAAGTTGACGTCAGCTGTTTATGAGTCATCCATCTGAAATGGCAGCACCCACAGCTTCAGACTTCAGCTTACAGTACACATCAAGCAATTCAATTTTTCTTGTAAGAGTCATGACTTTTCTTCTTGGGAGCACTTCCAGCATCACTAGTGGCACTTCATATGGGTCCCATGGTGCTATTCCAGGATTACAGGATTGTACTAAAGCTGATGAAAATATCCAAGAACCACAGGAGATCACTTTTCATGGTGGTACTCGATTTTCTGGCGATTCGGACTGCTCTTGTGAGGATGATGAATGTCACAAGGCATTTAAGCAGATACTCCCAACACGTGAGCTCACCCATAGCAACAGGAGAGGCTACGAAATGACTAGAGTACTGCAGTATGCACTAAAGTTAGTCTTATGATTATGTTATGATTTAATTCTGTTATCATTATGTTTGTTTACATTTCTCTCAACAGCAAATGGCGTGTTGTGGTACATAAGTGTGTGCATAAGTTTTGGTAAATTTTAACGTTTTATAATAGATATGTACATATTTTATGGTAGTAAATGATAAAATATACTACTGTCTCTATATATTATGTGACTTTCTCACAAGCCTACCTTCTTAATTTTTTCCCTAATATTTCTAGGGTATGTGGTTTGTCTGTCTGCAAGTATTTACAAATTGTTGCTCATCTCCAAAATTTTTTCCAAAATAGTCACTGAAAAAAATACACTGGATTTGTTAGGTGAGGTCCCAGTTGTGGTTGTGCCCCTCGCCCAGGAGGCGTGCCATACATCCTTATATCGTGCCCATTAAGTGACAGCACAAATGCCAACATTGTAACCTAATCGTTTGTACCCTCCTTGTATTAATCTGAAATTTTAAAAAAAGAAAAATATATACTGATAAGTGGACCATGGTGTTCAAGGGTCAACTGTATTCTCAGCTCTATAAAAATAGTCCCTCTGATAATTTATACCAGTTGGATTATAAAATAACTCTGGAATTTCATATCCTTCATGGCTATTACCAAATTGCAATTCTAATTCTTAACTGGGAGAAGAATGCTCATTCCCATTACAATAGTCCAGACCTTTTCTTTATCTCTCCCTCACTCAATGAAGCAAGTGGAATCAGTGCTGGCTAAGTATCTTCCTAGAGTTAGGTTAGGAGTGTGCCCACTCATCCAAAGTCATCAGCAATGGTTACCTGTGACCATACTGTACAGAAGCAAGCATGCTCCAGTTTGCAAGAGTTCCTTGAGGACTACATAAAATGGTTTCCTAATATCTGATCTTGCTTTATATAACTCTGATATGCAAAAAGATGAAACAAATTCTTTCTTTCTGAATATGGATGAAATCATTAAAATTCTTTGTTTGGAAGCAAAGGAGGTTAAGCTACAGATGCTCCTTAGCTGGGTGTAAGCAGAACGAGGTGAAAAGATTGGTATTTTCATCATGCTAACAGCTGCATAGCACTGTGGGGCATGTTTCTATTTACATAGAGATTAGTTTAGTTATTCTGGAAGTTTTGGCACTGGAAACACAAGAGTGAGAATCCAAGAAACTCATGACTATGAAATAGGAAGAGGCTTTAAAGTATCAGTTAACAGGGTAAATGGAAGACAAATAAAAGTTTCTATTAATAGAGTTTGTGAAACTTGATAAAAAAAAACTTACTTAGAATATTCTTTACTTTGTAAAGAAAAACACGGTTTAAAACAGAACATGTAAGCTTTTTGTATGGAGAAGTGGAGGAATGTTAGGCTAAGTGTTCCACAGGAGAAGATGAATCTTTAAGGTTATGGCAAATAAGGATAACATTGGAGCTCCAGGCCTCGCAATGTTGATGCTTTGAAAATACTGTTTTTACGAATTAGAAACAGAGGAATAAATATATATGGATGGTCTGGTTACAGGACAAGTAGCAGGTGATTTCCGCTGCTTTTGCTGCTTTTCATTGTGCAAGCCCAGAAATTTTTTAATTTTATTTACCTCGGTTTCCTCATTTGTAAAGGTTCATAAAATTTACTCCCGAAGAAATGGAATTTCTTGTCATGATCAGCACCATATTTTAAAAAATATCTGTGAATGCTCCTCTTTGTGCTCTATGCCAATCTCTGCCCAACACCTGTTCTGAAAGTCTCAGGTGCGCCCTCGAAGTGCTCCCAAGTGGAATAGAAAGCTATGCTTACAGGAATGTTGAATAAGGAAACTGTATAGCCAATGGGAGATACACCAGATATATACATTTTATTTTAAGGCATAAATGCACTGAGTGCTGTAGAATATAAAGAGTATATCAAAAGCAGAGCCTGGAATGAAAAGCCTGGAAACTAGTGGTACACATAGGTGATCCCTACCGTCCTGAAGCTTTTGACCGAGTGGCTGTAAGGAGAGCTGCACAGGGGAGTGGAAGCTTCCTTACAGATGGAAGGACATGTGTGAATCCTGGGGCCTTGTTTACAGGAATTCATTCAAAAATGCAGTTCACACTAAGTAGAAAGAGAAACGGAGTGAATGAAGAAGGGATAAGGTATGCAAGACATCTGCTCATGAAAAGTGATTTAAACAATAGCGTAAAGCAATGGAGAAAATGCATAGTAGATAGACAGGACTTCTAAAATATTGCACAAGAGACAAAAGACTGGTTCTGCTGCTTCTCTCCAGAGCCCGCTTCTACCAATGCATGCCGTGATTCTCTGCAGCAGGCCACTGTCAGGCGTCCTCAAACTGCCACTCGCAGGCCACATGCGGCCTGCCTAGGACATTTATCCAGCCCCCTGGGTGTTTCTGCCGCAGCTGCCTGTTCTGCTTAGCAGCTGACTCATCCCGGGGTCCACAGTCTGGCCCTCCAACGGTCTGAGGGACAGTGAACTGGCCCCCTGTTTAAAAAGTTTGGAGCTGGAAAATGTTCTTCTTAGCAAAGTATCACAGGAATGGAAGAAAAAGCATCCAATGTATACA
>NW_003852400.1:46422391-46428735 GCF_000181295.1 Otolemur garnettii | reverse complement strand
AAAAAAAAAAAAAAAAAGTTTGAGGACCCCTGGTTAGATCTTACTGGACCTGCTTACACCCTCCTGACATTCACCTTCCATGCAGTGTTTGGGTAGATATTTATTTATTTAACTATCTAAGATTATCAGTTCTTCCTTGTGTGTTTTGGGAAACTTGTAGAAACTATTGCAGTGAAAAACATAGAAAAAAATGTCAAATCATGTTTTGCGGTTGAATAAATTGACTATACATTTTTATCCAAAATGACAAAATGAGCATTTTATTTTTCCTAGGTTTTGTCCTAATGTATTCATCTTTCAGGTTTTATACATAAATTTTGTAGCCTTGGGATTTACAAAGACATTTTCTAGAAAGGAAGGGGGGTCATTCATTAATTCTAGTAAATTATACTATAGAATAATGATATGTCTTACAAAGTTTTAAAGGGTTTTTTTTTTCCCCCTATCAAATAGATAATACACCACCCAACGCTTGTGGTTTAAGGACTCCGAAAAGAGATATCATAAAGCTTAGTTCACCTAACCCTCACTCTGCGGTTCCAGCTGTGTGCCTTCTTTCTCGGAGAACTGAGCACACAGAGAAACTCGCATCATTGATCGCCGTGGATGACTCCACAGGTTAAGGAAGGGGAAACAGAAGCATGTTTGGCTGGAGGGCCTGAGTGAAGAGTCATTCTGCCTCTTGAGTGGTCAGGAAATATCACAAGTACAGAAGAACGATCGCGAAGAATTTGCATAGGCTGATCATAGGTCATGCTGCCCTAAAGAGAGTCCTCAGATGAAGTGCCTTGTGTTCCTCTGTGTCTTGAACAGTTTATGTCACTGTGACCCAACCGGTTTCCCTGGATACAGCCAGTGTCCATGTGGGGAGGGCCGCAAGGACAAGAGAATCTGCATTTGGGCTCTTGGTCACAAAACAAAACAAAGAAAAAAGAAATGCAACTTAAATTGAAAAGACCTGTACATGTTTTTAACACAGAGAGTCCCACCTACCTAACCAAGTGGTCTTTACAGTCACTGCCAGCCAAGGTTGATGTCTTCTCTACCAAGTGGTCAGAATATCTCATTTTATCACTCTGTCCTCATTCTGAGCTCTTCCACCTTCTCTGAATCGGAATCTATTTCTTCCTCCCCCGTCTACTGATGCCCTGTGTTTTAGTTCAGTCCTCATTGTCTTTACTGTAATAGTTTCATTCCTAAGGGAAAAAATGGGTTTCTCTCCCTCCTGTCTCTCCCCAGCCCTGTACACCGATGTTACCAGTCTCTTTCCTGTCTCTTCCACCAGGGTCACCTTCTTATACACCTGATTGTATCTGCTCATAAGTAACGACTTCTAATGATTCTATCTTGGCAATTGGATAAAGTCAATATTTCTTAGCAATATATACACATACAACCCCATATTCCCTCTCCAAAATCATCTTTACCCATCTGACCACTATCATAATCCCAAACTGGAAGTTTATATACATGCCATGACACACAATATTCCCAATACCCCTGGACTTTGGTCACCTGTATTGTTGGCTGTATATCGTTGCCTAGAATTGCCTCCACCACCTGTCCTCTGGGAAGCCCTCCACGACTGCCCCGTATGGAACTACTGCCCATTCTTTGTCATTCTTTGTCTTCACCCACTGTGCTTTGTACTTTGCCTTTTTGTTCTATTATAATTGAACTGCTTTATAGTTATCTATTTATTGTTCTTTCAAATCTTTTCCAGAAAGGTGTCTCCATAAAAACAGGGCTATGTCAGTCACCTTTGAATTCTTTGTGTCCAGAATAACAGGTGATTAAATGTTGTTGAGGTGAATTAAATTTCAAGTGTGACTAACCCAATTAATTTCTCTAATACTTCACCTATATCAAAGATTTCTCTCAATTTCTAAACAGGAATTTTACATGATTTTAAGGCCAGGCTCCAAAGGTCAATTTGGTGAAAACTTTATTAACAGCCTTTGTTACCTCACAAGTTTTGTACAACTGAGTTTCGTGGCAGCCTCAGGAAAGCAGATCTTACACACTGATGGACTCTGCAGATCAGGAAGGAAAGTTTGATTTCTCTTATCATAGTATGAAATATCGCAAAGATTCTAAATATCTAGTGACGGGTGGTTCTGTCTCTGGATTGTCAATGGAGTCCATGGCTTTGTCACTCAAACTGTACATGCAAATCAGCAAAATTGGCATCACCTAGGAGTTGATTAGAAGCATGTTAGGCCCCAAATCATATTTTTCAAATCAGAATCTTAATTTTTACAGGGCCCCCAAGTGATTCAGATACATATTAAAGTTTAAGTGTCACTGTGCAGGGAGAAACCAAAAGGTACCATCCCTATTTGACTATATCTCTGCGCTCCTGGGATATCGAGCAAATTGAACAAAAACCCTGAGGTGTCCCAGAAATTACCACACCTCCTACAGTTCCCAGGAGTAAACTGTCATGGGTACCCAAACCAGAAACAACATCCACAGACATTCCCTTAGACCTGTCCACTTCTGCTAAAGACCGGAGTTTGTGAGAGGACAGAGAGACAAGGACACCCTCACCCAAAGAAAGAATGGGAAGTGCTCAGCTTTTGCTAGGAGACAGTATGAGGCAATTTAAGGGGACTCAGGGTGCCAAGTTCACTGTAATCTATGTAGATGATGGTGCCTGGAACATCTCTGGTTGGTGTCAAAGAGATCTGCATTTAATGTCTCTAACTCTTAAGCACATGAATATAGGGTTGTATGTGGAAGGGCTCTTATAATATTTTGTGCTTCACTTGTAAAGGCTAATTTATTGGCCAAACTGAGGGTAAACAAATGTTATTGATTACTTACAATATGGCACACTTTGGGATAAACAAAACTGAATTTCTCCATCAACAGTTTTACTGTCAGTATGAAATGAAAGCACTTGTCTAAAGTCCAAAGATTTTTTTTGTTGACTGTTGTTCATACATAAAATATTACATTATAAAAAAGTTTTCCATCCTCAAAGAAATTTTGGAAATTACTGTTTAGCCACAGAAAGTTTGTATGGTGAGTGTGTGTGTATAAACATTTATTAATATCCTTAAATTACATTCTGAGAAACACCGTCCCTTTGGGAGATGCTGTGCAGCTCATGCCCTGGACGCAAGTCCCGTTCCCTTTCCCTTTCACCAGTTAACCTATTTGCTTCATTTATGTACTTCATTTAGCTCAGATATTAAAATGTTATTCAAATATGTCTTTCCCATCCTTAACCCAAGAATCAAATATGGCTGAGAGATCACTGAAAAAGACAACCTCAGAAAAGTCTGTCCTTTCATTTATTTACTCGCCTGAGATCATCAAGGCTTTATGTGCTTATACATTTAACTATCTGCTTTCCGATTTTCTAGCTCCATAATCCATTTTTCAGACTCAATCAGAACTCTCTTGTTTTGACATCCATTTTATTTTACCAATGTCTGCTACCTCAGTTTACAAATCTGGAAGATGTCTTTATTTTCATAATAATAATAGCTCTGGTAACAGATCATCTTTCCTCTGCCCTAGCAAAAAAGTCATTGGTAAGTGTAGTCTCCTACTCCACACTCTTCTCACAGAATAAAGGAAACTAGTAATAGAATAAGAGCATTTACACTTAAACTGCACATTTGATACTTTTACATAAACAAAATACTTCTGCACAAGGTTAAGGTGTGAGAATATCTCACAATACATACACTAACCTTTCAGCCCTTATGGAAAGGAACAAGCCTGGAGGTGGAATTTGGACTCACAGATAATCAAATACCATAGAGGCTATTTAATAATAAGTGAATATTTTCTCATTTTCTTCCTTTATTTAGAGGGGTCACAAAATGGTTTTAAGAGTAGATTCTACTCATTGGCATTACAAGTTCAGGGTACAATGAAAATAGGCTTATCTTAAAGGTTGTGTTCAATACTGGCAAATAATGTTTCCTCTGAATACATAAATATCAGCAAAAATTAAAATTGAAGTCAGTTTTACAATTTTACAGTTACCCACACCAACTGGGTACCTTTCCATTGGATTAGAGGAGAAGGACACAAATATATTCCAGTTAACAATTAGACAGGTGGATAATAGCAAAGCATTTGTGCACAGATTAGGACACAGCTGTTGCAGTTTTAAAAACTGTTTTTGATAAACCTCTAAAAGACAAAGGCAGTTGAAGGTGGGAAAGGTGCTAAACTCATCTCCTCATCCTTCATAGGGACAGCTACTCAAAAGTGAGGTGCACACCTTGAACTTGTACATCGATCATGACCAAAGCATCAGAAATGAAAACCATGTATGTTATCAATTCTTTCCTTTCTACCACCACCCTCTTTTTTTTCCTAAAGTTTTTCTACCACAGTCCAAAAGCAAAAGGTTGGATTTGAATTAAGAGTTGATTATAATAAGGAGTCAATAAAATGAACTGGGTAAAAATAGATGGTATTATTTTGGTCACTGACATCTTTGCTATGGAATGTTATGTATATCTACAGAGGGGCTGTAAAGTCCATGTGTAATCTAAATTTGCACACAAACTTTATGGCCACCATGTATTTACTACCAAACTAAATTACAAAAAATCAAATTTCTCACTTCTTTCTCTGAAGCAATAGAGTGTATAACATTAAAGCTCACTTTCTCAATTTGAGATATTGTATTTCATACTCCATAAAATTTACAGTTTTTTTGAACCATCTAACACCAAAAAGAACTAATAGTACCAAATAGTCTTCAACCTCATCCTTTTTGCCTATCCTTCTTGGTTTTTTAAATATTTTTCCTAATCTCCATTCTGTCTGAAGGAGTTGAGGGAAATATCAAAGATAATGTTATATTTGAAGTTACCAAGGATAAAAAAAGAATTTACATACAGGAACAGTTCATTAGGTATCACAAATATCCCAAAGATCACCAAATAAACTCTGTGCATTCAAGAGCTTTGACAGTCTCGCCCACTCTCCTTCCTTTCTTACACACTTCTTAATGAGGTCTCTTATCTGGCAAACGGGCTTACTCATTGTGCCTGGTGTACTTTCTAATTTTCTGACTTTTTGTGCTTTGTGCATGCTATGTGCCTTCCAAGAAATAGCTTTCTCCATGTTTTCTTCTTCAGTCTTCATCCTACGCATCTTTTTGTAGGGAAAATTGAACCCTGATCTTCAGCAGAAGACTTGCTTCCTGCTTGAGAGACCTACAGAATAATGAGAATGGCATGTGAGTTGTGTATGTGCAGGAGATCAGAAAGCTGGCCTCCACGGGAGAATGTGTGTGTGAGGTGTGGCCTTACCAAGCCCAATGGTTGTAGTGCAGATTCTCTAGATTCCAAAGGTCTCTTGACGCTGGAGGTGGAGTCTTGCTTAAGGTCTTGGTTTTGCAAAAACAAGTTGGCAACATTCTGACGCCTTCTATATTCTCCCTTTCTACTTACAAGTAACTTTTAGTTACTTTTTCCTGCTTGATGTTAATAACTATAGACCCAAGGTTTGCTCAGCAGGGCTCCTCCCAGAGTTCCTCAGTCTCCTGATGTGGACTTTGTGCCAAGCTTCTTCATTGGTTGTGCCAAAACTCCTTCGATTTTAAGGTATATTTAAATTTCTCCTGTGAGGTCTCCCTTCATTTCCTGCAGTTTTCTCTATTACCATGTCACTCACTGGACATATTAAAAACCCTAACTTACCTTGTACGTATCCTTTTTATTTTAAGTTCTGTGGTTTTTCAGAGAATAGGAATCTGTATCCCAGTACAGATTTTAAACATTCCAATTTTAAACATTCCAATCTTCTGATGGAAAAATAGAAATATTTGGAGAGATAATACTTTGCTTCTTTGAGGTTCAGTTGGTGACCAATTTTCACTTTTAATGATAGTTCGGAATTAGATTGTATGTTCAGTCATGTGTCACATAATGACATTTCTGTTAACAATTACTACATATACAAAGGTAATTCCATACGATTGTAATACTGTATTTCTACTGTAGCTTTTCTGAGTTTAGATACACAACCGTTGTATTATAATTGCCTACATTATTCAGTACAGTCCCATCCTACACAGTTTGTATCCTAGAAATGATCGTCTACACCACAAAGCTTAGGTGTGCAGCAAGCTATACCATCTGGTTTGGGTAAGTACACTATAATATTTGCACAATGGGCTCGGTGCCTATAGCTCACCCGGCTAAGGCGCCAGCCACGTACACCTAAGGTGGCGGGTTCGAATCCCCAGCCCAGACCCACCAAAAAAACAACAATGACGGCTGCAACCAAAAAATAGCTGGGGGTTGTGGCGGGCGCCTGTGGTCCCAGCTACTTGGGAGGCGGAGGCAGGAGACTCGCTTGAGCCCAGG
>NW_003852400.1:46367181-46421313 GCF_000181295.1 Otolemur garnettii | reverse complement strand
TGTTACAACTCCTACAAAGAGCCAAGCCTCTTTGTAGAGCAGGATCAGCACTGCAGCTCTCCCTGGGATGGCTGGGATGGTTGGGCTGAATTCTTCTTCTTCTTCTTCCTCTTCTCTATCTTCCTTGAAGGTCTGCGACAATCTGCCCCCAGGCTCTTTGAGCTGGGCCTTATATAGGTGTAATAGCTTAGCTGTGATTGGTCCATAAAATGGACCAATCAGGAGCAGGATTGAAAATGGATCAATCAGGGATGGGCACCAGTTTTCCCTTGATTGACAGGTCCTCTAATGCCGCTCTACTGGAGCCTCTGGGGGAAGAAAGCTCCCTCACTTGCCCCAATCTGCCGGGGTTTTTTACCGGCTGCTGCCACCAAGACAGAAGTGGCAGATCCCCCAGGCCCTGCTCGGCTGAGCTGGCTGGGGTGCCACTTTTCCGGTATCACTATTTTGCCCTGTAATTTTAGGTTAAGTTTATCAAGAAAGATTATCAAGTTTGCAGTAAAAACTAATTTCCAAAGGTATTTAGTATTTGATAATAGTATATTAGAGATAGTTCTCTTCCTGTAGGAGAATTTTAATGTAGTCCTTGAGCTAAAAACATGAAAAGGAAAACAACCGCTAAACCAGCAATCTACTCCTCAGGGAGCCCGCGCAGGATATTCAAGTCCACAAGAACAAGTTCATTGTTGACACTACTGGTTCAGTAACATGTGACAGATTCAAATGTTCCCGTAAAATAACTGCTATTAAGGCCCCAATGAGGAGGCCCAGCAAGACGGAGGGCGAGACCCGGCAACCGCAGAGGCAGCCGAGAGCCCTGGCAGCTGCTGCGATGCCGACTCAGATCTCGCAGTTTTCTTCCAAATTGAAATCCACCTGGTATTCAGCATCTTCATTTTCTTCAGTGCCAACTGGACTCCAAAAGTGGCAGAAGGATTGCTATCCATAACCCGGCTACAAGAAGGTAATTGGTCGCGTCCCCCAGGCCACCCAGGCGGAGGTGGATGCAGCCGTTGCTTCCTGAAAACGTGCTTTCCCTGCACGGGCAGACACTTCAGGGGTAAGCCATGGGCAGGTCACGCTCCACTATCAACAACTTAGTAAAGAAAATGCCAAATTAATCACGTTGGAGGGAGGGAAACCCTTGCTGATGCTGAGCTCCCTGTATTTCAGGCCTGCAGGTGGTCGAGCATGGCTGTGGTGTGACATCGCTCATGCTGGGAGAGACCAGGCCCTCATCACCCATGACAGAAACCTTTCTTCCTACTGTCTGCCTCTGGGAGTGTGTGCAGGCTTTGCTCCCTTCAGTTTTCCCGCCATGATGTTTCCCATAGCCATAGTGTGTGGAAGTACCCTCTAATGAAACCGTGAGAGCAGGTCCCCGGAGCAACCGTGCTTCTCACTAAGTTGCTCCAGGATGCTGGTGTTCCATGGGACATGGAACATCATTCATGGACAACACGAAGCTGTAAATTTTTTTGTAATCATCCGAACATCAAAGCAAGCAGCTTTGTGGTATCCATCCAGGCAAGAGAATAGATCTTTAAGAGAGGATCAAAGCATGGCAAGAAGTTTCAAGCCAACATAGGAACCAAGAACCATGGGGTAATCATGCCAGATGCTAATACCAGCTGGTTGGGGAGGCATTGGAGCTGCTGGTCAGCCCTGCGTGGCTCTTTCAACAGTAATCTTTGTGAGGGAAGTTAAAAAGTAGCTGCCAGAACTGATGGAATGTGCTAAAAAAAACTGAGAGTCAACGCAGAAAGCCAGCCTGGACCAGAACTTGGCTCTCAGCTCACTCCCCAGGCCAAAGAGCAAATGTGTAATCTAATTGATAGTGGAACAAAGGAGGGAGCTTCCATCCATCTTGATGGATGAAAAACTAAAGTCAAAGGTAAGAAAATGGCAACTTTGTTGCGCCAATTAGCATCTCAAACATTAAGCCAAATATGACCTGTTACAAAGAGAAGATTCTCGGTTTACTTTTGTGGTTCTGGAGACAGAAACATTGGATGAAGCCATCAAAATTGTAAATGATAACCCATATGGAAATGGAACAGCCATCTTCACCGGCAATGGAGCCACTGCTCAGAAATATTCCCACCTGGTGGGTGTTGGACAGGTGGGAGTGAATGTCCCCGTTCTAGTGCCTTTGCCAAGGTCCTCATTCACTAGCTCTCCACCTCCCTCAGGGGAGACACCAATTTCTATGGCAAACAGGGCATCTCATTCTACACTCAAAGACCATCACGATGCTACTCTTTCTTCTTTCCTCACCTGCTGTCATCATGCCTACCGGGGGCCATTAGAAACAAGTTTGGCAAAGACTCAATCCATACTGAATAACCTCCCTTTATTTTTGACCAGCTTCATCTGCCAACTTTGCTCAGATCTGATCCCTGGGATTGGAATACATTGTAACTATAATCCTTCTCAGGCCTATTGGTCCCTGTGAAATTGCTGTAGGGAGGCTCTCAGTGTGACATTGAAACCAGATTTGTCACTTGCTCTCCATAGTTCTATTTTTGAAGTAATTGTTATTACGGCTGTGAAATGCTTATCTGGAAATAAGAGCTTAAACATGTTTTCTAAAAATTCTTCCTTTTTCTGCTAACTTGAAGGAGGGAAAGGTCGGTTATGTAAAAAAGATCCTCCAATAATTGGAAGGTGAACTCTTGGATGGGGAAGCAGGATAGAAATAATTGACCCTCCTCTGATTGATCCTCAGACACAGCCCTACATAAACGCCACAGGGGGACCCCTCGGCAGTTTTCCTGAGCCTCTCTTTTATCCCACAACTCATCTTTCTATTTATCCCAAATTGTGACAACTGCTTTTCTGTTCTGTTCAAAGCCACTTTCTTGTCCTAGTAATTCATGACCACTATTTAATTATGTCTTGTCACTGTTCCTGCTTCTGAAGATCACTTCTCAAGGATACCTCAGTGAACAAGGAATAAGTCAACTTTTTTAAAAAAGAAGAAACTGCTATTAAATAATAAAATTGATCATCTTTAAAAAATCTTAGCAGATGTCACTTCAGTTTGTATTGAGTTTGAGTTTTTTAACCTTTGAAAATGTTCTCACAGACTACACATAGAGGGTTAGGCTCCCGTCACTCCAATCTCAGCGCTGAGTCCTTGACAAAGCCGTGACAACCAAGCAGTGTCGGCAACATCAGGAACCAAGGAAAACCACCCCAAATATCCTACTGTGTTTTCCTTTTGATGTTCCTCTCAAAGTCCTCCACAATTCAAACAACTCTTTTTCGTAAAGACTAATAGGCTTACATAGTTTATTTTTTATGGACGAATTTCTTCAGTTCCTGCAATCAAACATGATTGAATTACCTCACCATTGGTACATGAATTTCCTCAATTGATTAACAAAGGGGACTTTTGAAAAATTAGGTTAGAGTCTCATTTTCATTTCTTCTTTCTTAGGACAAAAGTCTGATAAAATATTCTACTTTAGATTTTATCATTTTTTGACCGATAATTTTCCCAGGATTTGAGGATATTAAAAATGATTACTTGTCTGGTTATGTTTTCCTAATCTAGCCTAGTGTTAGTGCTTAAAATCACAATGATTTGCCATCTAATTTGATAATAAACTAATTCACACTCCACTTTGCCCCAGAAGAAGGATGACAGTGACTTTTACACGAATCTGGATGGAATGCTAAACCTTTAACCTAAGTGAAATATCTAAAGAATGGCGAAACAAACACGACACGTGCTATTAAACTAGAATTTACTGGTGAGCACACAAGTGTGTAGAGGGAAGCCAAAGTTAATGGAAAATAAGTAGGGGCACAGGGAAGGAGAGGACAGGCAAACCTTACCTAACTGGCACAATGAACTCTATCTGCGTAACAACCACACTAATAACCATGACGGAAGTCTTAAAAAAGTCATCCATGTAGCCAAAAATATTTGTACCCCTGTGATACTTTGAAATTAAAAAAAAATAATAGCAAAGTCAACCTTCTATTCTTGTTTTGATGTAATGGATATAGACTATGAATAAATAAACACAACATGAACTATGGCAACACACATGGCACTCAAGATGCCGTAAGTGTGAGTGTGGAGGGTGCCGAGCAGTGCAAAGTGATGAGAGCACACATGGTCTGGGATCCAGTCATCAGTTCTGACATTGTAGTGCAAAGACAGTGTGGCAGGAATGAGTATTGCTCATTCACGGACATGGAACTTTAAATTTCACTAAATTTTCACATGTCCAGAAATGCTATTATGGTTGTTTTTAACCATCTAAAAATATCAAATACATTCTTAGCTTATGGACCATAAACAAATAGATAAAGCTACACTGGCTCACAGGCTGTAGTTGACCGACCCTTGACCTAAATCATTGTCCGGGCCACAGGCCCATGGAGAAGTGGAGGTCGAGAAATGTTAGTTGGCTGAAAATGACACAGTGATGCTTTTATTTCATTTATGTTAATAAATTTACAAAAGTTCAAATTTCTGAAAGTATATCTTCAAATCTCTGTACTAGTGAAGAAGGGTACTCCCTACCATCCATTAGTGAGGAAACAGAACTATGCCTTCAAGTGTGTATTAATAAAAAGAAGTAAATTACCTACTGTGTAGTAGGGAAGTGAATTCAGACCAGGGTAATATGAGCTAATCTACATTCATATGCACTTACTTGGAAAGGATTGTACTGCCCTATGGTGGGCTAGTAAACATTTTATAACATCAAAATGTTTATTGATTACATAAAGTATCTAACCTTTAGAAGATATCCCTGTGATATTTGCCTCTGAAGAAACTCATGGAATAACAACAACTGTGACAATTTAAATTCAGATTAAGTTTTACTTCTTTGACTGTTTTTTCCTTATTTTAGTTTTGCATCCTTGAAAGCAGCACAAGGTAAATAATTTATTTCTGTACATTGGGACATTGAGTTCTGTTGTAACAACTGGGAGTTTCATTCTGCCCTGAAAACCAGTTGGGAACATATAGGCAGGCAGCTGGGAACATTTTCTATTTTTATATCTGTTGAAAATAAATTCTGATTCAATAAATTGGCCCTATGGAAATGAACATGAGGGGGTTACTTATGTTTCCAGATTGTTACTTTTTACCATCTACCTACAAGAAGGCAAAGCTTGAAATACTCTGAAAATATTTAGGGGGAAAAAAAAAAACCAGCACAGCATATGTTTAATTCACTTTGTATTTATGTAAAGGCATATTTATTAATTTAGTACACATTTAAATGCCTTTCCACACTTCTATCTGGTCATCAGATTATTTTGTTAATGATAAAATAATACTTAGTTGTTTAAAATATTTACAGGCCAAATTAATCTTCATGCTTCAAAAGATTACTAGAAAACCTTAGGGCCAAGCAGAACTCACCTACTGTGGTTGGGGGAGCACCAATGTAACAGTCTTACCAGTATTTCAAAAGGGAGGACTCAGATATTTAAGGAGAAAGATATTTATGGGGAAAGATATTTATGGAGTTTTAGGACCTAGACTGAGTTTTTTAAGCAGGTCTTCAGAGACAGGGAACTGGTTTGGTTGGGCAGTTTTATGAGACTGGATTTGTGATTACAGGATGTGGTAAAGCAAGGATTTCAATGTAAGTCTTCATGAGAAAAGCATTAGACTTGATAAATAGGCTAATATTTAATTTAGTGTATTAGTATTCTATCGCTACATAACAAATCACCACAAAGTGAGTGGCTTAAAACTATATGTATTATCTTTTAATGTTCCCGGGTCAGAGCGTGGCTTTTGGAGTCTCTGTTCAGGTTCTCAGGAGTCGGTGATGTAGATGTCAAACGGCCTTTCTTTTTCAAAGCTGGCATCCTATTCCAAGCACACATGGCTGTGGGCAGATTCCAATTCCTTGTGGTTGTAAAACTGCATTCCTGCTTCTTGCTGCCTGTTATCTGGGTCTACTCTTAGCTCCTCGAGGCTCTCACAATGGCAGTTACTTCTCCAAAGACAGTGGGAGAATCTCTGTGACCTAGGGGAGAGTCCAAAGAACTTGCCTGATAGGACAGGGCCATGAAGAATAATCTTCCTTTTAATTATCTCAAAGTCAACTGATTTAGGATCTTCATTATATCCAAGAAATGCTTTCACATTTTGCCATATAACATAACAGAATTGCAGGAGGGATACCCGTCACCTCTGCCATTTCATAAGCACCCTGATCACCCAAGGAGAGGGCATCCTGCAAGGACTTGGGTCATTGCAGGTCATCTTAGAATTATGCCAACCAAAATTAGTTAGTTATTCTTATCTTCTAGAATAAATTATTTTAGAGACAGTAGCTCAATTTATTTTTGTCTAGTCTTTGGTTATTTAGCACAGAAATAGGCAAGCCCGCTTCTTCCTAGCATTGGTTAGTACAGGCCCAAGAGGGGGCAGCCATCAGCTCTCAAGGGGCCAGAGGTGTTAACATTCTTCACATTTCCAGTTAAATCCTCTCAGAGCATCCAATAGGGGCTCAGATTTTTCTGAATTCCTATTATACAAAAGATAAAATAATATACCTGTGACAAATATTTAGCAGTGTTTTGAACCACAGAAACCTATTTTATATCTAACTACTTGCCTTTCTAACATTCCAAAATATTATTGCTAAGGAGAAAATCTTTCTTTACCTTAAAAGCCACTTCAACACCAAGTAGCGAACTGTTTATATTACATAATATACACTTGCTTGCTTCTGGGTTAATTTTTGTCTTTTGAAATGAATTGAAAGATAAAAATTAATCCATCATGAGGCTTTTCCAGCCCACTTTGTCTCCCTGTGCCACTGATCAAATGCAACTTACCATCCATCTTTCTGCCAGTTCCCTCACATTTCTGGTTCTTCTTGCATTTTGGTTTTCTTAGAGTCATGACTATAATCAATCCTGTGTCCCTCTATCCTTTCCAAACTCCAACAGTAGGATTATCCGAATGTCAATCTTCTCCACACCTTTCTCTTTACCATTAAATATAGTTGGAACAAACACACACGGTGCTGACACATCTCATCTTCAATTCATGACCACTAAATTCAAGGGAGCCCTTTGCCTGTTTATTTTCTTCTTCCTTCTGCCACTCTTTGGAATGAATATTTAAGACATTCTTAGACCATGTTCCTGACCTCTCTCCACTTTCAGCTGGAAGCTGGTTTCTGCTTCACTGAGAAACAGCAAAGCGAAGCAGTGAAAACATTCACATGTTCCTTCCATCACGTCTACAAAACCAGTCTCATCAGCCCTGCTGAACTCTGCCATCCTCTGCTAATATGGACAAACTCTCTGTGCATCTGTCCAAGGCCCAAACCCCCACTATCCCACCTCACTAACTCAAGAACATTGCTCTAGCAATGTTTCCTATATCACATTGGAGTATTTGTTTGTCCTTTTCCCGTTGGATCATTCCTGTAAACACACAAACATGGCCTTGCTCCTTCCATCCTTAAAAATATTTTTTTCCTAATTTCTCATACCCCTCTAGTTGCTGACTTACTTTAATGCGTCACTTTATAGCAAACTTAAAGACTTTTCATGCACTCACCATCCCGAAATTCTCTCTTTCGATTCTCTCTCCTACTCGCAGCCATTAGGTTTTCCTTCCTGCCACTCTACCAAGGGAGTTACTAAATGATCATCTCCCTGTTCAGATTTGCAGGTTGAGCTTTGTAAGTTGGTGCTGGGATTCTCAAGTGACATTTCTGCTTTGCCGCCGGACACTGGCTTCAGATCTGCCACAGGGCTCACTAGAGACACTGAGGCTGGAGGAAGAAGAAATCACTTGCTTTTATTTTGTGGATCACCCAAAAGATGATACACACCCACGTGATGATTCCACAGTGTGGCAGGTGAATGCAGTTTGCAGTGTTTTCCGGGCTTGTGAAACCAGCCTCAGGTTGCCCCCCAGCTGGATTCCCCTTTGCACAGACAGAGCCAATTGCAGGGTGAGCCAAGTGAAGCATGTGGGGCACAGGGTTGAAGGAGGCACTCCCTTTCAAGGTTGTGCTCTTGCCAGTCAGGCACTTGATCTTACAGGAACATGACCCTGGTACGGTAAACTTGCCAGAGCTGAATGGTCAGTGTTTTCTATGGGTTAAATTCTCTTACAGTCAAGTCTTAGGCACAATTCTCAGCTTTTCTGCCTTCCAGCTGCAGGACATCAGGGTAGCCTCACGGGCTGCGGAAGGGGCCCTTTCACTTTCAGACTTTCCCTCTGACTTTCACTGCCCCTCTCTAGTGCATCAGTGGTAGTCAGCAAGAGCCACCTGATTTTCCTCTCCTTGTAATTACTATATGCTCTGAGGGTTTTAAAAACCTGAGATATTGTAACAACAATTGCATTTTTGTTTTCTGATATTCCATCCCAGTCAATGTTATTGCATCTTGATAACAAGCAAGTGCATCAAAGGCATCAGTTTTCCATCAGCCCCTAAGAACCAGGCTCCTGTAGCTGGCTGACTGGCTAGTGGTCCAATTTCAAAATAAGTTTTAAGGCCAGATTTCTTAGACCACACCTGGTGCCAACAGTGTGAGATCAGATTTCCCAGGAAACATTCTGAGACAGAAATGTGCACATAAGACAGAAACGTCGGGCTCACTCTTGGGAATCCACACCAGAGAGAATAAGGAAAGTAAGACTAACCAGAGGGAGGAATGGAAGTTCCAGGCTGCGACACTGAGGCGTCAGATCCCATGGGGAGGCTGAAACTGACCCCAGGGGCCTGGACCTCTGCAACCCTCATCTACCAGTATGGCTACTGGCTGCCCCTGTGGAAAGGACATGACCCTGGCAAAGTAGGCTGCTAACACTTTTTTCCAAAAAAAGACACTCCACTTAGACACATCACCAGTCATATCTCCCTGCAGCAAGGGAAATGAGTATGCAGTTTGGAAAGGGACATCAGGAAAGTTTCCCATATGAACAAATAATAATTTTAGTTTATAGTAATTTTACAAATATTATTAATAATGGCATGTACATATTAAAAACTTCATGACCATGGCATTTAATGTGTGGAAATGCATACCTACAATGCATGTTTATCAATCCATGTAAAAAAATGGTCAAGTAATTATTAAATGGTATACACATAACTGTGTATTATTAGATACATGAGTGATATCCAGAAATTATCTAGCTATGTAATATGAAAAATAGACACACGTATGGCTGGCTAACATCTGTTAGCTGTTCTGGCCAATATATATATATATATATACACACACTCATATATATATATAAAATACATGTGTGTGATATAAATGTGATATATGTGCAAGATATATATGTGTATATATATATATATAAACACACACAGTACAGGTAGTCCCCAGGTTATGAACAAGATAGGCTCTGCAGATTTGTTTTTAAGTTTAATTGATATGTAAGTTGGAGCACGTACATTGTAATAACCTCTATTCATAAGTACAAGTTGTATATAAGTGAGATGTTTATAACAGATGTGTGTGTATATATATATATATTCTATATATGTATTTATAGACTAATTGTTAAGTGTTTCTCCCTTGGGAATTTTAGTAACTAGGAAAGAACATCTTTATCAGGATGATTTATATTTATTTTAAAATCAATTATATACACTTTTTTTTTTTAAGAGACAGAGTCTCAGTTTATTGCCCTTGGTAGAGTGCTGTGGAGTCACAGCTCACAGCAACTTCCAACTCCTGGGCTTAGGCAATTCTCCTGCCTCTGCCTCCCAAGTAGCTGGGACTACAGGCGCCCACCACAACAACCGGCTATTTTTTGTTGCAGTTTGGCCGGGGCAGGGTTTGAACCTGCTACCCTCAGTATATGGGGCTGGGTCCTACTCACTGAGTCACAGGTGCTGCCCCATGTACACATTTGGAATTACTACTTTCAGCTCTTCTATTTATTCATGTCCTACAGTACTGTCATTTCTTATTCTGGCAACAGATAACAAAAAGACTTTGTCTTCCTGAATTCATAATATTCCTAACTAAATTTTTCCTTTCATAGTACAAGTAAATTATTAAATGATTATAACATTTAATATTATAATGGTTACTCAAAGATGGCTTAAGAAGGTAAATATTACAATTGAATCATTTTTGGTATTCAAGAATTCAAAAACAGATGAGGTTACACAAAATAAATATTTAGAATTATGCTAAATATGCACTCTGTAGTATTCGTTGTCTATAATGTGATGTTTTTAAGGCTTAACAAGGTATTGTGATTCTAATATATTCATAAAGATTTACAATAGAACACATATCCTATTTAAGAATGTTAGTAGCAGCAGTGTATTACATAGTATAAATTTTAATATATAAAGCAAAATAAGTATAGCTATTAGTCTTTTACTGTGCATTCATAAGTCCTTGTTTAAAGGACAATATGCAAATTAGAGAAAAGGCAGGCTTTAGGAATTTAGTGTGATATAAGTGTGTCATTTGCACATTGAATCAGATCATCATGAAACAAGAGAATATATTGTCAAAGTCCACCTGCTTTAAAAGCTTTCATACATTTTGTGGGAGAGTTAAAACATGATGTTTTCAAAAGATAATTACAAAAAAAGAGCTGATAAGTGTAAGTAAGCATTTTTTGGTGTGAGCTTACGCATAATATCTAACAATTAATGAACAAGTGGTAGCAGAAAACTCAAAATGTTTTTTTCAGGTATTTTTGCTTCATTCGTTCATTTACTCATTCAATATATTTCTTTTTACTCTTAACAATTTTTTTATTAAATCATAACTGTGTACATTAATGCATTTATGGGGTACAATGTGCTGATTTTATATACAATTTGGAATGCTTACATCAAACTGGTTAACATAGTCTTCACCTCACTTAATTAATGTGTTAAGACATTTATAAATGTCATTCAGTATTTCTCGAGCGCTACTACGATTTAGAGGCAGTTTGTCCCCATCAAAACTCCTGTTGTAATTTGATCCCCACTGTGACAGTGTTGGGAGGTGGAGCCTGCTGGGAGGTGTTTGGGACATGGGGATGGGTCTTTCATAAATAGATTAACTCCATCTCTCTAGAATGAGTTCTCATTCCCAAGGGATTGGATTAGTAACCTTGAGGACAGGTCATTCTCGTGTTTAGTTTCTGTACACACCACTTCCCCTTCCCCTTTCTGTCGAGTTCAATCGAGTTGGATTCCCAGGAGGACCTCACCAGATGAAACTGCCCAACTGTGAACTTTCCATCCGCCAGATTTGTGAGTCAAATAAACCTCTTTTCTTTATAAACTACCTAGGCTTAAGTACTCTGTTGTGGCTAAACAGAGTAATACAAATGCATTTCTTTTGCCAAAGAAGGTGCCATTCTAAGGACGGGGGTACAAAGAACAAAAAGGATCCCAATGTCACAGAGGTAAGCGATTCAGGACCCGTTACAGCAATTTCCCTTCAGTTACATTGTGAAGGTTTGATAAGAAAATACAAGCTTAGTCCTAAAGATTCGAAAAGTTAAATGAACTGTGGAGGTGAAGACTTCCTGGTAATTTCCACGATGTAGGTTCAGTTCACCCTCTTGCTCACACTACTCCTCCAGATCTAGAGAACTCCTCTGGTTGTTCTCTAGAAACTTATTAGCTCCTTAGGCTATATTTATAGGAGTAGGAATGCAAATTCTGATAACCTTTCTGAAAAACAATTCACGTGTATGTATGTGTGTGCGTGCATGTATATACGCACATATGACAGAAGAGCCTTTAAAAATAGAAGTCGTCTTCTCTTGAGTTATTTGTATCACTTATATCAAGTTAACCTAAATAGGGTCCCAAATTTGTAGACAATGATTTTCTTCTTAGTTTATTTATAATTTGGGGGGGGGGAACCTAAAAAGTTGGAATACAATTTTAAATGTTATGGTGCTTTCAAATGATTGAATATTTTTATGAATAACATGAAATTAATAAAAACATAAATAAATTTTATAACTAAAAGTCAACAGATATTGTCTAAAGGAGAGAAAGGATGAGGGAGTAGGGAAAGAGTGGAGAAATCAGTAGGGTAGTTCACATACATGCTGGGAATTGGGGAGAAGGTTGATTGCAATCCTGAAAACCACCTTCACTACTGGCCTGTGAACAGCATGGGGATGGGAATAAGAGAAATTTTTGTTCTCTCGTGGGATATTGAACATTTTTCTTTAAATAATCTACGAAGCCAAAAGATGTGCATTTTAGTACCAGCTCCACTAGTGTGTACACTCTAACCCTTGAAAAGAACAATGTTTCAACTATTAGTCATACCCTCTTGTTACTTTGCAGTAGACTTTTAGCAATTGTATAGGCAAAACTGAGTAGAAATGTGGACTATAAGCCAGATAAAATTTGAATAAGCAATCAAACTAAATTGGGTCTTTCAACAATTTATGTCACCGTACATTGCAAAGAGATACCAAAGAATCAGCTGGCGTTTGTATAAACCCTCCCCTAAACAGCTGCTCTGTAACAACTCAGAATTTCAGTTTTGACAGGACTGGTGTTTAGTGTGAATCAAGATAAACATTAACATGTTGACTTACAGTCTTTGAGTAGCCGTGACTGTGAATGAGGAGAAAATAGGCTCCACGTCACCAAGTGAAGCTTCTTCCCCTCCACGTCTACTACTGCAGACAAAAATGCCATCATTTGCACGGGCTGGGGTGGGGGAGCTAGGAGGCAACCCGGCAAGTTAGACAACGGCTCCAGCACTATTTTTTACAGAAAAATACTCATTATTTGGGTTTAAAAATTGAAATTTTTGAGTACTGTCATTTGATTATCCACATTTAATATGAATAAATCTATCCTTCATTTTCTTGTTATAGGAGAAACCAGAGAGATATGGAAACACAAGATAATTGGAGAAAAGGTCATCAAAAAATGTAATAGACTTGGCAAAATAAAGACAAATATCACCCACTCTAGGATTTTATCCCAGGCCAGATCAGACCTCTCAAATCTGTTTAGTAATATAAATAAATCACTTGAAAATAATTTCTTTAGAAGACTACTGAACTGGAAGATCTGATGCAATCATTTCCAAAGCTGTCTTCTGTCTAGGGAATCATAAGAATACCTGCTGAGTCATGGCAATGAGGCATCACCACATGAAGTTTAAAAAGACTGATTCTTTTTATGTAGTCTTTTGAAAAAGTCACAACTTTTTATAATGTTGACAGATGTGCTGTGATTACTCATCAAGCTGTAAGCTTCATATTAAAAGGGCCTCTTTTTTCTACCTTTAAAAAAACATGGCCATAAAAATTTCCATTCTACCTATAAAATAGATGGCAAATAGCAGAAGTCCTTTATTAAACTCTCAATAATTTATGGCTGTGGAATGAATAGGAAAGATGTGAATAGGAATATAAAGTCCAACTGTTCAGAGAGGTTTGGCCACTCAAATCAATACAAATAACTGGTTCAAGACCCAGCATGGCAGCATGGAAAAAGCATGTGTATTTGGATGAAAGCGTATGGGTTTAAATTTTCTCTTATGAGATACTGGTTTTATAAGTTTGAACAACGATTTACCTTCTCTATGACCTATTTCTTCATATGATAACTGAATGAAATAATAATATATAAATTATGAATTTTTATTAAAGTACATATGCAGTAAATATACATGTAAACACATATATACATACATGTAAATATACAAATATATCTTTCCTTCAACTAATGCTGGGTTCTGTTCTGTGTCATTGGTCTATATCTCTTTTTTGTTTGGGTTACTATCGCTTTATTGTATTGTTTGAAGTCTCATAATGTGACGCCTCCACATTCATTCTTTTAACTTAGGATGGCTTTGGCTATTCTGGCTCTTTTCTGATTGCAAACAAAGTATAGCATTATTTTTTCTAGATCTGTGAAATATGACATTGGTATTTTGATGGGCATTGCACTGAATATGTATACAGATCACTACAGATATTATGAGCATTTTAACAATGTTGATTGTACCGATCCATGAGCATAATATATTTTTCCATTTTTTGGTGTCATATTCCATTTCCTTCCTCAGTGGTTCATGATGAAAGATCTCTACTAAGAAAACCAGAAATAGGTAACTTACTAGTTTTAACAGAGACAGAGATTTGTTTTATATCTTTTCAGCCAAGTTATATAATGATTCAACTATTAATTTCTAATGTTTATTTTCCAAGTAAAGAAGATATTTAGTAATTAGTCACAGAATAGTACATACCGTAATGCCAAAAGAACAAACACATAACAATAATAAGACAAGTAGCAAGGTAAAGCCTAAATAAATGGAAGACAGAGAAAGGATAATCGGGATTTAAAGCTTCATTTAATATTTGTGCTGGTATATGTTAATTGAAGTTTCTAGTAAATATTTCTTATAAATGTGAGTATTGTGGGCCATTTTGATATTTTTCTTTATAATTCTTATTTCCAAGTTTTCAAAAATAAATATGTACTGATTTTGTAATCAGAAAAAATGGTGTTAAAAGGAAATCTTATTTATGAACAATAAAATGAGTAAACAGATATTACATGAAATTCATATTACTTTAGAAAGGTGGGCTCGTTATTCTCTAGATCTTCTCTTTACTATTTAATGTAAAACATGAAATATTAGTTATTGACATTTGGCTGCATTTAAAAGGGGAAACTTAGGCAGAAGGCATAGCTACCTCACCCTACCCCACCCACAAAAATTATACACAGCTATATGTTGACACGCTAATGAACGAGAGCAGAGAGACAGATGGTGAGTGATGCTGTACTTAGTACATGGATGAGAACAGAGGGTGAAGCCAAGTTTCACTTGTAGCCGGCATCTTCTTCAAAGTGCCACGGGTGGAGGTCATTTGCGACACCCTTTTCTGGGCCTTTTATAAAGTGGCCCATTTAACACATTGTGGTTTTTATTGTGTATTAAAAAAATAAATTCTTTGTGAAATGTTTTCCATTTTTACAAGACAAGTATTTTGTATGTTATGGATATTTATTGATGCTTGATGCAGATATTAAGATTTATTCAGTGAAATGTCAGCAATGACTACCTCTCCTTTGGGGAAAAAGGACATTCAGATTCTTTTTATTAAATATATAGTTACTGGTTTGGGTAGATGAATTCTCTTCATAATTTTTTTCTAAATGATACAGCAAAAAATTTTTATGAATAAAGACAAATTCTGTGAAAACTAAGAGTAATCAAGGCTAAATGTTGTCCCTGAGCCCAATGACAAGCAGTTTGTGAGCCAAATTTTAACCTCAGCTCCTTTGTCTTTAAATCACATCCATTGTTTTCTGTGTCACACTACCTCAACAGGTGAAGGGTGAGCTGTGGCCTCAGTGCAGGAATGACTGAACAGTAAGACAGGTAATCTGATATTTATAAAAAATTAAGGTGCCCAATGATTTTAAAAATAAATTTAAAAGGGTAACATCAGTTAACAATGGCACTTCCAAAAATAATTTTCTCTGTAAAAGCAATGAGAACACTGGTAAAAATTGAAACCATCAGCTTTTCCAGAACTCTGGAAATTAACCATAGTTGCAACAATCTAGGGAGAATTTATTCAAGAAAAATATTAAAACTTCGCAAGACTTTCAAGTTTTGTCATGTTTTAACTTTCCCTAATCCTATTCCACATTCACCAGCTCCAAAATAGCCTTCCTATCCCACAGCCCACAGTCACGACCAAAACCAGCAGACTAGCAGCTAGTAGAAGAGAAAAAGTGAGGTTGGAGCGCCTTGAAAGCCCTGTTCCCAGATAATTGTCACCATTTGGCCCATCTGATGGTTCCAGAAAGACCTAATATACCACTGTCTTCATTTGACCTGTCTCTGAGCTTGCCGGTTGTGAACAGCCTTTTTCTCAGGAGCAACTGTTGAAACAATCAGATACAATTACTGAACATTTCTGCTGAGTAATAAATAACAAGTGGGGCAAGCAATAGGCTTAAGAAGGAAATGCATCAAAGGAAAAGCTAGGTAATGAGATGCCCATAGGAAGCTTTGAAAAGTTCTGACAAATTCCTGGGACTCTGGAAGGCTAAGGCAGAGTTGTAAAGAAGTGTTGGAGGTGTGCCCCAATATGCACACAGGGGAATGGAGATATGTAAGAGCAAAGATTTTGTATTCAATTCATGTTAAGACCATTTTAAATTAAATGTGAGTTAGAATCATCAGTGCAATAAGGAGGAAAATAACTCAAAAATATAGTGGAAGAAATGACAAGAAAATTAAAATGATGGGGAAGAAAATATCGAACACAAAGGTGGGACATAGAGAAACACTGTACTGAAAACATGTAAGATGGAAAGAAAACAAGTAACAAAATGGCAGATCTAAATCCTACTTAATTGCTAGTTACCTTAAATGTAAATAGATTTGACTTTCAATTAAAAGCAGAGATGAGAAAGTTTTCCAAAAAAAACCCATTGTATGTTTTCTATAAGAGATATAATTTATATCCAAAGACATAAATAGATTAAAAATAAAGTGATGGAAAAATATTTATCATGCAAACACTAATCAAAATAAACTTGAAGGAGCCAGAAAAATAGACTTTAAGACAGAAATTATTACTAGAGGAAAAGGAGGATGTTTTATGATGATAAAAAGGTAAATCCATCTGGAAGATACTACAATTATATATTTATGGCCAATTGATTTTTGATAAATATGCCAAAACAATTCAATGGGAAAAGAATCATCTTCTCAAAAAATTACTCTGGGACATCTGGATTTACACATAAAAAAGAATGAAGTTGAATCCTTGCCTAGCACCATATACAAAATTTCACTCAAAAGGAATCAAAGGCCTAAATGTAGGAACTAAAATCAAAATTCACAGATGAAAACATACATATACATTTTTATGACCTTGGGTTAGGTAATTATTTCTTGATGGAAACAAAAGACAAAATATATAGATTGAATTTACAATTAAAAATTTTGTGCTTTAAAGAACACTATCAAGAAAGTAAAAATATAATTTACGGAATGGAAGAAATATCTGCAAATTATGTATCTGATAAGAGTCTAATATCAAGAATATATTTTAAAAAGTCTCAAAAAAGGCATGTAGCTCAACTAAAAATTGGGTGAAGGATTTTAATAGGTATTTTTTCAAAGAAGAAATAGCCAACAAGCATATGAAATGATGTTTGGCATCATTGGTCAATAGGAATTACAGACTGAAACCCCAGTCTGGTATCACTTTATACCACTAGAATGGCTAGAGACAAACAATGATAGGTGCTGACTAGGATATGTAGAAAATACATAATAGCCAAAATACAGAAACCACACAAATATCCATCAGCTAATGCAGCAATAAATAAAACAGAGTATATTCATAGAATGGGCTATTACCTCGGCATACAAAGGAATGAAATACTGATTAATAGTGTCACATACATGAACTTTAAGTGAAACAGGCCAGACCCTAAAGGCCATATGTTGCACGGTTTCATTTGTACGCATTGTCCAGAACAGGCAAATCTACAGAAAGCACATTAGTGGTTGCCAGGGCTGAGGATAACATGGGACACAGAGTGGCTACTAATGGGCATGATGGTCACATTTTGTTAATACACTAAGTAGCCAAATGTTATGATATTCGAATTATAGTTCTAATTTTTTTAAAAATGAATTTGAAATAGAAACCATTTTAGCAACAAGACAACATCCCTTATTATAACTAATTGTCAACAGCAAATAATGTATCTGAAAACTTACAAGAATGTGTATCTATTTATTCATAATAATAGAGTGAAACAATAATGAATGTCAATAAAATATTCATAAAATGGCTCGGTGCCCGTAGCTCATTGTTTAGGGCCTCAGCCACATGCACCAGGGCCAGCTAAACAACAATGCCAACACTAAAAACTAGCCGGGCATTGTGGTAGGCACCTGTAGTCCTAGCTACTTGGGTGGCTGAGGCAAGAGAATGGCATAAGCCCAAGAGTTTGAAGTCGCTGTGAGCTGTGGTGACACAGCACTCTACCAAGGGTGACACAGTGAGACTCTGTCTCAAAAAAATATATATATATATATATTCATAAAACAGTAATAATAGCAGCATCACACTTAGAGAATGTACATGCGTGACAAACTATAGTAATCACCTTATTCCCTTATTTGGATCTCACAACAAGCATGAGAGTAAAGGACCATTAGGGTGATTTTTACATATAAAGAAAAAGAGACTGAAAGGAGTTAAAGAACTTACAGTTATGCCCTGAGGAGAAGGGTCTCAATGTATGGAAGAGAAGAATCTCAAATTCTACTGATTTTGAGTTCCAAGTTCACCATCTTAACTTCTATATGACGCTGCCTCAGCTGTTCATTCAGAACAATCCAGTTGTTTATCATGATGTCATTTGGTGGATGTCATCAATTTTTACTAATCCCTATGGGGCTCATATTGAATAGCTACCCAAAAGGGGAACAACAAGGTTAAATGTCCATATATTTCCCATGAGTCTCATTAGAGAGAAATTGACCAGATTGGAGATGACAGGAAGTTCTAGGACTGAGTTTCACCAGGAGAAGGGATGTTGTTTGGCTGTCAGGGAAGCTGACTGGATGGGAAGGGACTCGGCATCATAGAGAGTGACAGTGATTTGCAGTGTGTCAGCGGGATCCTGACTCACTAGCTGTCACTGAGGGGGAAACACTTTGATCTCTTAAAAGACGCAGCAGCGTCATCTGCATTCCCTTCAGATGCAGTCTCTCACAACATCTATTTCAAGTTCAACCAAATGAATTAAGCAGTAAGAAATACATTATTGAAGGAAAGCTATCATACAGATTATATTATGCTTCCTTCAGTTAGAGCAATAAAAACTGAAAGCAAAAAAGGGTGCTGTTTTATTAGAGTTGTGAAATGATTACAGTGCTGAGAAAGTCAGAAGTCCTTCGACCAGAACTCAGTGCTTCCAGCACAGGGGCTGATAGTTTGAAGACAGGATATCCATGTTTGTGGCAATTCTGAAGGCTGCAGGTGGAAAGTATTGGCAGCGATGAATGGTTAGACGCCGATAAAGCCCAAAGAGAAAAACCTAAAGTGAAAATTGGGATGCTGAGCAGAGCTCTTAAAACCAGGTGAGAAAACTACTAAAAAGAAGTGAAAGAGAAGCTGGGGGAAATGGATAACTTAAGCATTTGGAGTGGCCACAATAACCCTCGTAGAACACTGTAACAAGGGTGAATTTCTTTACCATTTATATTTTTGTCTGCTTTCCCTTCTCACGTATTCCTGTCGTGGGTGTCATCTGCATAATATTCCATACACTCCTGTCCTAATAATTCAACACACAGCACTTGATCATTTAAAATTTAATTTGATTACTTTTGTGGTGTTCCTATGATGTGTGTGTTTTCATATTTAAAACTACTGTGGAGCTGACAAAAGTCCACCTCTGATCCTCCATGATGAAGGGGAAAAGTTCCTCAACCTACTGCACCAAGCGTAGAAATGGGCACACACAGAGCTCACTGCGTGTGACTCTTACTCTTACACACTTCCTACATGCAGGTTAGAGGCACATGTGTTTGTGTGTGTGCAGGGTGGTACACGTATCAATCAAAGCTCCAAAAGAAGGCACAGACAGGATTCTCAAATTTCAAGGAGTTTTTTTTCCAAAGACTGTTGACAAAGCTGTGAGCACAGCCTAGGTGAATCCGAAGAGGCTGTGTAACAAAGGAAGAGCTGTCACCACCCACGGCCAGAAGAGAGTAGGAGAGGAAGCGATTACCAAACAGACCATAAGGGTCACTACAGACAATTGCCTGGAGGTGAGCTAGGTTCCCAGCCTATCCCATGGAATCTATGTAAGAGAGAGCCAGCAGAGAAAATATGTTAACCTCATTCTGATTTTCTCTATATGCTGTGGTGGCTTTCCATTGGTCAAAAGCATCAGAAAGCTAGAGATCACGTAAGTCGGCATCCTGGGGCAGGGATCATGATGGAAAGAGAAGACAGTGGGCCTGAAGCCCCAGGCCCACACCTAGCAGATGCACCACCTGACAGGCACTACTGCAAATAAATATTGCAGTTCTGGTCTACATCAAATTGAAGGCCGAGACAGTCACATAGAAACCAAAGATTATTGCCAAGAAGCTGGCAACATCACAGGTAGGGGGTAAGTCACCTGAAAAGCCTCAGGAAGATCTGCAGGACTGAGCAGAAAACACAACCAACACAGACAAGTTTAAGTGGCTGACCTAAGAGAAGAAGACTAGTATTGGGGTCGAGTGCAGACTTCAGACCTGAAATTGCCCTTTTACCATTCTCAGCTCCAGCTCTCTCCCCTATAACATGGAGATGACAATTTTATCTATCTCTCCTAAAACACTGGAATAGTAATTTTATCTACAGCATAGGAGTATGCTGATAACATAGATCAGTATAAGAACAGTTTTCAAAACAGAGCATGGAACAGAAATGGTATCACATTTCTATCGACAGAATGAAAGAAACAGTGAACAGATTTTATGCTGACTAGGAGGTTGAAAAATTGTAAACAAGCTGGTGACTACACGCTGTGATGAGAGGATGTTGACCAGTTATTCCCTAAAAATGCATTCTAGGAAGATGCCTACAGCCAGCTTCTGTCTGTGTTGAAGAGAAAAGTGGCCTGTGACCTCACTTTCCTTTGTAAACCAGTGTATATTCCTAAAGGGAGAATTATGCTATTCCTCCTGGACATGAGAGAAAAATTCAAATTTATTAGCCAGATGGATTTGGGGCTTTTAAAATATACAATGTGTGACAACTTACCTATCACCTAATGACAAAATGGTGCAATATTATTAAAGAGAATCACATATAAGACTGATCTTTAATCTTATATAAGGCTGACCAGCAGTCTGGCAAGGGAGCTGCAAATCAGTACTATAATCTTCTCCATTTATACTGCAGTTGTAGGATATTAAACCACACAGAGATAGATATAATCTTATCTTCAAATTAAATAGATGTGCTCATACATTTTGGTACAAGGATGCCTTACTCTTCAAGAGCCGTTTATGTGCTAGGTTATTTCAGCTCCCTGTTGACTAATCTCCCTGCCTCCATTCCATCAACCTCCAAAGCATCTTCCCTACTGCTCCCAACATGATCTGATGACTCCTTCCTGTTTGAATGAGTTTAACCAGCTGCAGGCTAAAGATTCAACTTCTAAGTATAGCACGTGAGGCCATGCACTACTGGCCCAAGCTTCTTAGCTTTCCAACCTCATCTCTATTCTTCCTTCGCAAGCACTCTGTCACGCAACGGAGCTTCAAGTCCTCCTCCTTGTTCCTCGTGCACTTCCATTTTCACAGGATGTTTTTTATTATGGTTAAGCAGAAATTATTCACTCATTTTTTATTTTATTGTTTCAGTTTAATTGAGGGTACAAAGAATTAGGTTACAACGTTTGCATTTTTTAGGTAAAGTCCCTCTTATAATTGTGTCCCCTCCCCAAGAGGTGTGTCATGCACCCTAACATCACGTGGGAGCACACCGATCCCCCTCCCTCATCCCTTCTCCCTGCTCCCTCATTTCCCCACCCCCCACTTTAAATTGATTTGAGTTTTTCTCTTATGTAGGTGTGTATTAAATCAGCTACTGGCTTCATATTAGAATTGAGTACATTGAATTCTTGCTTCTCCATTCGTGTGATGCTTTACTAAAAAGAATGTGTTCCAACTCCAGCCAGGTTAATACAAAAGATGTAAAGTCTCGGTCTCTCTAATGACTACATAGTATTCCATGGTATATATATATATTGTTAATCCATTCCTGAGTTGGTGACCATTTAGGTTGTTTCCACATTTTGGTGATTATAAA
This sequence comes from Otolemur garnettii, assembly GCF_000181295.1. NCBI lineage: Eukaryota > Metazoa > Chordata > Mammalia > Primates > Galagidae > Otolemur > Otolemur garnettii. The sequence goes on along the minus strand of NW_003852400.1, from coordinate 46,399,487 downwards.
TTGAGCTGCAATAAATAGCCTAGTGCAAATGTCCTTATGATAAAATGATTTTTTTTCTTCTGGATAAATGGCTAATAATGGGATTGCAGGATCAAATGGGAGATCTAATTTGAGTTCTTTGAGGATTCTCCATACTTTCTTCAAAAGGTTGTATTAGTTTGCAGTCTCACCAGGGGTGTAAAAATGTTCCGTTCTCTCCACATCCACGCCAGCCTCTACTCCTCTGAGACTTACTCATCCTAATTGTTATAACCTATTCCCCACATGCTTCGGAAGAAACATACTATACACAAAGAGACATAGGATGGTTAATTTCAGTTTTACTGAAAGTTCATTGAAGAGAGGTTCTGGCCTCATTCTCCCATCTGAACCTACACTTGGGTCCAACTTTAGAGTTGTCTTTTATTTTTTTTATGGAGTATAATATACATTAGTTTGACAAATATGCTGAGCCTCCTCAGTCAGTTGTTTAAGAACTAATGCAGATTCCAACCATTAAAACACAATATTGACAAGTTTATTGACATTATTACTCCTGCAATGATGCTGACTTGTCAGGTCTGTATTTTATAGACATCCCTACTATAATAAATAACACTGACCTTTCAATCAGACATGCCCTCTTTAGTTTGCAAGAGCATCCCAAGTTCAACTCCAAAGGATTAATTATCCTTCCTCTATGTGCACCAAAAACTTATATTGCTTATCTCATTACAGTAAACTTAATTATTTGTGTCTGAATTCAAGATCTGACTGTATAGAGCAGCAGTTCTCAACCTGTGGGTCGTGACCCCTTCATAACAATGAAAATATATCACAGCATTAAGAAGGTTGGGAACCACTGGTATAGAGCAAGTGTAGTGCCCATATTTTCTTTTTTGTATGTTTCACCGCCTAGCAAAATTTCTGATGCACAACAAATAAGAAATAAGATTTCTTAGGTAAGATTGAATCTCAAATTTTGTAAATAGGGCTGAAACTCCAGAAGAAATGGTCCTTGACCTAAGAAAATTCTTCAGAAATCATTGAATTCATCACCTCCACAAACTTCCATTCAACAGCCTGCCAGTTTCAGTTGGAATATCTTTGATAAAGAATGTGTTCTTAATATCATTAAATGTTAACCCTAACATGTTTTTAATGTCCTTTTAATATTTTGTGTGACAACATAGGAAGTGCTCATAAAACTCAGAAGGTGTTCATAAAGCATTGGCCAAATAAGCACCTACAGCTGCTAACAAGGATGGGCAGTTGTGTGATTGTTTAAATTGTGAGCTAAATTAACCACTATTTTATGGAGGACTATTTTTATTAGAAAGAAAGAATAATAGACAAACTACAGTTGTCATTGTTATTGTTTTTTATATTTGGATACTTAGCAAGTTTTTTCTCCCTCGGAAATTAACAAAGTGAACCTCTCTGGGAAAATAACTAATAATTATTTTATTATTTTTGTCAAGAACAAATTTGAGCTTTTAATCAAAAAAAGTTAGAATTTTGTGAAATTTGTAACTGCCGTCATGAAATTGGCAGATTTCCACCCGATTTCCAGTGAGATCAGTAGAGATCATTACTCTTAGTTTTTGGTGTCAGCTAATACAATGCTAAAAAATTGAAAGTCTCAATAAACCAATATTTTCAGATGATGTTACAAAATTACAAAATCCAGCATGGGATCCCTACAAAATGAAAGAATTCTGTCAACATGTGACATAGACCAATGGATTTTAATGTAATGAAGTAGGAAATGTTTACTGCCAAGATTCCAGATTCCATATTGCAATTATCCTTTCAGAAGCTACTCCTTATTGAATGAATTATAGTCTGCAAGTCAGTCTAAAATGTTCGCAAAAAGCTGTGAAACCCTTTCCAACTACCTCTGTGTGTGTCTGAATATATTCATCATCCTCATCAGCTGAAACCATGTAGTGCCACAGAAAAAGGTACGGAAATCTGCTGTCTTCTTAAGCCAGTCACTTTTTTAATTGCACAAATGCAAAAACAATGTCACTCTACTCACTAATTTTTGTTATAGAAAGTGTGGCAATTTTCCCCAAAAATATCAGTATAGTAATGTGCAGGGAACTTATTATTGTGTTTCTATGTATTAATAAATAAACATTGTTAAAATGTTGCAAATTCAATTTCTAATATGCTGAATCCCCCTGATATCCTCAATAACTTTTAAGAGCAGAAAAGGGTCCTGAGTCCAAAAAGTCAAGAACTGCTGGACCATGTCAGCTTTGCTGCTGGTCCCCTGTGGTGCTATCCTGGTCCCGGTGGTGTAGGATCTTGGTCCCTATGACAAGCTGCTTCTTCCATCACATGTCTCTGTGGCAGTGCACCGCAGAACTTCACCTCCAGACAGACAGCTCTCTCACTGTGTCACCCTGGGAAGGCTTGCTTGGCCTCTCCTACACAGCTTCCTCTTTGGCAAAATAAGGATTGGTATTAATTGGATTATAGTATTAGTACTAGAGAATTCATTAGGTTAGTGTATGTGAAGTCCATAGAATATAATACCTAGTGGACGGTAAAGGGTAGGTGTTAGTTGTCTTCATTTTGTTAGAGTCCTAATCTAGAATGCAGCTTTTAAAACCAGACTGCCTGAGTTCAAATTCTGTTTTTTCTACTAATTAGATTTGTAGCCTTAAGAAAATTAATGACCCATTCTATGATTCAATTTCTTCATCTTAAAAACTATTATGACAATAGAACATACCTTAGCTGGGTACAGTGGCTCACACCTGTAATCCTAGCACTCTGGGAGGCCGAGGCAGGAAGCTTGCATGAGCTCAGGAGTTCAAGACCAGTTTAAGCCAGAACAGGACCCCATCTCTATTAAAAATAGAAAAAAAAAATAGCAAGGCATTGTGGAGGGCACATGTAGCCCCCGCTATTTGGGAGAGTAAAGCAGGAGAATCACTTGAGCCCAGGAGTCTGAGGTTGCTGTGAGTTAGGGACTTTGTCCTGGTGCAACAGAGTAAGACTCTGTCTCCAAAAAAAGAAAAAAATAGAGCCCACTATAGGTGCATAAATATTAAATGAAACAATATTTATAAAACATTTATAGTAGTATCTTGTGGCTATAAGTATTCAATATTATGTGTTTAATTCTGTGTATATATGATCCATTTCCTCTAGGTCCAGAGTTGACCCCATGATACCTAAATAATGACACTAATTTTCTGGCTGGCTTTATTGCCGTCTCCATGATCTTCAACTTGATGATTCATTTAACTCTTGCTTACTGCCAATTATTACTTCCTATATTTGGGGACCTGTTACTCTGCTATGACTTCCCTAATACTGCTTTGCTCTATTGCACTTCCATTGGCTTACTAATGGAATTTTTCAGTCTCCCAACTCATGAAGTTGTATCCTTGTTTAACCTGGGTCAAGGCTAAGTCCAATTCGAGAAAAAAAGGAAATTTAATTCTGTATGTGTGTGTTTTTATGTGTGTATAAATGTTTAATAGAGTAAACCTAAGTTCCAGTCATCCAGAAAATTCACCTAGAATGAACAACTCACTCACAAATAATATGTTGCTTTATAAGTTATTTAAAATTCAGTGCAATGTTTTTTATGAGAGGAATCAAGATCTCCCATCTTCTTTATTTTAAACTTAGAAAAAATAAAATGTTAACAATTACAGAAAAGAAAAACCATTCACTTTCTCTCATTAATATGCTATGTTTTAAACATAGCTTTCAAAAATTGGGAATTTATTTTTTCATGTCATTCCTTTCACAAATAAAAAGACAAAAATTTAGTTCTTTAGTTTTTCAACAAAAGTATACATTTGAGAATTATAAAACTTCAGAAAAGTTAGACTATGTCTCAGTGTCCTCAAATACCAATAGGTTGATTAAAGATTGAAAGTAGAACTTACTAATGGTACTGACCATTGTTGACCGAAACAGAAGCCTATATATTTATAACCTCAAGGTTAAGCTGAAATTTACATGATACAAGCTTTTTAAAACACAAATGGAATTCAAAAATGCACTTAAGCTTAATGGTTAATGATAGTTTCCTTTGCTGAGTGTTTTATAGGCACTGTATTGATTTTTAGTTATTTAACAAATATGTGTTGTGACATATTCTATGTGCCAGGGACATAGTGATCAACAAGTTAGACAGCATTTCTGTCTTTTAGAGGGGGGAGCAGACAAGTAATATTATATGTTATAATTCAATTCAGAAGAGAAATATGAAAACCAAAGGAAGAGGGCATAAGGGAAAAGATAGATGCTCTTTCAGAACTTTTTTTTTTAATTAAATCATAGCTGTGTACAATAGTGCAATCATGGGGTACAATGTGCTGGCTCTATATACAATTTGAAATATTTTCATCAAACTGGTTAACATATTTTTTTAATTTGGGTCTCATGTGGTCAACATTTCAACTCGGAAGCAGGTGTTTTACCATTCCTTTTCAACACATGAGGAAAATGAGGGTTTGATAGACTAATTTGTGAAGACTTCATGGCTACAAAGTATTAAAACCACTGGTTTTCTCAGTGTGAATCCAAAACTCTCAACAGAAAACAAGTGAATAAGCACAGAAAATTACTCTCCCTTTCTGACTGCTTGGATTACGCTCAAATTTCGTAGCCTGAAATTCAGTTTGCTTCTGTATCCTGTCACCCAGACATCTTCCGACTATATGGCCAACTGCTATCCTGAATATCTCAGGGCTCCAGCTTAACTGGTATTTCCATATTTCTGAGACAAAATTACGACCTTCCATTCCTTCCCTGTGCGTACTGAGACTCTCTCCCTAGATTTTCTTCACTCTGCTATCAACTGTCTACTTCCCTTATCACCCATCTCACGTCCTCCTTCCTCTAATTCTTTGCAGACCCCTCAGGCTTCTTCCCCTGCACTGACGTTCTGCCGAGATAACCATATTTATATCACATCTACTTCACTTCTATGCTTCTTTCACTGGTGTGTTTATGTCATCTAGCACAGTTCCTGACAGATTTTTAATATTTAGCAAATATAAGGTCCATTTTTCTTCTCCCTACATTATAGTCATTAAAATTATAAAATAAAGATCAACAAATCTTAGTCCTTCTTTGATTTGCTCAAAACAGCTACTACTATTATATTCTAATCGTAGATCTCTGAAAATTTTTGAATTGAATAGAATTCTTTTAAAAAGGATGCTTGAACCCAAATGTCATATGTGATACGATCTTAAAAAATGTGATATTCACAACTATATGCTTAGTGGGAAAGAGTTATTAATGAATATTGGGTGTTTTCTTTCTCTTGCTAAACAGTTTACCTTTTTTTATCCATAGATAGAAGAATGTCTTTCTTTGCTGAGTTTCACCACGGGGAGATAATACATACAAAAGTAAACTGCTGCTAGCAGTGCTATTGCTACCAGGCACCGCTCGCTCCCAGGCATCGCTATACATTACGGCCACTGGAGAACACGCTGGAGACAAGCTTTGCTTTGTGCCACACACGTGTCACCTACTTTGAAACAAAACTTCAGTGCCTTTGTAGTCTATGTTCCCTAAGCCAACATAAGCTATTTTCACCTCCCTGTGATACATATTTCAAACCAAGGATGACGAACCATTTACGCCTTCCAGAACTTCAGTGACAGGACATGGTGTGACTGACTTTAACTGAAACCATCAAACCAACAGCACGTAATGAAACAAAGAGAAGTGAGGTGGCAAACTGTGGCACTGACTCATCGGGGAAGTGCAGGCTAGCCACATAAACTATATGTGACAAAGGGCCGCTGCCACAGTGTTCTTCTGCAGTCCCACTGTATGCACATAAAAAATAACAGTCTAGAGAAAAAAGGCATAGGAGGCAGGGGACAGTGCGGGTAAAGTAGAAACAACACTGGGACAGGAGGGGGGGATCTAGAGATAAGCAGAACAATTGGTTTTTCTGACCATTGTGCACCGGGTACAGAATGTTCAATAACCTTTGAGATTTGATAAAGAGAAGGAATAGAAAGATTTCTGCTTCTGAGTCTTTAAAACTGAATATAAAGCATTGCAGTAATTTAGCACATACATTGTACTTTATATTTTTGTGTTGTTAGGTTGATAGAAAATTTTAAAGTTATAGAAAATGTATAAAGTAGGTTAGACCCGACCAGTGCTGTGTAAGTGAAGGGCGAGGACAGAGCTCACGGACAGCACTGACGTTCTATCCACTGGTTCATCGGGAAGCTCTAATCTGGACATTTAGGACGAGCATATCCTGGTAGTTAGCCAAGACTTCTGTCAGGATCTTAACGTACGATGTTGATGTTGTCTAAGCACCTACATAAGCCTGACTTCTCTAAATTCTCACTTTTCAGACTGAAAGTAGCATTAAATAGTTGTACTTGGCCTTCAGAAAAATTAATTCCATCTCTTCATGACTGTGTGTTAAAATTAGATTTGTGCTATTGCTTCGGGTGTGTTGCTTTCTCTGGACTGACTTGCTGATTTCTCTGGACTCTGGAGGGACAAGCAGAAAGCCATGATTCCTTCTAAAGCCTCGGCTCTGCCTTTCCTTGCTTACTCAGCCACCTTCTCCTGACTGCTGTGACTCAGCCACCTTCTCCTGACTGCTGTGATGATTAATAACTTGTTTGCAAGGACAAGCTACTTTCTATCCATGTAACTCACTTCTTTGCTCTACAGTCCTAGTCTGGAACGAAGATATCCTTGTGACATCTCTGTGTGTGTAGTATGTGTTTAGACATTGTATAAATGAATGAAACATAGCTACCTGCAACAATCTGGAGGAATCAGAGCAATTGAATGTTGAGTATAAAAAGTAAATGTTCAGAAGACTTACACTACTTTTAGAAATTTCAGAGTCCATCAAACTAGAACAAAATATTGTTTGGCAATATTTGCGTATGTGGTAGAATTACTTTTTAAATCCAGGAGAATAAATAGCACAACATTCAGAATAGTAGGTAAATGAAATGGAAACTAGCAGAAATATGAAAGTCATATAGACAGGTAACTTCAATGGTACTAAAATATTCTAACATTTCAGATGTGAATATCCTATACTTGTTTTATTATTATACTTCTTAACTTACCAAAATTAAAATGCATTATTTTGTATTACATATTAAAGTATTAAATATCATGTTAAATTTAATTAAAAATTAGTAGCAAAATATTGCATCTGGATTATTGAAATAAAAATAGAAGTATGCATTGAAATACATAATAAAAAATTTGGAACAAGTCATATTAAATATGTTATATATAGGTTTTACCTTTAGGAAATTTATGAATTTCTTACTTCATTTGGCAAAACTCAAAACTGGAGCATTGTATATTTTTCTTATATCCTTTAATGCAAATAACCTGCATGAATTCCTATCAAGAAGTTTTATTTGAGTTATTATTGTATCATTAATATCTAATGATCAAGGATGTGAAGGTACGAGTGCATTCTTAACTGTGGAAAAGAAGTACAATTAAAAGAAAATGTCACTATTTTTGAATTCCAAGAGGAAGAGTTATGCTATTTATCCACTGGGTAAGTCACTCCCCCTCTGTAAGGTCTTCAGGAGTTAAAAAGAGAGAAACAAGAACTTCCTCACAGTTGTTTTATCCCCTCCCCCCATCACTACACAAGATAGTAGTTTCATCTGTGGTTTCCCAGGCACTATTCCTGGAAGCATTAGCATGGTCTGAGGACTTACCAGAAATATACATGTGTGACCTCTCCCCTGACCTTATAACTCAAACTCCCTGGGAGTGAGTTTCTACAGTCTGGGTTTGAGTAAGTTCCACTGGTGACTTTAACGCACCCAAATTTTCAAAATGGCTGCTCTATCTTAACTAAATCTCATTACATACAAGAACAGTTGTCTCTGTTCTGATATAGTTATCATTGCAGTGCCTCTATCGCACTTTTTGCACCAATGCAGTGGCTCTAGCGCATTTTTTCGTGCCAATAGGGTGGCGCTAGCGCACTTTCTCGCGCCAATGCAGTAGTGCTGGCACACTTTTTCGCGCCATTGCAGTGGCACTAGCGCTCTTTTTCACGCCAGTGCAGTGACTCTAGTGCACTTTTTCACGCCAGTGCAGTGGGTCTATCACACTTTTTCGGACCAGTGCAGTTGCACTAGCGCACTTTTCCAACACTAAGATAACTATGACACTATATCTAAAATAATGTAAAATTTACATGTGATTTTATTAAAGAGCCGTTCACTGAGGAGACCACTATTCAGTTATTTTCACAATAACTTGGTCTCTTCACTTATGACAAATATTCAAAGATTTCTGTTTTCCTGACTACAGTGATGAGGTTGGCCGACCACGTGATTTCTACAATCTTTTCAAGCTCAAATTTTCAATAGTTCTATTTTTATCTCTGAAAGTGTAAATATCATCTTCAAATGTGGTCTTGATATTCATTAGCCATTTCCCTAGCCCTGTCCCACGCACTCCGACACTTTTCAGTCATTCCTTTCTTCAGCAAACATATTTTGGATGCTGATGTTGTTCAAAAATTTGTAAAGAGAAGTAAGAAATGTGAAGTTGTGTAAGACCCAATCCCTGTGTTGACAAAACATGCAGAGCTACAAAATAGATTACAAAAGGGAACATCTGTATTCCAAGTAGCAAGCAGGGAAGAAGTGCCATTGGGACATAGAGAGAAGCTAACGTATTTATTCAAAAATCAGACCACAGATATGAAAATAATAATACAAACCAAAATATTTGGCTTGTTGGCTGGTTAGTGCCTTTTTAGCAGTTCAACGCTAATAAATTATTACTTGCATTAGCAAGATGTTTGGTCTTCTTAGAACTATTTTTCTTTATAAGAAAATATTGCAGAGAACAGATACTTTATTTTTATTTTTTTTAATCCATTTTCTCCTGCTAATAAATGCTCAACCAAGAGACAGTGAGAGAGAGATAAGCTGGTTATATCATTTTTCTTATTTTGGTAATACTTGATTTTACCTGGGGTTTGCCCTAAACACTGAGACCAATCTCTTTCTGTTATGTAACTCTAGTCACAGAATAAAACACCAACAATGAAACATTTCATCCAACGTTCATTATGTAAGATTACTCAAACTTGAACTTCTATCCTTAATGTCCTTTAGTTGGCCTGTAATCAACTCAAACTCTTCTTAGCCCCAGAGTGACTATAATAACATTCTTAGTAACTATGTGTGTATGCCATGAATTCATTAATGTATTTTCATGAATTGAGCTTAATTTTTTATAAAATGTGTATTTTTCAGCATGTTTTGCTTCTTTGGACTTCTATAGGGAAAACTGGTCCAGTGAAAATTAATTGTTCTAAACTAGACTGGTTATGTTTTCAATGTTTCAATTACTAGTAATAGCTATAAATGGAGCTGCTTATCTAGATCTAGCTTTCATTTTGACTTTGAGCACGGTTCCCAAATATCAGTGGTAGACTCTCATTAAAAATGAATTTTGCATTAATGTTCATCCCTAGTAGGATAATAACCAATCTTGAGGATATTTCAACTGAGTGATGCTTCCTCACTTCAGTTCCCAGTATGCTGCCTAAAATATGTGAGGGTTTTTACTTTATCAAAGAGCCCAAGAAAATCCATGCATTTATTTTTTATTTCTTATATACATAGCAAATTTTTGTATGCCACGTATGGACTAAATGCTTCAGAGGATACATTTCAGGCACTCTGTTCTCCAATGCCTTACTATTTGGAAAAAGATATTTTATGGGCACCAGTTTAAATGTCCTCAGAGAGTCCCACTATCTTCACCACAAGTCTACTTTTAAATAAAAAGTAAACATACAAGCTAATAAACTAAAACAAAACGTTGTGAATTTTCCAAAAAAAAAAATTTTGACCTCTCAGGGTATATTAAGTAAGGCACCCAGAAAGGTTTTTATTGTAATTGCTAGAATAATTCTTTGTAAAAATTTGTTCGAAAATCAATTAATTGATTGATTCATTTCCCACTTAAAACTCTATTTTAAATAAATGGATTGATTAGGACAATAAAAAAAATTCTAGTTTAGATAAGAAATCCTAAGACCATAGGCTTAGTTTGGTGGTTTTTCTGGGCATGTGACCTTGAAAAAAAATAACATCTCTGAACTTGAGTCTCTTTACCTGTACAAAAAAGAGGTATAAATACCTGCCTTCCTACCTACCAGGGATTTTGTGACAATAATATAAATGATGAAAAGTGGAAGGTAACTTAATCAGTGAAATGCAATGAATGTATGTTTTAGTTATGATTAATAAATTAAAGAGCTAATAGACTATTTTATTTTATTGCATGTTATCCCTAACAAAGAGTTTATAAAGCACTGATCTGCATTTTCTCTGCCCTTTGTGGTGAATCACATCTAAATGCATGGAGAATATTGAAATCTTATTTCTACTTCTCCTTGTTTTTCTTTCTGATTATTACTAACAAGTGAAAATGCCCACTGCATGGAGCTCACCTCCTTCCCTTGCGCGCGCTCTCTCTCTCTCTCTCTCTCTCTAGGACAGGTTTTAATGAGTAACAAACGGAAAAGAGCAGAGCATGAGCAGAGTAAGGAATTTCACGTTCTGCACAGAAGATAATAAAAGCCTAAATAATTATAAGTTGATATCAAAAGAGAGAGAATATGTGAGTTTCCATGATTACCTTTTTTCTAAACTAGAAGTAACATTTCAACTGTTGTGATATTTAACATTTTAGGCTCAGAGCCCTTGGGGAAACAAATATTTTCTGGATATTTCTCAACCAAAGACTTATTCAGAGGGTATCTTTTTATATAGATCACCATTTATACATGTTAGAAATAATTTAACCATCCTGAAACCAATTCTACTTTATTTCCCTCAGACACTTACTTGTTATCTTATTTTTTCAACAGGAATTACTGAAATTATTTTATATTAAAAATTATGAGTCACCTTTTGCTCAGGTTAGTCTGAAGCACCAGAGACTGGGGATTCCAGCCGTGCCACTTAATCTGTGACTGTATGTAAGTCAAACTCTTTGGAGCTCTGGTTCCTTCCCTATTTCATGAGAAACTGGTTTTGATTTAACCTATGATTGCATTTACCTCTAATATTCTGGGCTTTTTCTTTTCTTCTTCTTACTGTTTCCCACATACATGCAAGAAAATCATCACCAAAGATAAATCTGTGGAATAATTTCTCCAAAGTTAATGGTCACTTTTGGAGAGATGATCTGTATTCAAGACCTCAGATGTAAAACATTCTCAATATTGTAGCTGACTCATCAGATTATCGCAATACGAAAAGAAAATTTGATGGGTAGAGCTTCTCAACTTCACTCCTATTGACATTTTGAGCTGGATAATTCTTTGGGGGACCGGGAGAAGGGGTCTGTCTTATTCATTGCAGAAAGTTTAGAAGCATTCCTAACCTCTACTCTCTAAGTGCCAGTGGCACCCTTCCAAAAACAAGAGCTAAAATTTCTTTAGACATTGCCAAAGTCCCCCAGGAAAGAAGGACAAAATCAACCCTAGCTGAGAACCACTGAGATATAAAAAGTCAAATTATTGGATCATTGAGATTTGGTCTTCCAAACATTATTTTTTATGTAAGTATATTTCTTAAACATTAAACATTAAAAATTACCCTTTTTTCAATTCTGTAACTAGCAATGCCTATATAATTATTATGCAGTATTTCTGACCATAACACTAATTTCTCTTAGGATTTTATATTGAAAATATAGATGTCATATTAATGGAATAAAATATTTTTACTTCCATAGTTATTTTGTAAGACTGATAATTTCCAAAAGCAGATTCTGAAGCAGAAAAATTGTAATGACATTGTATTTTTAATGACTGAGCTGCAATAAGATTGAACTAATAAAAAAAAAAGCTAATTTTTTACTACGATAGTTCAATATGGATGAGAGCCATCAGACTTAAGTCCCCAGAAAATTGCACAATCATCGCACCATTTCTTTTAAGAATAATTTCTAACAAAGCAAAACTTTTACTGGTTTGAAAAGGATTTGGTCAAACAGGAGTGTGTATTGGACCTCAAAGGCTGAAAGTGTACAGTTTTAATAGACTGTGTTTTGTATGACGCATTCATGGCCAAGGAAATGAAGGACATTTCAACTACTGTACATCAGAGATGCTGTGAAACTAAACAAAGACTAGAATAGCAAAACTTCTGAACACATAAGCAATACATGTAAGTCTTTACTCTTTAATCTTCTTTCCCTATTAATACATGTATTCTATGAAAAGATACTCCTGACATCTTTCTGGATGGGTACAATCCGGGGGAAATGTCTTGGTAAGCTTCACTGTGTTGCTGTCCTCTATTAAGGTCAGGTTAAGTTCAAGTTTCCAGTCATTTAGATGTAACTTTATAAATAGAAAAATTTAAACCACAATACTGTCAGCATCATTGGCCTATCAATTGTGTCATCGTCTAGGCTTTCAGTGTAGGTAAACAATGCCAATCCAGACGTGAATTTGTATTACTGTGGAACAGGTAACTAAGCAGACACATATCCATGTGTAATCAGATGAGCTAATTTCTGGGTTTCTAGTCAGGATCTTTGATTCACTTCACAGGTCTCTCCTGCTTGTATGCTTCATAGCTAAACTGTACTCAAATTCAGGTACACCAGGGTCAAAATTAATGTAAGTAACAGTGTCCTCATTAATTTCTATTGTCCTTGGGCGACAATGACATTGTTCACTTGATCTCCCTCCATCCTCAGGTGTATCGATAAAGCTTTTTTACATTAATTATTTACCTAGTAGGTCACGAAGGGTCGCTATCATTAATAGTTTCCTCAGTAGATTTAAAAAACAGAAAAAAACATTTGAGGGAGCAAAGTCACATTCAAAAAGACACTTTTTCTCAAACTGTAACATAATTAACAACTACAAGCCATTGAATTGCTGCTTGGGTACAGGAGGTGTGACTTTAAAATAGTGACACTGATTTTCCTATGTGTCTTTGGAACTCAGCTACATTACATAAGGCTCACACTACATATGTTAATCCTAAAATTAAAGAACTAGATCTTCGACAGCACTCTACCCCAACACAAGTAAGTCATGTTCTATGCCTCACCTCAGTTCAGCAGTTCGCCTTTCTAAACTCATGCAGGCTTGTTTTATTTAGGGGATGGGATGCTCCATGTATATATAGTTCTCTGAAGGACCTTTGTAAAGCATTTCCTTTTAAGACAAAATTGGTGAAAATGAACTTAGCTTTCTTTTACTTAGGATCTTAGAAGGATATTGGGAAAAATCTGCCAAGCTTATAAATTCCTTTTTATGCATGAGCACTACAACTTTGTGTTAAGCATCATTTCAGGGAAATCAAATTCCTTATTCTTTTTTTCTTTTTTTTTTTTAATTAAATGTTAGCTGTGTACATTAATGCAATTATGGGGTACAGTGTGGTGTTTTTATACACAATTTGAAATATTTTCATCAAACTGGTTAACATAGACTTTATGTCATTTTCTTAGTTATTGTGTTAAGATGTTTATATTCTACTTTTAGAAAGATTCACTTGTACCCTTGAAAGATAAACCATAGAGGTGATCTCTCCAATCACCCTCCCTCCACTCATCTACCCCCCTCTTTTTTCCTCCCCCTCCCCCCCATATTCTTAGGCTATAATTAGGTTATAGCTTTCATATGAAAACTATAAATTAGTTTTATAATAGGGCTGTGTACATTGGATACTTCTTCTTCCATTCTTGTGATACTTTGCTAAGAAGAACATTTTCTAGCTCCATCCATGTAAACATGAAGGAGGTAATTCATTGTTTTCAATTAAGCATTACTTCGCCCAAATAAAAAATAATATCAAGGCATTATTTCACCTATCCCTTAGACCCAATTTGTGACATACTGTGACCTACCCAATTTATGCTGCAAATATACAACCAAGAGCTATAAAATGTCTAAGCCAAGCACATTCTGTATACTCAACAAATATGGTTTTGCATATGTACTTCAGCACATAAAGCAAATAGGCTTCAGGACCAAATAGACTTGGCTTTGAATCTTAATTCTACCCCCACTTAGAATGACATTTGATCCTATGAAATGAATGTTTTTGAAGATTTAATAAATAATATGTATGAATAGCAGACTCTGACACACAAAATTTCAAAAATGATAAAAGAAACTATTAAATATTATTTATCAATATTTTCAGTGAAGATACATTCTACTTTTAAAGTATTTTTAAAAATTGTATTACAGACATATAGTACTTTAATTATTATTTTAAAAGTTAGGGATCAAAAAATAAATAAAAGTTAATGATCAATTTCTATTGATCAATTTATACAATTTATGCATGCATAATTCAGGCATGCATAGCTTCTTGACAATAAAAGTAGCCTCTCACTATGAAATCTGTGGTACAACTGCAGTAGGTTAAATAGTCTCAAGATTGTGCATGACAGTACACAGAGAATTAAAACAGAAATTAGAGCATCTGATCGTGAATCCAGATTTCACCATTACCTAGATGTGTCACCTTGGATAGGTCCTTTAACATCACAAACACTATCTGCCAATCTAAACGACAAGGACACTACCTTTTAATTTGACTAATTCATAGGTTAATGTAAGAAACAGATGAGAATATGTGAAAGTACTTTAAAACTTGAAAGTGTTAAAAATGTAACTTTTAGGCTCTGTCCCTGTGGCTCAAGCAGCTAAGGCCCCAGCCACAAGCAGCTAAGGCGCCAGCCACATACACCTAAGGTGGCAGGTTCGAATTCCCAGGCTGGGCCCGCCAAACAATGATGGCTACAACCAAAAAATGGCCACAACCAAAAAATGGCTGGGCGTTGTGGCGGGCGCCTGTAGTCCCAGCTACTTGGGAGGCTGAGGCAGGAGACTTGCTTGAGCCCAGGAGTTGGAGGTTGCTGTGAGCTGTGATGTCATAGCACTCTACCCAGGGGGATAGCTTGAGGCTCTGTCTAAAAAAAAAAAAAATGTAACTTTTACAAAACCATTTCTAACTTGAGCAGGAAAGGCAGTTTTAAAAGCAATTGGGTCCCTAGGAGGTGGAAAACTACAGAAGGGAAGGAAAAAAGAAACTCACTGAAATCAAACTCAGCCGTTTTATATTTATATAAAATAAATATATTTATATTGTATTAACTATGAATTATAGAAATGATAACCTATTTCATTTACAACTAAGTTCCATCTTTCTTATTTCCTAATTTATAAATCCAAAAGCTACTTAAATTTTCTGACAATTAAGTTCACAAACTTGCCACCATGGGCTTACATTGGCAGCACTGTAAACAGCTTGCAAAGGTCTCATAACCTTGGTGTATCAGAGTGTCACAGGTATGTTCATGTGAACATGTGGTAGTGTTCAGAGTGGAATCATTATTGTTGTTGTGTACGTGTTTTGTGCCATCAGGAGAATATTGGAGCTTAAATTACAGCAATAAACAAACATTTGTAAATTTCTTGTAAAACCAGGCAAGGAAAAAGTGGAAGTGGAGTCTGGGGCGCGTTAGTCCAAGGTTATGGGGATAATGCCATGAAGAATACAGCAGTGTGCAAAAGGATTAAATGATTAAATGCTTTCCTGAGAGGAGAGAAAGCTTCATTGACAAAAAAAAAAAAAAAAAGTCAAGTCTACCAGGAACAAGCAGAACCGCTGATAACATTGCAAAAATGTGTCAAATTGTGTGTTAAAAATCGTCAGTTGACTGTGAAAAGTATAGCAGACCAAGTAAATACCAATAGACAAATGAGAAAATCTTCATTGAATATTTTGTCATGGGAAAGGTGTAGGTAAAAATGGTCCTAAGAGACCACTAGTGAACAAAAGCGTAAGACAGTATAGGTTACCAAGACCTTCTGGAGAGGGGAGATGATATTTTTGGCAGTGTTATCCCTGGTGATGAAACCATGGGTGTACCAATACAACCTTGAAACAGAGCATCAAGGGCATAAGGGACATCAGCCAATTCTCCATAGCCAAAAAATCTCTGTTCATCCAATTCAAGAGTCAATGATGTTGCCAACCTCTGCTGATATCAGAATAATTATTTATTATGAATTTGTACCAATTGGACAAATAGTTAACCAATTTATTATTTGAAAGTTCCGAAAAGGCTGGGTGAAAAAGATATTTTAAAAAACCTAAATTTTTGCCAATAATTCATGTCTCTGGCATCACAACAATGTACCAGCTCACACAGCACTGTTGGTAAGGGAGTTTTTAACGAGTAAACAAATAACACCCTCCTACTCACCTGAGATAGCCCCTAATTACTTTTTTCTTCACCCAAATATAAAGGAAATATTGAAATAAAAATGTTTTGATGATTTTCACAACACTGAGGGTAATACAACAACAGGTGTGATGGTCATTCTAGAAAAAGAGCTCCAGAATTGCTTTGAATGTTGGACTAGGTTCTGGTGTCGGTGTATAGCTTCCCAAAGGAAGCACTTTGAAGGTGACTGTAGTGATATGCAGCAATGAGGTATGGAGCACTTTTTCTAGGATGAGCTTGTGAACTTAATTGTCAGACCTTCTATTCTTTTTATCCTTACAATTAAAATATTATCTTTTGAATGGAGGGACATGCCTAGTTAAAGGACAACAAAAAGCAAGTAGAAAACATTAAGCTTTTTGTTAAGGACTACATAGCCAGCAAGTAGTCCATGAAATTAAAGAGTGGATCTGTCGTGACAATTCTGAGAAGACAATGGCTAGTTGAAGCCTTTGCCTGACCAATTGTTCTATGCCTTCTTCTTGCATTGATGATAGAGCTGGTACAAAAGTTGGAGCAAATACCTTGTTACCACAAAGAGGAAAGCATAGTGCAAGTCATTTTTTAAAGCATAATAGAAAGAAATCTTCCCATAAGGACACTAACCCAATCACAGGGGACTCACCTTCTGAACTTTATCTAATTCTACTTATCTCCCAATGGCTCCAACTCAAAATATCATCACACTGCGAGTTAAGGCTTTAACATATGAATTTGGGAGAGATATAAAGATTCACTCCATAGCCATAATATTAATAGATTCCACTGAATAAAATAAGAATCCATACTGACATGAAAAATAAAAGCTGAGTGAAGGGGCTCATGCCTGTAATCCTACTATCTGGGAGGCCAAAGGGGGAGGATTGTTTGGAGTTAGTAGTTTGAGGTCAGCCTGGGCAACAAGAAAGATCCAACTCTTAAAAAAAACTTGTCCAGGTGTGGTGGCACATACCAGTAGCCCCACCTACAGGTTTAGAGTTTCAGTTTGAGCCCAGGAGCTCAAGGTTGCAGTGAACATGATTGTACTGCTGCACATCGGCCTGCGTGTCTCTAAAATAAGTAAATATGCAATCGGTGTAACCTAATTCTTTGTACTCTCAATGAATCCCAAATAATAAAAAAAGAAATAATGGAACCAATGAAATAAAATCAAGAAACAGTTTTTTTAATTATATGAAGAATGGGATATTTATATAGTCTCAAATATTTCCCCACAAAATACTATTTTCCAAGGGAAAAAAAAAAAGACTTGCCTCACAGTAGAGGAGGGTAGCAGACACCAGTTTCAACTGAGGTTAGCACTGCAGTTATGGAACAGAATGGAGTCACGTGCTACCTGACGGAATGTAACACAAAGCTCAACATCTCTTCTGTGACAAAGGCTGCCAAAGATGTATAGTCTGAAATCCTAAGGAAACAACAGATGAATACGAATTTAGAAACATTCTAGGAAGTAATTTGAATCTTCCAAAGTGTCAAGGTCATGAAGCCGAGGAAAGACAACAAACTATTCCAAATGGAAAATACTACAAGGAACTAAAACTAATATAACGCTCGATTCTGAGATGGATCTCTTTACTAGAAAGGCCATTATTGACCAACTGATGAACTTTGAATGGGGTCTGTATTTTAGACGGTGGAAACATATCAATGTTAACTTCCGAACATAGTAAGTTGTGTTGTGGTTAAATAGAAGATTGTCCCCGATTGTACAAAATTTGCACCAAAGCATTCACAGTGAGGTGATAATCAGATCTGTAATCAACCCTCAACTGGTTCAAGAAAAGAAAAGCTACTTATATTGCATTTGTAAGTTTTCTCTAAGTTTGAGATTGTTTTCAAAATAAAGATATGTAATTTTTAAAAAATGACTGAAAAGAAAGACAGAAGAAGCTTCATAGAGTAGTTGAAAGGCTGTATCTATCCTGGATTAACTACTTCCAGTTTTATTTTCTATATGAGGAAATCAATTGGTTTAATCCACCGTTTTATTTTTCACTTTCTCATGATCGAATACAATCCCTAATTTATCTTTTTACAAAGTTGAATTGCAGGTTATATACAATATAGTACAGCAATAGTGAAAATGTCTGAAAATTGTAGGTGTAAAAGATAATACTTTAAGAATTAGCCAAGTTCTATCCTCCTTTCTTTCCCCTTTATACCATATACTGTGTTTCTTTCCATGCAGAAATTGAGACTCTGGCATCAACAGACCAAGAAATACAAGACAAAGTGGAAAGAAAAGATAATATTTATTAATTTCAAAATCTTAAGCACTAAGCTATGAATTATATTTGAAAGCATGTATAATAAATGAGATCAAAACTTTAAAGAAAAGTGAGCTTTTTATTTGTTCTGTTTTTGTTTTTGAAGAGAAGTTTTGCAAAACTAAGAGCGCATAAACACACAGGTCTCTGGGGATGCGTGAGCCCTCACCGTCATGCCAATTTTATAAAACTTCCTCGCCACAAGTAATCTCCTTTAAATTCCATGATAATTTGGGGGAATCTCAGAACAAAAAGAATCTGTTGTGCTGAATATAGCTGCTGAGTGGAGGAAGTCAGCTAGTCCCCAGAAAAGTAACAAATGAGGGGCACATAATTATAGACAGGACTTCAGACAATCTCACAGTTCTCTATAACCCAATATGGCAAAAATACATGTAGAAAGATTCCCTCTGAAACTGTTTAAAAGGAAATTGAGACAGATAGAAAACTTTGCTGATGAAAATGAGAACAATTCCCTACAGTCCTGCATCGCCTATCGAGAGAAGACCCAGTGAGAATGAAGACACAGGAATGGATCACTTCACTGGCTGATGACATATCCAAGGACCAGATGCCACCTAACAATACAATTCTTTAAGGACTTAAAATCAAACTTAGGAAAAAGACGGGGATAGGGCATCTTTCTGACTGTGCAAAAATTTAAAACACAACTTTCTCTATGAACCTCAAAAACTCTCTAGATTGTAACTCAGCCTAATGTCAATTATCAATCATCAAGGTAATAGAAAGTAAATATAGTTATGTAACGACAAATTGCATTTAGTTATAGAAAGATACTGACTTAGGCCTTTCTAGATTAGAAGAGCTATCGACTGTATAAACCCTGTAAAAATATACAATGTTATAGAGCAACCGTTTCAAATAAAAATACAACTATATTCACCTTAAAATTCAATCACACTTGGCAGACAGATAGAATGAACTCACAAGAGTCTCACCAGGTTTTGCTTAAAATGTGATGGCAGTAACAGAATAGTTTTAGAATTTTTCTAAATTCTTTTCTATAAAAAATATTTCCCATAATCTAAAATTGAAACTAGGTGACAAGCTAGTCCAACAAATCCTACAAAATAAGAAGATAGCAACCAGTGGCAATAACTACACGATCTGTGGGCATGAGTGTATGTAAAGGAGAAAGGCAAAGGAAATAGTAGGTTGCCTTAAAAGACTGAAAATTCAAAAATTAACAACATATTCTTGATTGGTAGCTCAAGAATGCAATCTGAGAACAGCTAACACATGAGTAAAACAGATAAATGGAAAGATTAAGAGTTGACCCCTATGAATTCTAAAAACTAAGCCACAAAATTAAAACCCACATGGAGAAGAAACTGCTGGATGGAGAATCAACAATGAGTAGGATAAAGATTTTTAAAAAACAACAATCCAGACAAAAGTGTGGGAAAGAAACAGATTCAAAAAAAATCAGCAAAAATAAGCCATCATCCTTTTTGGAACTTCACCCCAAAAATCAAAAACAAAGCTCAATCATATTTTTCTTCCAAAATTTCAGAAACGCTAATTTTACATTTAAAAATGTGATGGTCAAATTTCAATGAAAGATAGCATTAAAAGTAAGAAACAACAATATCACAACAGATCATGACAGAAATGCCTCCCTACAAAATATATTAGGTCTACAATCTAACATCTCAAAATGAGATAATATAGATTATTATGATGATAGAATTATATTAAAATCATCCTAAATAATAATTAGAAAAAGACAGAAATTGATAGAATTTAAGAAAGAATTAGAATTTTTAAAAATCTATCAGAATGAAGACCAAATTAGAAGGAATTCAGGAGTAAATAAACACAACAGATCATAACTAAAGAAAGAGAAAAGATAAAATTGGGGACATTTTTAAGGTCAAGAATAAGTGAAAAGGGAGAAGAAAAGAATTTGTTCGAAAATGACAGTATACGAGACAGGCCAAGAAGATCCCACAATGACTCATAGTAGTCCCTGACCATAAACACCTAAGCAGGGGGACAGAGAAAATCATAAAACCATAAATAATCATTAGAGAGTTTGCAGCATCTTCAGTTCTCAGGAGACTCTGATTTGGTCCAGGTGCTATAAAATTCACAGCCTGAGGCAAGGATAAAACCAACTCTTTATTTGTGGAACATAAATGGAGAATGAGGGGAAAAAAAATGGAGGCAGGTAAGGATGTACGTGGAGCAATCTGTTGCAAAAATATTACAGCGCTGGTCACCACCTCCCAACAGGCCACATCCACAAACAGGAGTCACTCAGTGTGTGTGTTCACCTGACACAAGAGCCTTCTTAAAAAGTTACTAATCGCAGCTCAATTCACAATTGCTAAGATATGAAATCAACTCAAGTGCCCATCAACCCTTGGATGCATTAATAAACTGTGGTATATGTACACCATGGAATACTACTCAGCCATAAAAAAGACAGAGCCTTTTTATCTTTTGTAGTAACCTGGATGGAGGTGAAGAACATTGTCCTTAGTAAGTATCACAAGAATGGAAAAGCAAGAATCTAATGTACTCAATACTAACGTGAAACCAATAGAAAACTACATGTGACACAAAAGAACACAATGAAATTCAAGAGGGGAGTGGTGAGAGAGGAGGTGGAAGGGGTAAAAAGAAATATCAAAAAAATAACTTTCTGAGGAGGAATTTTTTTTTGCAGTTGTCCATTGAAGAGGAAAAAAGGAAAAATTCCCCTCTGGAGCGTCTTTCTCTCTCTCTCAGTTCCCGTTAATTAGCATCTACGCTGTGGAGAACTAACTCTTCTCTCTTCTCATCTAGTTTCTTTTATCTTGCTCTTCACAGTCTCCTGAGAATCAGATAAAGCACCATCCAGCACGGAGAGGATGAGAAAGGAAGGGAGTAAATGAAATCTGTGATGGAACATAAGAGGTCTGGATCCCAACCTGTCTCAAACGTGTGTGACTCATTTATCTAGAGATCCCTAGACAGATGGAAACTTTATACCACAGGTCTGGACCCTTTCCTTGTCTGAACTCTCTTCCTAGTGAACACATTCAATTTCACAGGTTTAATTGGCTTCCGAATGTGTGATCTCCAGCCCACATCTCTTTCCTGAATTTCAGACATGTCCAGCTGTTCAGTTGCTGTCTCCCCATGGATACTCCCGAAGCCTCTCAAACTGACTAAGTTTGAAATGGACCTTTTGATTCCTCTTGCTTCATCTTTTCTCCCACCATCCTTAAATACTGCAGAGACACTTACCACGTTTCTGTGCTGCCACATATGCGCTGTCCCATCGGATCTCCTCCAGCACATCCGGCAATGTCATAGATACCACTTTGATCTCTTTCTCACTTTGTCCCACACAGACTTCAAAGTGTGTTACGTGATATTTTTAGTCAATCTTTTCAACAAGCCTAAAGGAAGAAATTATTGTTATCGACTATGTTTTAAAGATGAGGAAATGAAAACAGAGATATTTAGCAACTGACCCAAAGTCACAGAATTCATACTTGGAAAGGTGAGATTTGAACCACGCTCTTAACCACCACTCAGTATTGTCTCTCTAAGGGATTCCTACTGCTTTCATGATTCAGACTTATCACTAGGACTTCAAGAGTGCGCATGGCCCAGCTCCTGCATCCTTCTCAAATCACGTCTCATGGTCCTCTTTCCCTAAGCTCTGGTATTCTTATTTTTCTGATCTATGAACTTATGAAGCCCTTTCTGGACAGCTACCCTTGCTGTCCTCTATCTGGTTTGCTTCTCCCAGCTCCTTGCCAGGGTGGCTAATCCTCACCTTTGAAATCTCAGCTCATTTGTCCCCTCTTCAGAAATTCTTTCTCTCGCTAATCCATATGCCCTTTCTCAGGTCCTTCTGTTCATTTCCTTCATGGCACCTACCATGTGGAGCTAATACACTGATTTTATTTTTTGGTTTATTGAATGTCTACTTCTTGAAGGTGGGGCTATTCTGTATTTTGATCATTGTTGAACTTCTCAGTATTACATATAATGTCAAATACAATTAAACTGAAACAAATACCAAATTACAGGTACAGTTAAAGCTGACAAGATATAGAGAGAATAAAGAGGACAATACAGTCATCCCTCAGTATTGGCAGGGGATTGGGCCCAGTACACCCCCTCACCCGCCACAGATAACCAACTCCAAGGATGCTCACGTCCCTCACAGCAGGCCCCTTGTATTGCCAAACACCCACGGATCCAGAGGGCCAAGTGTAATCATATAAAGAACCATCATCCAAAACTAAAAATACACTTTTCCATAAAAGTAGACCTCTGTGATATGCTCTCCAAATACATCTGATCTTTAAACGTCTGCAGTTAAGCAATTCACTACTGCTAAAGGTTTTCTAAAAGAATAGCCAAGGAACAAATTATCATCTGAGAGTGAAACGTAAGAAACGGAGAGACACTAAAATATGAGTGTTAGTATATAATTTCCTCCAGCGTAGGGCTCAGTTAGTCAAAAGAATTGTATATTTTTGACTAAAGAATACATATATAATAATATTAATTAGAATTTTTTATCTGGTTGTGCTCTACTTTATATAATGTTTAATTTTCCATGTTTTACAAATCCTAATTTTTTAAAAAGATATTTTTACCCTTTAAAAATCCTAACTTCCTAGAATGTGAACATTTTAAAGCAATAACTGAGAAAATGACATGAAGGCTGTGTTGACCAGTTTGATGGAAGTATTTCAGATTGCATGTGAAAACCCCACACTGTACCCCAGAAGTGCATTAATGTACATAGTTACCATTCAATAAAAAAAAAAAAATCCTAACTTCCTATCTTGCTTGATAAAACTATTTGTATATTTCATGAATTTGGAAGGTCATTAAACTGCGTGAGTATGGAAAAAGAATACATTGTATTTTTTGAGAGGCTTTAAATTATAAATCAAATTTATTTAATAGTTCTAGGATCATTGAAAGTATGTATTTTATATTGAATGAGTTATGACAGTTTGTGCTCTTTAAGGAACTGATTCTCCCATCTAAGTCGCTCACCTTCTGTGTCTAAAGTTGTTTACAGCGTTCCTTCTCGTGTGGCCAGGATCCATACCATACCCCTTCTTTCATTCCTGACAGCGCTAATTTGTGTTTTCTCTCTGTCTGTGTCAGTCTTGCTAGAAATTAGTCATTTTTATTGATCTTTTCAAAGAACCAGACCTTTGCTTAATTTATTTTTTCTATTTTTTTGTTTCCAATTTAATTAACTTCTGCTCTGTATTTTATTATTTGATTCCTTCGGCTTCCCTGATATCGTATCCATTATATTTTTCAAACACTTTATTTTTTCCATTTCGGAATATTACTGGATTATTTTATGTCTGCTTTGTATTCTGTTAGTTGCTGTGTACTCTTAATAGCTACGATAGGTCTTATAGCGTTCTAGGACTAAGTAAATCATCACTTCATACGCAAAGCATAAGTCTGTTGACATTTTTCCGGTTCCTTTCTGTTGTATGTTCTTTTATTATTAACATTGATTAGAACTTATAGAAAAAGATTAAACAAAAAAAGATATCTTTCAACTTTCTTCTTTGTTTATAAAATTATCTTTTTCAGGGCTGAAAATGTTAAAGTTTAAAATGATATAGCGGGAAAATGCACCTGTATGATCAAATTCTGTCCTGAAGTCACTTTTTAAAGCGAGGGGACCGAAAATGGGGAGAAGGAAATTTGGCAACTGAGAATTCTTTCCATGCAGCTGCAGCAGCGCCCAGGGAGGGATGATGTGCAGGTCACAGGAGCGTCTCTCCTTTGACTGTCACACACATGCACAGCAGTGTCCTCACTGAATTCAGTGGAACTGGTTGATTTTCTACTGCCCCCAACCTACTTTCCTTTTATCATCCTCTCTTTTATTCCAACTGATGTTTGCCATTTGTTATAATGAATATATTTTTTTCAGTCCTGAATATTGTAAAGGATAGTGATTCATGTATGGCATGAACAGAAAAGTAAATACGAAAGAATACAAAATGTTCGGAGCTTGTATGATGGAGTCTAAACAATGCCTGTATCTTTGAAAAATAAATTTGTTTTCCATTTTCAAGCCATTCTGCAACAAGCTCTGAACACTTTGGAAGCTACCTTCTAGTCCATCAGAACAGAATGAGAGTAGTGTGAGCAGGAAGTCAGGAGGTGGAGCTGCAGTCACGATGAGGGGTCCGGATGCTGTAGGTAAAACACAGCGTGTGAGTAATGGATCAGGGGAGCTGGGAGAGAGACACAGACAGATGGAAAGGCAAAGGCAGAGACACAGAGAGAAAAGGACACTCTACTAGGAATAACAAAATCCAGGTGAGGGCCTGGCCTACCGGTGTTACAGTAAATAAATTTTAGGTAAATTTTAATCATTATTATAAAAAAATTTCAGTAATTCTTTTATTACAACATTTATAATTTGGTATTCTACTTGCTGTGACTATGCCATCCCCCCCCAAAACACTACTTCATAGGATATTGTATTTATTTTTGTTAAATAAGTATAATATCAGGAATCTTAAAAAAAAAACACTAATAATACCCCTGTACTAACCTATTATGTATTGTTCATTTGATGAGAGTTGGAGGTAAAGAAGTATATTTTTATGCTTTCCCTAAAATAATGAGAGTAAATTTAATCAAAGTGACCTATGGGCATATACTTTCAATGCAGAATTTCTCATTGAATTAATTCTGATTACATGTCTGTTTAAAGAGATGACTAATTTTAAATAAAATGAGAATGCTACTGAAAAGTCTGTTTTACAAAAATAGCTATTGACCAATGCAATTGTCATACATATAAGATATAGAGAGAAAATAGGCGATTCTTCCTAAATGATAGCAACAGGACTTGGTCTGTCTTCAGAACAAGTTTAAGGCCATGACATTGTGTAGTTGGGGACGGCTGACATAAGACTATCACTGAGCTCATGTGGCATTCACTCACAGGTGACAGATGAATTCAAAGAAGAAATGGGGTTCCTACTGTTGAAAATTACCACAGTGTTAGAAGAATACAGCATTCCTAAGGAAGAAGGTGAAAATGAATTAGTCTCAATTGGGCAAGCTGACAAACTCCATAGCAAAATATCATGCAAACTAATATATTAATAGGTCGTTTGTGTTTGGTGGGGCTGAGAGAGATGGTATAGCTGACTTACCCAAAAGGGTACAGTGAAAGAGAAAATAAGGACTCAGATGCGAATTTCTAACATTTGCTAGGTTTTCTCAAAAAGCAATAACGTGACTGTGAAAAGTAATTATTTCCTGGCAAGGAGAGAAAAATCAACAAAAGGATAAATGAAAAGTCCTCCTGGGCATGTGTAAACAGGATTCCCTGGAGATGATACTTGGACCAGTTTTACCCAGTATTTATAAGTATCTCCAATTCCTCCAAATAATGTTCAATGTTCCAGGTAATCAAATGTCCCACTATTGGGGAAAGAATGCGAGTTGATATAAAAACTTCTGAGTCTGTGGCAAAATAATAGCTGATTTTCAAGCTGTTTGTAGTGTGTTTGCAAAGTTTATCTTAAAATTGGGTTCCAAGGAAAGAGTTAAGCCAAAGAAATAAATGTAAAAGTCCGTGTCAAGTTCAGAGTCGACTAAAATCCTCAGAGTAAAAGTGTTGGTTAAATGCCTGTCGGTGGAAAATAAGCATTGTTGGCATCTTAAAGTCTGTTAGGAGAAATCCAACACTATTAATGTCCCATTGTACAAAGCCAAAATTTGTTCGGACTTGGAAATATTTGTGTTGTTCTGGCCACTGATCCTTGGGAAAGCTAAAACTTTTAAAGGAATGACACGGTTCCTTGTAATTGTAATTCCCTTATAGCACCTCTGTTTACTTGTTTTGGCCCTGAAAGAAGAAATGTACTGTAGCTCGGAGCCAAAACAAGCACCTATTAGACCACAAAACTACAGGAAGGGAGTTGCACTTAGTCAAAGCGAAAGGTTAAAGTAATAGAAGGAAAACTGTGTTGTTGCTGCTGCTGCCGCTGTTCTTGAGGGTGGTGATGTCTGGGTGGATTTGATTTAGTTGGGGATTTTTATTCCTTTTTTTTTCCCCTGGACTCCTACAATTTGTACAGATAATAGAGGAAAGCAATCTTCGCAGAAATCATTTTGAGGCAACCTTGGCCTTGTGAAAGTTTTCTTGGCTCTGCAATTTTTCTAACCTCTATTCATGAAAATATATGATTGACAGATTAGATCAGCTCCTCACTAGAACATAAATATAGAATTTTTTCTTTGTTCTTGATGTGTCATTACTTCATTTTGGTTTGGCTCTTCTGGCGATTACAATCAAATGTAAGATTAAGATGGAGTGTGGGCAAAAGAACAATAGAACCCTTACCCTCTATTTTAGGTATGGTTAAGACTTGTAATGGAAAGAAAAACCAGGTTACCACAAAGAGATTTGAAACCAAATCGCTAGCGAGTAACGTAGTAATTTGCCTGGCTTCTTTCACATCTCTTCCTCTGTGATGCTGAGGCAGCTCTAAGCAGCTGATTGAGGATTCTAGGAATTAGGATTTCAGCCATCTCAAAGAAAGTTTCATCTCTTTAGGACTAAGAAGCTGAGAAATGAAAATAACTTTTCTTCTGCGAAAGACAACCTGAGATTAAATGGCAGATTTTTAAATGATACTGGTTCTGATATAGTAAATAGAAAATGCTAAGAGGAAAAACTCAACCCCTAGGAGATTTTGAAAGCCAAAGTACCTTTACATAATAACAAATGTCATATTCACATGAGTTAATTTTATTCAATTCCAAGTCAGAATCTAGGGAAAGGACTAGAAAGAGAGTGAGCATCTAACTCAAGAGAATCATTTAGTAGCCATGATCTACCTAACCGTCAGTCAGGAAGCCCGTGGTCGTGTTGTAATTAGGATCCTGAGTGCCAGTGACTGGACTGAAAATGATCACACTTGGAATTTAATAAATCCAATATAGGAAATTCATTCTTGCTTTCACAAAATAAAGTAGTCAATCACAATTTCTCCACACTTTTCTAGTGTACATTGCTTATCCCTGCAAACTTCTGTAACTCTGAGGCAAAAATAAATAAATCATGAAGTTGGAGATACTGAGCTATTTCTTGATGATTCCTAAATGGAAGAACTTTCACAATTCAGATAAAGACTACTGCACATGAAATGGTAGCAAATAAAATCTGCTCTGAGATAGAGCAGTTGTTTCCACATGCCAGTTGACCAGCCAGTGCTATTGAAGATAATGACATCCCTAGAACTATGAGTGAAAAAAAGCAGAAAAAGAAAAAAATATAAAAGATTTCTTTAACTCAACAAAAACATGGGTTATAAAATACATTATTTAACAATAGCGTGTATTATTCAGGACTCCACATATTTCCTATGTAAAAAGGGACATTATCAGAAGAATACTGTGGTAACTTCCATAATGAAAGTAAAGATTGAGCCATCAAACCCTAGAAATTTCAGAGAGGTCTATTTAAAGATTAATTTACATAAAAAATAGTACTCAAATAAAGAAATAATTCTCTCTTTTCTCTCTGGTTTTGTCTCTCTCTCTCTCTATCCTCAAGCCTTCCTCCTCATTGCCCCATTATAGTTCCTGTTAAAAAAAAAAGAAAGAAAAAGAAAAAAAACAAATTTAGCACCAGTCTCTGGTTGGCCTAATTTAGTTGAGGTAATTAATTTGATTTTGGTCAGATTTAAAAAGGAAAGCAAAAATGGCATCTCTATATGGTTGAGGAAACAGGTTAAAGGAAGCAGGTCTCGAAAGAAAAAAAGACTGCTTAAGGGGAAGTGAATAAATAAATAAATAAAACAATATAATGCCTAACTTGGAGGAGTAACTAAATCTACCAAATTAAACATTCAGATCCATTTTAGATGACATAAATATTAAAATGCCAAAAACATATATGTTCTAAACTTATATATTCACACTAAAATGTGAGAAGCACTGCGAGTATTTAGGGAGAAATCAAGAAATAATTTGAACTCTAAGGCACAAAGAATAGTAGACTTCACAAGCTAAGATGAAAGTGTAGGCAGTCAGTAGAGATAAAAAAGGTGCAAAGAGATAGATTTTGGTCAATGAGCACTGAAGAAACTTTTCAGAATAAAATTATTGCTCTTTTTTATTTCCTAATGTGCTTCCTAGCTAAGATTAATTTCTGACAGACAGTGGAGATACTACACAGTAGAACCTCCATAGCTGAATACCTCCCTACCTTGACCACCTCTTTAAGTTGACTTAATTATTATAGACTAGACATGTAACATATGTACTCAATGGAAAACTGACCTCTATGTCTTGACCACTTGGGCTGTGACACACAATATTAATTTATCTTCTATAACTTGATCAGTTGAATCCATTCTACACCAAGGTACAAGAGGTATAGGCTTTGCCCCTCACTTGTACTATTTTTCTTTAGCATAAGTTCTTTTTTCATGTATTATTATTACTATGCACTGGATTAGACCAAGAGTCCTATTGTTTATCACGTTACAGAAGAATTAGTGAAAAATTTTACAGTTAATTGAGACACAATGGGCCAAATAAAAGAACTCAAAGAGCTAACATTGAAGGAAAAGGTTGATCTACACTTTCTGGAAAGTAGCAGTCAAAGAAAGATAGCAGAACATTTTGGCCTTACTAAGACCACACTTAGCAATGTCTAAAAATGTAAACATAAGTACTTGGAGAGATAAGGTAAAGAAAGATGAGCCCTACAATGGAAAAAGAGAAACACTTTTCTGGATGAAGTTAATAAAGTTATAATAAGCTGGCTGAAACAAATGAGGGCAGTTAACACCCAAATCTCTAGGCCAGTGATTCAAGAAGTTGATAAAAACAACTGTACTGGAATTTACAGAGGCACATTTCCATGCATCAAGTGGTTGGCTCAAGAAATTTAAACTGTGACATGAGATCTTTCAGAAAATCTTGTGTAGTGAGTCTAATGAAGTTCCAGTAGAAGTTGCAGAAGAATTAATCAAAAAGTTCCCAGACTTTACCGGAGGCTTCAAAGATGATGACATCTTTACTGTTGACAAGTTCAGACTCTTTTTCAGGGTAATGCCTGACAGAAGCCTCATCATGAAGGGTTACAAATGTTAGGAGCAGAAAACTTCCCAAAGAAAGTCCTATAGTTCACGGTTCTGCTTTGCACTAGCTCAACCAGAGAGAAACAAGAGTCCCTGGTGATTGATAAATTGGCAAAGCCACACACATTCAAAAACCTGAAGCCCAAAGACCTCCCTGTCATTTAAGGACTTCCCTGCCACTTAGGGTTCAGATAAATGCATATGGTAAACTGGTGCCTATTAAAGGAGTGGATAAGACGTAGTGACCAAGAAATGTGAACAATGAAAAAGAAATGGCCTATGCTACCAACAGCAGACAACGTTCTGTCCACCTGCAAGTGAATCATCTCACAAACATGATACTAAAATTTCTGCCTCCAAACACAACCTCAAAAATTCAACCTCTTGAGCACAGCATCATCAAAACATTTGAAATGTACTACAGAGACCAGCTCCGGCAGTGGCTCATTGCTAACACACAAACTTGTGGTCGCCTGTGGAAGCAACTTCATCCACTGCCTCAGTTAACATTCTGGAGACCAATTCTGCTGGGAGTAAAGTTCAGCCAGAAACAACAGAAACAATACACAAGTGTTTGAATGAAAGTTGGGTTTGTCACAACCCAAGAGCATGATGTTTTGGCCCCGTCAGATAGCTCATCTGCTATGGCAGAATTTGAAGGGGTAAATGTTGAAGGTTTTGTTGCGATGGATGATGAGGTGGCAACCTGTAATGAACCTGACCCAGAAGCAATTTTCCAAGTGAGATGGGCTGAAGTACAGACCAGTGAAAAGCTGCATGAAGCAGCTGATGAAGTGGAAGAAGCAAGCGAGGGTGACAGAGAAACTGCAGAAGCTCCAAAAGAAGAAGATGTCAGGCATCTGATAATGCAATTGAAATTATTTGCTGTGGACAAACGCCCAGGTATGCTGAGTGGTGAAGTGAACGGGGAGAGTGCTTTCTCCACTTACATTTGTAGTAAGAATAAGAAACAGACCAAGACTGACTCTTTTCTCAGAATGATCAAACCGTGAAAAAACAGTCCAATGTATTGACTGTGTATGATATTGTATGTGCGAGTTTACTGTGTTTTGATTATGTATGATTCATATGAGATCCTCTAATAAAAGCTGTACACAAAAGTAAACTCCATGTATCTATGAGTATGACATAAGGCCAAGTTCCCTATGTTGACACCTTCATATGTTGACCAGTTTTTACAGTCCCTTGGGTGATCAACTTGCAGAGGTGCTACTGTATTTGAAATTAGAACATACTCTGACGTGGTTATTTGTTTTGTAACTGATTAGCTAGCTGATTTCTTGGGTTATCAAAACTGTTTACTGAAAATATACTACCTGTTGTAGAAGTGATACTGAAATGAAAACTGATATCATTATTGGAGTGGACTAGAGTAATAATACTGAGAGAGAGGAAAAAATGTACCCCAGAAAGAAAAACAATGAACAAGAAGGGAATCAATGGTCAAGAATAGAATGCTGTCCTATATTAAGCTGTCCTTCTCTCCTAAGCACTAGAAAGTTTAAATCTCTTCAGATCTAGCACTTTCTTAGGTGCAAATTTTCTAAGAAATATTCAGTTTGTTAGTGTAAAATCAGTGCAGATGTCAAACATCCGATGGTGGAAAAGCAAGATTATATTTAGCTTTAAGTCAGAAATTTTTGGAGAACTGGATGTGTGTTTACTTACAAAGGCATATGTTCACTTCGCATGTTAGTATGTTAGTGAGAAAGAAGAAAAATATTTGAAGGTAACAATCAGAAAGACAACAGGAATTAAAAACAAATAACATTTGTTCCTGAAATAGCAAAGATTATTCAATATATATAAGTTAATACGCATGAAACTATATTATCCAGTAAATTCACTGACTTCAGAAAACTTGAAAATATTTAGTATGACACACATTTCTTAGCTCTCCTAAGGTAGTCTCATTCAAATAGCATATAATTTAACTAAATCAAGTTTATACAGAGATGTATTTCTGCACCGTGCATTTAACTAGCCCATTTATTCATCATTCGGTCTGTCACAGAAATTCTTTCTGGTTTTTTTTTTTTTTTGATTCCTGGCCAGACAGTGAGTAAACTATATTAGCATGTCAAATACTGACATTTTAAAAATAATTTCCTTATCATAATGAAAGGCTAAACTTGTATGGGGCTGGAAAGAAAAATTACTTTCTTACGGCAATTTCAAGTTTGCCAGAAAAACTACTATACCCCTTGATCAATCTCTACAGTTTTCCTGGTACCTAAACTTTCTGTATGGGAGTTTATAATCAACTTGTTCCTTTAATTCCATTAGAAAAAAAAAAAAAAACCTATTTGGAAAAAAATAATACTTTGAGAAATTATAAAGTTAAATGTCTTTCAGAACAAGACAAAATATATTTGTGTCAGAATGTTTATTGCAGCCCAATTCATAATTGCCAGGTCATGGAAGACCAAGTGCCCATCGATCCATGAATGGATCAATAAAAAACTGGTGGTATATGTACACCATGGAATACTATGCAGCCATAAAGAAAGATGGACACTTTACGTCCTTCATGTTTACATGGATGGAGCTGAAAAATGTTCTTCTTAGCAAAGTATCACAAGAATGGAAGAAAAAGTATCCAATGTACACA
>NW_003852400.1:46345806-46367161 GCF_000181295.1 Otolemur garnettii | reverse complement strand
AACTCCTGGGCTCAAGCGAGTCTCCTGCCTCCGCCTCCCAAGTAGCTGGGACTACAGGCGCCCGCCACAACGCCTGGCCATTTTTTGGTTGCAGCCATCGTTGTTTGGCTGGCCCGGGCTGGGGATTCGAACCCTCCACCTTAGGTGTATGTGGCTGGCGCCTTAGCCACCTGAGCCACAGGCGCCAAGCCCCTGGCTTCATTCTTAAAGACTTTCTTCAGTAAGAAAGAAGACTCTCAGTAAGAAGAAAGAAGACTCTCTTTCTTACTCTTCAGTAAGAAAGAAGAAACTTTGTTTCTTTTCTTTTCTTTTCTTTCTTTCTTTCTTTTTTTTTTTTTTGAGACAGAGTCTCACTAGGTTACCCTCGGTAGAGTGCTGTGCTGTCACAGCTCATAGCAACCTTAAACTCTTGGGCTTAAGTGATTCTCTTGCCTCAGTTTCTCAAGTAGCTGGGACTACAGGCACACACCACAATGCCCGGCTATTTTTGTTGTTGTTGTAGTTGTCACTGTTGTTTGGCAGTCCCTGGGCTGGTTTTGCACCTGCCAGCCCTGTTGTATATGGCCAGTACCCTAGCTGCTGAGCTACAAGTGCTGAGCCCAGTCTTTCTTATTTTTCTCTTTTATTTTCGGTCCACAAATGGGGATCTAATTTTTGTCTACGAAAAGACAAAATGGGATAGTGATAGACTCATGAACTTGAAATGCTCTCATTAACCACTGTCCTTTTAAGATTACCACTTATACTTCTGATTATAAACAGCAAAATATTTTAAGTAAAGGCTACATTGCAATTAGAAAAACTCCATAGGAATTTAAAATTTACTTCAGTCAGATAGAACTTCAGATTGCTAAAACCAGAATGAACTGTGACTGCATGTTAAATATTAAGCTCAGAAAAATTCAATTACACTATCTAAAGTGAGAATAAGATCACTGGAAAACAAATAACAAATAACAACTGACTGACACTGTGAGAAAGAATACTATGATCTAATCTTTTATACTTCACAAATTAAAAAACAAATCTAGATATGACTTTTTCAGAGGTCTTTTTTCTTTTAATGGTTCATATTAAATCCTAAGATAGTATAGAATTTTGCTTTCTAAAGCTACAGAGTTAAGATAAAAAGTTTTCCTTGAAAAACAAAGAACTCAATATTTCAAATTAATAAATTCAAAAAAATATAGAGTGAGAAAAGAAAAGAGCTTCAGGGCAGCACCTGCGGCTGAAAGAAGTAGGGGACTAGCCCCATATACCGGAGGTGGAGGGTTCAAACCCAACCCTGGCCAAAAACTGCAAAAAAAAAAAAAAAAAAAAAAGAAAGAATGTAATTTGAATGGAAAATACCATAAAGATTCTAAGCTATGAGTATAATATGGAAAGAAAGAAAACTGGGGTCAGAATGAGGAGTAACTTCACAGAGGCTATCCGACATCCTTATTTAATACAGAATTGAGATGAATCTTTAGAAACAGGTCAAGGGAATCGAAGTAAAGAGCAAAGATTGCAAAGTATATTACAAGTTGTTAAACACTCAAAACTAAACAATATATTATTTATGATTATATGTCTGTGTTAAAACTATTTTTTAAAGGCAGAGAATAATTAAAAAAAAAATTCTGGATCTGTGGATACCTGAGGTTAAGTTGGCAACATACATCGGTAATGTCAATGTTAGTATCAATGTACTTAATCTGAAATTGAATGGTGGATTCTCAGGTATTTATTTAATTTCATGGTTTAGAATTTAATTATCTGTCTCATATACACTTCAGTATTTAAAAAGGTAAGCCAAAGATTAAGAGAAAATTTTTGGAAAACACATATCTGAAAAAGGACTGATATTCAAAATATATAAAGAACTCTTAAAACTCAACAATGAGAAAATGAACAATCCATGCTGCCTTTGGAACATAACTTACTTAAGGCAAATTGACCTGTACCAGATGGAGAGTTTTTCATTGATATTGGCCTAAGTTCTAGAAGGAAATCTCTTTTATCAGTGCCAACTGTGCTTATATTCTTTTGAAGTGAGTGGAAAGCCAGGGAGATGGAGGTAAACTTTTTGTGCATAGTCATATTTCTTCCAGAGTAACCAAAGTAACAGTTATGAACCAGCCTTTTACAATCTCAGAGCCACCATTGTGATTTCTTGGAAGGTGGTCTGATTCTCCTGTATATGGCTCTGCTGCAAAACAATAGTTTGTAGAAGAATCAGACAAAAAATTCACTGCAAGTTCATACTTCCCAGGTTTAGTTGGTGAAGGCTGAATGGACAATTCCCACAGAAAGACAAGAATTCCTCACTGACACTGACAGATTCATAAGGATTATAGTAAGGTGAGAGCTTGTCTATAACCGTATTCCAAAGGTCTAAAGCTGGAGCAAACTCATCCTGCTGTCTGTAAACTTCACATGTCAGAGCAGCGCATCATCAAATGTAGACATTGCAGTAGGAATCACGTTCTGTGTTCTGAAAACGTAGCACAGAATACTGGAAAATTCTCCTCATTGAAAAACTCTCAGATACCATCTTTATTTTGTTGGTGGACACCACAATTTAGAAAAATTCCCATTAGTCCTCATATTTCTTCTTCTACAAAATCACCAGAATTTTTGATGCATACGTGTTACATAACTCTTCGACGAGTGGTTCTCAACCTCTGGGTCACGACCTCTTTGTAACAATGAAAATATATCCTGCATATCAGATATTTACGTTACAATTCATAACAGTAGCAAAAAGACAGTGAAGTAGCAACAAAAATAATTTTATGGTTGGGGGTCACCACAACATGAGGAATTGTATTAAAGGGTCGCGGCATCAGGAAGGTTGAGAATCACTGGACTAGATGTAGTTTCCGGTTTATAAACTTGATAATTACATGCACAGTTTCATTATCAATAAATAGTTGGAAAGCATCCAGTGAAGTTTCGGGTTCGATTCCTGGGTGAGTCTTCAAAGGACTGGCTGATTGTCATCTCCCGTGATTCTTTATTGGCTGTGAGTTCCACATCATTGCTGATGGGGCCGTCATCTGAGTTGTAGGCTGCTCTATTTTTACAACTGGGTGTAGTCTTCCCTTGGGCATCATATTTTGCATTTCTTCTTCTCCATCATCATCATCATCATCTTTTTCCTCCTCTTTTACTCTCTTCCTCAGAATGAATAATTTCACACTCCACCACTACAAATTCTTCTTATTCACTATCTGAATTAGTGAAAATGGTCTCATTGCTGCCTTCAAAACCTGACACTATTAGTTCTTCCTCTGTCTCATCCACTGTCAGATTACATTGTCTCTTGGCCATCTTTGTGTCTATATCATGAGGAATAAAGTCAGTCATTGCTTGATAGAAATGGGTTTATGGAATTAGCAGATATTCTATATTTTTAGGCATACATACCTTGATCTTCCTTAAGCACAAACATACTGCTTGCTAAGATCACTATGAAAAACACTTAGAAAAAAATAGAATGCCAGTTTTTCCTGGAAAAGAGACCACAACTCTTTGCTGTCCATAAGAAAAGCATTGAGAACTGCTGATCTGAGAGTGCTAATTATGTGAAAGTATCTTGGAAAGGTGGGTAAGGGTCTAGTAACAAAAGTTGTAAATAGTGAAACCATAAGTCCCTGCATAACCAAATACACAATGACAAAACCATAGTGGTTTCAGGCCCTGATCCCCATTGGTATGTGATTTTTATAACTATTAAAAGTGAAATTCACTCATTCGTATATTGTAACAGCTTCCTGGATGATTTGTATCCTAGGAAACGTATTTTGGTTTAAAGTACAACCCACACTCTGAAGTGATCAAAAACTGGATCATAGTTATTTTATACAATTCTAAACATTTGCTAAAAATCATTGACTTTACATTTTCAAAATGGATGGTATTTTTAATGTGTAAATTATAGCCCGATAAAGTGGTTAAAAGGAAAGAAGAATCTCTGATTTGTTTGCTGAAAAATGAGGTGCTGGAGAGGCACCAGACGTGTGTGAACAAGAAGCCATCTAGGATGACCAGCAGTGCCGGCCATCAGAGGACATCAGGATTGGTTGCCATGATCATAACTAACGGGCTGTCCCAAGGGAGAAGCTACCAGTTGTTGTAAGTCACTAATTTTGTGGTAGTCTGTTAAGCATCAGTTGATAAGTAAAGCAAGGCATCTAAAGTGCTGGTATTTCTCTGTCTGATACAAAATTCTGAGGGTGTCCTTATCCTGTACAGTCATCTGACAGCAAATTTCATCTCTCCCACATCTTTCCTTCCATTTCAATTTTCCTTTCTTCTGTCTCTCTCTCTGCCTTTCCTACAACATTATCATTGTAGCAAAGTATTATTTCTTAGACACAATCCATTCTGTTAGGTAATTGCTCCAGAAGCAAGCCCCTTCCTGCTTTCCACAGACCAGGACTAGCTGTCTCACTCTTAAAGTTACAGCTCCTTTCCAAGTACAGAAAGTTGCCCTCTGAACATCAGATAGTTGCCTGCTAGACATCTCTTTATTTCCCTGTCACAAAACTTACCTCATTTCCCTATCCTAATTAATTACCTTCTGAAAATTTCAAACTTATGGCCTGCCCCTAAGGGGTCTTCCCACCAGAGCAGTAATCCTTATTGGCTCTTCTACCATCTGTCACCATTCTGAGACCTATAGAAAGGTGCGCTTTTCTTTTGGTCCCTCCTCCTCTTCTCTCTCTTCTCTTTTCTCTCCTCCTTGGTGCTGCTCTGCAGCCTCCCTCCTTCACCAATAAAGGCCTTTCGTACAAGCCTTGGTGGTCTGTGAGATCTCTGCCAGTAAAGTGCCACCCTTTCACTTCTGTTACCAACAATATTTCCTTTTGCCTCAGGAAAAGACAAAAATAGTTTCTTAAGCAATAAAATTTCATGTTTTTTCTCCAAAATTGGAAATAATA
The DNA here is from genome assembly GCF_000181295.1 of Otolemur garnettii. NCBI lineage: Eukaryota > Metazoa > Chordata > Mammalia > Primates > Galagidae > Otolemur > Otolemur garnettii. The sequence continues at coordinate 46,362,233 of NW_003852400.1, read as the reverse complement.
TAAGACATGAGATTTAGAAAAAAAATATCCACTGCAATTATAACACTGGAGGAAAAAAATTAGTGTTCCCATATCCAGAGTGGTCAGTATGCTGGATGTGATTATATAAAACAATTTTGACTTAGGCCAGGCCAAAACCTGAAGCATTAAACTCTCCTTAAGTAGATTTTTAAAATATTTAATTATTGTCCGTAGTAGTTAACTCACATAGCCTGAGCAGAAGTCCATGGTCAAGAACTAAGAATAAAGAGAGACATTATTCTACTTAGAAATCCCTGTCTCTTTTTATTTCCAGAATATTACAGGTACACCTGTTTTGACTACATCATTTGCTTTTGGACATTTGAAGTCAAAGCTATAAGTGTGCCCTTCACCCAGGAAGTATGCATCCTACCGGTTAGCTGTGAATTTCCCTTCCCCCGCCCCTCTACCACCTGCTTGGTTTCTGCTCAGACCTATTTCTTTGACCAGGATAAAAATGTATTTAGTGATGTGAGGATGCAATTTAAATTCAGATCAAATAAACAACAAGCACTGTGACAGTTACACAAACTTCCTGGCAGAGGGTTAATTTATTGTTACTATTGCTGATTTTTTTAAACCAGAGTACTTCTCGTCCATCAAGTTCTCTTTTTTTTAAGTTTTATGTGAATAAAAGCCAAATTTACACAGTAGTATCCCTATCTTAAGAGTTTGGAGAGTAAAAAGTAGAGGAGACAAGTAATAGCACATAGAATCATTTCTTACTGTTCCTCACACACCCTCTGCAGACACTCGAGCAAATCAGACAAGGAAAACCACTGACAGACTCCCTTACACTCTCTTCACCAAAGCACATATTCCACATAATACTTCTATTATCTGAAAGGCTTTTCATCAAACACTCGGAACTTTTTACATTGGAGAGGTGCCAACAGAGGTAGCTAACATCACAGAGCCAGCGGTGCAGTGTGGGAGCAAATCTCTGATACGAGAACTCTCAAGTGTCACCTTTTCTTGTCTCCTCCCTCCAGCTTTAATTACTTCCCTCCTCACTAAAGCACAGTGGACGGAAGTGTTTGCTTGCTTGCAACAGTCAAAGGTTGTTCCATTAATAAATGAGACCATTGAACAGACATATAAAATATAAAAAGAGAAAATATTATACATGATTCATATTTTAAGCCTGAATGTATAAAAAGAGCTTTCAAGAATTAAAAATAATCTCTCTTCTAGAATTCTTAGCTATGTGGTTAAAAAAGAAATCACATAATATAATTTTTTGTGGTAAACATGTATTGGCCCTAAATATCTAAATAAAGCTTCAACACTAGAATTTCAACAGTTTTAGAAAATCAGGAAATTACTCTCAAAACATCATTTTATAAACTATTAAATAGAAATTTCAACCGAACTTTTACATGATTAGGGAGACTCTGGTCAAAGTTAAGGTCAAATTTATTTTAATCATCTCATTTTCTCTAAGCCCTTCAGGTTCTAAAAATGATAATTTTCTCATTTTTTAAACATAAAAACATTTTTATGTGATAGAACTAAATGTCTTGGGATTTATTCATGTTTCCAAATCCATTCTAATCCATAAATTGCCTGAGAATGTGCGAGAACTTGTTATTAGGCTGCCTACTAGTAGAATTACCTTCCCTTCTGTTTCCTTGATATCTTTATAATACATTTTAAACATAATGTACCATCTAGTTTAAGGTCTATCAGATTGCTATGCCTAAAGTTATAGGCACAGCAATATGCTAGTATGGATATTCATGACACTGACCCTAGGATGCCTTCTAAGTCACCAAGAGATAGAAAATTATATTTTGACTAGTTTCAATGACATGTGTATTTTTATTAAACAGAAAAAAAATTACACTATGCATTTGTGCATTCCATAACAGGAAATAAGATTGGCATTCCTTTTTATCCACACCTTATCAATATCACCACACTAACAGCACTAATTTGAACACACATGGAATAGACCATGAGGCAGGGAAAGAAAACTAAATTCTTCACATTAGCCACTTTTCTCCATCATAAGTCAAGTGGTTGTTGCAGGAAGAATATCATAAAATGCCTCCCAATAGCCAGAACCCCCAGGTTAACAGAAATATTTGTTTGCAATGCCTTAAAGTATGGAAGACCGTTGATTCATATCTTACTTCTTTTCAGGTGGTTATTGATATAGAATGTTCATATCAACATAAACTTGTATAAGACATAAGGGTCTCTTTGAAGATTTGGACCCCTAAGTTACGAAAGTCCAAACTCTAACATTGAAAGTACCTGAAATCCCTATAAAATGAGAAACTGCTCTCAGAATAACTCCTTCTTGGAGATGATCTGTAAATATGTTGTTGCTGACTGAAATGAAGTTTCTCTTTGTCTCCATCAAGAACATCAAGGGGCATTCACAAGATGCTACGAGCATGTTTAACATTAGCCATTCAGTTCTGTTGTAACGTAACTGACCTGATGATCCAAAGACTAAATCCAAACTAAACAACACTGTCCACCAATATTATCCAGCTCTCTTTCCACTAGCCTTGTATCCACCAAGCTACCTTTTTTGCATTTCCATGTAATATTTTTTTTTTCTGGAAGAGAATGTGCTGACCAGCTGCATTTCCTTCCTCTTGGCAGCTCTATTTCTAATGATGAATTAATGAACTAGCCTTCTGGCTTATCAAGAATCTCCTATGAGTTTCATTAGCATGAGTCAGTTCCCCTGAGGCAGATCAAATCAGTGTTCAATGATGGAATGGAGTTTCTGGCCCTACAAAGTTGAAAATCCAGTCTCTAGGGACCATTGCCCCACCCCCAACTAAGGTATCACATGCCTCGGATCACGCTTGAATTTCCAACTGGCCTTTTAACATGTCTTTTTAAGTGAAATAAGGAGAAGGCTTTTAAAAGCAAGCAACATTTAAAAAAACTCAAGAAAAAAATCCTAAGTTATCTAAGAGGGTAAGTAGGCAAATCCTAGGGGAGACGCCGTCTACATTCTATTTTGGTTGTCCCCCTTGGCCTGTCTAAAAGTGCAGAGTGAAGCACAAATTTTAGCATTTATCTACTGAATCTGATCAACTCGGATACTTAGATCTCAGTCAAATCAGGTCACAAAAAGCTGTGTGTCTGCATCTATAAGGGATGAGCGTGGCCATTGCTTATCTTACCGGGCAAGAACCTCAACTGTTCATTTTACCTGCCTAGCTAGACAAAAAGTTGTTCCTCCTTTGGTAACTAAAGCCAAATGTTTAAAAAAAAAATACAAAAGAAACTTTAGAAAATGGCCATCTGTTCATTATAATTCAGGTCAATGTGGAAACTCTTCACTATCTGAGGCAAAAAAAAAAACTTCCCTCCGTTATATAAACTACTCCTTGGAATACAGGCTGGAAATAAAGTTCATATGCAATTTAAAATAGTTTAACATAGTAAATTGCACACAAACTTTACAGACACCCTGTATACACTGTCACATTAAAAATTTAAAGACAGGATAGTCTATATATGTGAAAATATATGAGAGGAAACTCATATTAGAGACAATGGTTTTAGGAAATAAAAATTTTCATGTCACTAGGCAGAGAAGGAGATAAAATTTCCAACAAAACAATGATGTGTGAAACTATGCATGATTTAGTGCAGATAACATTGGAAGCCACACACCGATCTCTTTGTAAGTCTAATCTGACAGTGATCCTCTCAAAACAACATCTCTTCAGGTAGAAACCACGTCATTCATTCTTTCTGATTTTTCCCTGTGATGCATTCTCAAACAGAAAGCTGTGTTCTGTGAGAGCAGAGTGAAAAACCAATGCAGGCTGCTTGCCTTTTGAAATCAATCATGGTCAACATCAGTATGGTGTTGCTACCCAGTGAAAAAGTCTTAGGTGGCAACAAAGCAGTATAGATGTTTTCCAGAAGTGTAGAAGAAAACTAGAATTAAGTCTTTCGACATCATTTCAACACTACAACGAGATGCACACGCATCAAGAGGCATGGAAATCAATCAGACCTTGAATGTCATGCTAGATCTTTTCTACATACCGAAGACTATGAAATTTCACAGCCTATTGAAGCTATTCTCTGAAATGCTGGCTGGAAAATACATTTAATCGCCATAACTATGTGGAAAATAATGGTGTTACTACTTTATTAGAAACATTATTTACTTACCGAGATTTATTTGCGTAAGCTGAAAGATAAAATCCTCAAATATGTTAAAACAATCATTTAAAATTCCCCTCAGTGCATTTTTCAGAGGCTTAGAAAGTCCATGCTAAATCCAAATTTCCTTTGTTCATGGGGATAAGATTAAATCAGGTCAAGTGGGATAAGAAGAGTATATGCATATTACTGATATCTTTATTGATTTAAAAATCTGGCCCCCATAATTTTTAATTCCATAAATCAAGAAAGGAATTATTGGGGAATGGGAGTGCACTGGCCATAAAGAACAAAGAAATGATAGTAATGTTATATAATATTAAATATACACACACGTATAGTTTTCCTAACATGAACGTAAGCTATTCCAAGTTTATAATAAATTAGTCAGTCAATATTTCAGTTCACTAGGAATTAGAAATTCTTCATTTAGTATATGAAATGCAGTATAACTCCATACTATTACTTTGATGACACAGCCATTATATAATTAGTACAAGTAGCAAGAAGAGAGTCCAGGCCTCAGAAAAATTTAAGGATTTATTTAATTCAATGAGGAACGATTATTAAAATGATGGGGCTTGGGGATACTGAATTTGCTAAGTGTCTGAATTGATAACCTTTTTCTCAATAAAAAAATGATGACCAGGAGTTCCTATTATCATCCTCTGGTGATTATAGCACATTTTTTAAAGGAAAGAATTAATTTCTCAAATTTGAATTGTAGATAGTGAAGATTTACTGCTCCCAGATGCTGGTACTAGGATTTATTGGATTAAGGAAAGCATTTTTGGCCAGGCACAGTGACCCACACCTCTGCTCCCAGCACTTGGGAAGTTTAGGTGAGAAAATCGCTTGAGTCCAAGAGATTAAGACCAGCCATGGCAACATAGTGAGACCCTGTCTCTAAAAAATAAAAAAAAAAAAAATTAAAAAATTAGCTGAGCATAGTGGCATATGCAACTAGCTACTCAGGAGGCTGAGGCAGGAGGATTGCTTGAGTCCAGGAATTTGAAGTGACAGTGAACTATGATAATGCCTCTGCACTCTACTCTGGGTGAGAGAGCAAGATCCTATCTCAGAGAGAGAGAGGAAAGAAATAAAGAAAAGGAAAAGAAAGAGAGAGAAAGAGAAAGAAGGAAGGAAAGAAGGAGAGAGAGAGGGAGAGAGAGAGAGATTACTTCTATTTGTTAGTGGCAAATAGTCTCTCAAGAAAAAAAGAGTTAATTTTTTTGGTCACATCATATTTCATATTTCTCTTGAAGCTTTGGGTTTTTTCTTCAGTTGTACCACAAAAGATATAATAGCAAATACCAAATTAGCATGATCCTCTTTGAAGAAGCAATTTCAATTTCATGTATATTTCAATAGAAATTTCTTATTTTAATTTTGTTATCATATAAATATTACAGAGCACCAATCAACATTACAGTTTTCTAAAATTCTAGTCAAAGATGGTGAATTGTGTTGGGAACACCAACTGTCTTAAATTAGATGCCAAAAAAAGGGGGGGAACCTTCCACAACTCTAACACTCATAACAATTTTTTATCTGTTCAAACTATTTGAAACAAAACATATAGCTAAGTATTCAAAAATTAGACTAACAATATGTACAATGTCTTTTTAAACATGTGCAATATCTTTTTTAAAATGCCTTCATGTACATAATTGCAACTAATTTCATCTTGGAATTTGGGATCACTAACCTGGCAAAATGAGTCAGAACATGTTCCAAAGATGGAACAGCATTTTATAGCATTTTAAGTACATATTCAAATGCTAATATCCAAAACTATTATTTCACAATACAGAACCATGGAAAATAGAAAATTCCGCCTACATTTTAGTCCCCAGAAAAAGCCACTTCTATACCCATTTTTGTAAAGACATGCAAGCATAAGAATAACTGTAAAATTTTGACAACCCACTTAAATTTTGTAAAAGGCAATTGACATTACCTGAAAGTTTACAGAAATAAAATTAATTAAAACTAACTTTTTAAAAATGAAAATGTACCAAAAAGTTGTTAATACTGGATAAACATATAGGTACAATAAAAAAGGCCATATAATCCTTGTAAGATTCATGTAGCTGCATGAATTTGGCATTAAACAGGCTTCAACTTCTGACAGAATGTGCAACACTTTGTTATGGTCAGGGTTTGTCAGAGGTTATCACTGGACTCTATTTCAAAGGTATCTGTGTCTGAGGTTTCATTCCTGGACTCTATTTCAATCTTTCACTTGGAATTTTCTTAGAACCTACCAAGAATGAACTTTAAATCCCTCGGTCAAAGAAATAACAAATAAAAATTTGTCATATGGATTCAAGATGGCTGACCAAAGACATTGGCGGCCAGATTGTATCAGAAAGAAAAAGTTTCAGATGAAAAAGAAACAAAACATAGACTGAGTGTAATTCCAAAGGAAAAAATGCCAGAACCTACCAGAGATTCCACAGGAAATATGTGCAGTACAGAACAAAAAGGAGCAAGATATTGGCAGAGTTTAACCCATGAAAGGCTGCTCTCTGGATCTTCCTGGTGCTACTCATATAGCTACTTCAGCAAACCAGGGCATTCCCCAAAGCAAAGGGAAGCAAAGGGACATCAAACCTGCTTGAGCACCCCATAGGCAACTCAGGACCAGCACACTTCTCTGTGGCACAGTCAAGAACTGAATGAGGGGAACCTGAGGACAGTCCTGCAGGCCAAATCCTTTACCTCCAGGACTCAATCACATTGCACAAGGGCACAAAGGGGGAGATTTGTGAACTAATCTGGGGAGGCAAGAGAGCCCATGTGGCCAGAGTTAGGGGGAGAGTGCAAAGTAGGTCTGAGCTACAGCACCTCATGGAGCACCCCTCACCCCTACAGGAAGACCATGCCTCAGCCCAGGATGGGATCCTAGACTGGGAATCTCCCAGCCTCCAACACCATTGCTGGGAAGCTCAGCAAGTTTGAGCTCTTCCCTCTGACTAGATGCTGGAAGAAGATCACAAGACAGGAAGAAAAGAAAAAGAGTAAAAACCACTCCTGACAGCCCAAGTGGGAATCTCAGAGGATCCCTCCTCCATAAACACACATTTTGCTTTGATGAGGCCACTTCAGCCCTTCCTTGATGGTTTTCCACAGCAACCTCTATCCAGATAGTTACCTTACTGGCTCCTGTAAAGCCTGAAACCAGTCTCAATTGACCCAACTCCATCTGCTGTTACTGTGGAGAAGAATAAAGGATCCCCTGAGAGATCCATTGATAGGAGCATTTGAGTGTTTCTTCTGAGAAGCTAGAGCTGGTCATAGGTCTTCCTCCCCTTCCTACCCCCAAAAAATACCGTAGCTTGCTGTTACCATGAGGAGGAAAGGCTCTTTCTACTGCTTACTTTCCATGAAGAGCTGCCTACAGTCAATTTTTATAGTCCTTTACATCATTTACTGACTCAGTCATGCAAAATATGGCTGATTCTTACCAACAGCACCACCTACTGTCTCAAAGATTAAATGGGGCATCCCAATATAATTCATGCTGTAAAAAAGACTATAAGATAATCAGTGCAAATGTCCTTATGGTAAAACGATTTTTTTCTTCTGGGAAGATTCCTAACAGTGGGATCACAGGTCAAATGGGAGATCTAATTTGAGATCTTTTACTTCTCAATACTTCTTTCCAAAAAGACTGTGTTAGTTTGCAGTCCCACTAACAGTGTAAGAGTGTTCCTCTCTCTCCACATCCACACCAGCATCTGCAACTTTGGGACTTTGTGATGTGGGCTAATCTTATTGGAGTTAGGTGATATCTCAGGGTGGTTTGGGTTGGCATTTTTCTGACAATTAGGGATGATGAGCATATTTTCAGGTTTGTTAACCATTTGTCTGTCTTCCTTAGAGAAGCTTCTATTCATGTCTCTTGCCCAGTGATCTCTGAGATTATTATCAGCTCAATTTACAATCACCAGGACATGAAAACAACCTAAATGCTCATCAACTCAGGAATGCATTAACAAATTGTAGTAGATGCACCCCATGGAATACTATTCAGCCATAAAAAAGATGGTGACTTCACATATTTTATAATATCCTGGATGGAGATGAAACACATTCTTCTTAGTAAAGTATCACAAGAAAGGAAAATCAGTTATCCAATGTATTCAATACTAATGTGAAGCTAGGAGGCAATCTGATGCATGCCCACACAGGTGAAAAACTCATTTCAATTCAAGTTGGGCAGAGGGGTAGAGAGGGGAAGAGGAGGTTGGGGTTGCTCTCAACCCCATGGACACAGGGTAGGGGGTTGGCACACGAAATACTCAGAAATGCATTATATGTGGATTGGCACAATAGACATTCACCAGAGTAACGACACCAAAAGGTAATGCTCAGAGCTTATAAAAAACAACAGCACAAGAGGGAAAACAAATCAATAAGGTACACCTAAAGTGGTAAACAGAGCAAAATCCCACAAACCAATTCTGTCAGTCAACATACACAGTTAGAATGCCTACTCAAGAAACGTAGGCTCGCTGAATGGGTAAAAAAATACAACCCACATATCTCTTGTCTCCAGGAAAGACATTTAACTCACAAAGTCTCATACAAACTCAAGGTGAAGGGGAGGAAAAAAAAATCCATGCACATGGAAACCAAAAATGAACTGGGGTAGCCATTCTTACAGATAAAATTAACTTTAAATCAACAGTGGTCATTACATAACGGTCAAGGAAGAAATTCAACAAGAAGACATAACAATCCTAAATATTTATACATCTAAACAGGACTTCTCATATACAGGAAGCAAATTCTAATAGATATAAGCAAAGAGATAAAGAACAGCATCTCCATCACCCCACTGACAGAGCTGGATACATCAAAGAGAGCAGAAAATAAGTAAAGAACATGGGGCCTAAATGGCAAAACACATTTACAGAATGTTCTACCCAAAAACTACTGAACATACATTCTTCTCATCAGGACATGGAACATTCTCCAAGGTTGGTCATATAGGCCATAAAACACATCTCAACAAATTTTTAAAAACTTCTCATACGATAGTGGAATAAAACTAGAAACCAACGTTGAGAGTAACAATTCTACACAAAGTCATGAAAATTAAGGAACTGGCTGGTGAACAATTATTGGGTTAATAATGAAATGAAGATGGACAACAAAAGATTCCTTGAACCGAGTGACAAAAGGAACACAAGCCGTCAAAATCTATGGGATTCAGCAAAAGCAGTCCTGAAGGGGACATCCATAGCTATAAACACTTACACCGGAAATTCAGAAAGATTACAAATTAAAAACGAAATATGACATCTCAAGAAACTAGGAAAAGAAGAGTAAACAGAACACAAAGCCAGCAGAAGAAAGCAAATAACAAAGGCCAAAGCATAACTAAACAAAATGGAAAACAAAAAATGATTCAAAATGTCAGTGAGACAAAATGTTGCTTCCTTAAAAAGATAAATAGAATTGATACGCTCCTGGCTAGGTTAACCAGGAATAGAAAGGACCCAAGTAAGTTCAATCAGAAATGAAAAAGGAGGCATTATAACTGATACCACAGAAATACAAAATATCGTCTGTAAATACTATGAAAATCTCTAAGCATATACACTAGACAATGTGGAGGAAATGGACAAATTCCAGGAAACACAATCTCCCAAGACTCAATCAGAAAGAAATAGAACTTCTAAACAGACCAATAATGAGCGGTGAGATCAAAGCAGTAATAAAAAAATCTTCCAACAACAGCAAGAAAAGAAGCACTGGATCAGGAGGGCTTCATCCCAGAGATGCATGGTTGGTTCAACACATGTAATTCCATCTGTTTTTGTTTTGCTTTCCAGAAGCTTAACATGAAAATCAGACAGCCAGGCTGGAATTCAAAGAACTACATGAAGAAAGACATGCAATTATTTAAACAAGAAGATAAAAGATACAAGTTGATTTTAAAGTGTTTTAGTGCTAAACTGTATAGCTTTTGGTGACTTATTACTTGAAGAAATTTAAGCAAACAGAGAAGACTAACTTCTGGTGTAAATACCCATTTGTTTGATAGTTGCATAAAATGAGACATTCAGAGTAAGACGGGAAGAAGCTTTTAAGATAGAATATGATTTTATTTGAGATAAGGGGCATGTGAGTTCACTTCCAGACACACACTGAGGAAATATTTAGAAACAAAGTCACGGGTCCAGGCACCCTTGCTTAGTCAGAGCATTAAAACCAGGGCGACGGGTGGCACCTGTGGCTCAAAGGAGTAGGGCGCAGCCCCATACACCAGAGGTGGCAGGGTCAAACCCAGCCCTGGCCAAAAACTGCAAAAAATAAAATAAAATAAAGATAAATAAATAAACAAACAAACAAATAAAACCAGGGTGACTGATCACAAACCAATGCCCAAGTATATCTGATACAATGCTTGAAAACTCCCTAAAACACATGGTGGTGGGAAATACTGATGATGAGACTACACTCAGATATCATAGGCATGAGGGTGGGGGCTGGAAACATTTAAAATATATAGAGAGATTTCCTATTAATATATCATTGCTAACCACACGAGGCCCAGGAAAATCAGGTCACATAAATTACTACTGGAAAAAGTAATGAGTACTAAAAATATTTTTTAAATACATAAGAGAAGTAGCCAGAGAAGGCGATTAACATACGGTTGAAAAGACAAATGGTGGGACATGAACCAGATAAACAATTGTTAGGGAGGAAATAGGATAAACGGTGAAAAGAAAGTGATCCCACATTAGCTTCCATAGAGAGAGAAAATGGAACTGTTGGTTCAGTGGGCTTCTCGACAGACATTTCTGTAGTTCTTACTAATAGTGTGGATTCAGTATGGGGAACTAGTTACACAGACAATGAATAAGCTAAATGCCAAACCAGAACAGGTGAGACAAGAGAAAGATCAGGAACCTCTGACACTCTACCATCTACAAGGTGACAAGATAGTGGGAAGAGGGCACATTCCTAGAGCCCAGAGCTCTGGGTTTGCAGGGTTGGTCAGTCTGGGCTGCTAGAAATATCATAGACTGGGTAGTTTAAACAACAGAAATGTATCCCTCACGGTTCTGGAGGCTGGGCAGTCAGAGATGAGGGTGCAGCAAGGTGAAGTTCTGGAAAGGGTCTTCTTCGTGGTTTGCAGATTGGCCTTCTGGTTCTCCTCGCATGGTGGAGGAAGAAGAGAGAGAGAAGGAGAAAGAGGGAAAGAGAGAGAGAGAAAGCTGTTTCCTGTCATTTCTTATAAGGGCTCTGACCCCAGTGTGAGGGCTCCACCCTCATGATCTAATTACATCGCAAAGGCATCACATTGGGGATTAAGGTTTTGAGGAGACACATTCAGTGCATGGCATCATGGCATATTGGAAACCGGAACTGTGAGAGAGACCCTCTCTCTGGCACTGGAGCCAGGGAGGAAAATCTGTAGCTGCCAGAGGTGCTGCTCGAGGCAGAAGTAAACAGTGAGAACTACCTTGGTATCAGCTCTCCCACCTCCCACCCATGTTCCCCACTGGCCAACACTACTAGAAATCTAAGCCATCCTGGGAGGAGTGTTCTGTCAGGGAGGGGTGGGGCTAGAGAAAGGAAGAGGAAAAAGGAAGGGGCCTAAGAGCAAAGGGCTAAATGAGGTCCGGATGAGGACTGAAAAGAGCTGGCCATATAAACGCAGACCCTTCACCATTTGGAATTTCTCTATTTAAAAAAAAAATCTTTGAAATGTTAAATAGGGGCATTGCCAAAATAATGCCACTAGACCCCAAGGACAAGTGAGGTGATATTAAACAAGGAGACTGTGGTTCATGCATGGCACAAGAATCAGTCTCTAGAATCTTTTTTTTTTTGAGATAGAGTCTCACTTTGTTTCCCTGGGTAGATGTCGTGGTGTCATAGTTCACAGCAAACTCAAATTCTTGGGCTGAAGCAATTCTCTTGCCTCAACCTTCTGAGTAGGTGGGACTACAGGCCCCAACGCCCAGCTATTTTTAGAGATGAGGTCTTTCTCTGGTGCAGGCTGGTCTCGAACCTGTGAGCTCAGGCAATCCACCCACCTCAGCCTCCCAGAGTGCTAGGATTACAGACATGAGCCACTGAGTCTGCCCCCCGCCTCCAGAATCATTTTATTTCAAACTAATGGTACTGAGATTTTAATAGTAAAAAGCAAAATCTTTTTCTAAGAAGTTGATTAAATAAAAGCAGATATGGAAAATAAGCACAATTTTAGTACACTGAGCTTCTGAATTTGCTGCAAAAATGCATCCATGGGAACAATAGATTTTCTATGAATTAATCCCCAATGAACTTTAAACTAAAATTATTTCTAAACAAATTCAGTCGTTTTAAAAAATCATTAAACTTTCTCTTGGATAAAATATCTATTTATTTAAACACTGCTGCTAAGTGGCTGGGTGCAGTGGCTCAAACCTGTAATGCTAAGATTCTGGGAAGCCAAGGCAGGAGGACAGCTTGAGAACAGGAGTTCAAGACCAGACTGAGCAAGAGAAAGACCTTGTCTCTATTAACACTAGAAAGATTAGGCGGGCATTGTGGCAAGTGCCTGTAGTCTCAGCTATTTGGGAAGTGTCACAGAAACCTCAGTTGAACCATGGAGTTTGTGGTTTGCTGAGGGCTACATGCCATAGCTCCCTAGCCTGGGCAACAAAGACTCTGTCTCAAAAACAAAACAAAACAAAACAAAACAAACACTATACACTAAACATTGAATCTGGAGAAAGAAGTAGCAAGGACAGATTCCTCACTATCACTAATTAGCTTTGCAAAGTCTAGTAAATCACCTACCAGGGTATAACTCACTTCCCCCTTATACTATGTAGGAATAAATGTTCTTGGCCCACCAGTCACACAGGTGTTTTGAAGTTCAAAATAGTTCAATGATTAAAACATGCAAAATGTAAAACCACCTTATAAAATTAAAAATGCCTAGCCTTAAGCTGGTGACCATAACCCAGAATGAGAAGAGCTGTTTAAACAACTTCTAAAATAGGGTAGTGAACATCCACTGTGTACTGGAGAAGTGGGTTTTAGGAAGAGTAGTTATATAAATTAAATTGAACTAAAAAAAATTAAAGGTATTCCCTAGAATATCGTGGCCATTAAAATTCCCCAAAAACATCCCAGGCCCCCTGCAAACTAGCCACGTTCATTCTATTTGACAGATAAATGTTGAAAATATTAACTTTATAATGATTTAACAATTTTATTTATTGAAGCTTTTTTAAAGTCAATATTATTTTATTTTAGTCCAAAACAAAACAAAAATGAAACATTTTCCACTGGTAAATAAACTAACATATCAATAATATATAAAAATAACAAAAATCAACTAGGCAATCCTACTAAATACCATAGATGTAACAAATTAACAGAAGAGCTAAGGAACACTAAAATTTCTCTTTTACATTGCCTAGGGTGGGCCTACCTCATGATTCAGAGGTCGCTGTGGAACCAGAGCCTTACTGCACATACAGCCCTCCCATGAGCCTCTCTGCGAGCTCATGGGGAGCGTGGACCACAATAGAGATTGAAGTCTTCAGGATGTTCTAGGTCACCATCAAGACTCCGTTATACCTGTTGTTAGGCTAAGGAGTCTTCTACATCCCCTAGCAGTTGCCAGGCTAAGTTCTGATTGATCAAACTTTCCCTTCTCCCCAGCTGTGAGCAATCACTTGTCACAAAATTAAGGTAGATAGCACCACGATGGAGGCCTGGGCCCTTCCCCCCATCCTCCTTTCCAAGAGAGCCCACTGTGTTAGGTAACTACTTACCTAATACAGCCACTGTTTTCCAACACCTTCCCTTGCATAGGTTAGGAATTCTGGCTTGAAGGGACTTCTAGCACGAGTCACATACTTTACCAAATCAGCTGCTATGAATCTTTTTAGAGAATGGTGATGGTTTCACAATTCTGAAAGTATAGAGTAAAAACCATGAACTGTATGTTTTAAAAGGGTGAATGTCATGGCACAGAAATTATACATCAATAAAGCTGAGGGGTTTTCCAAATATTTTGCTGAGTATAGGACACCAGTCCAAACATTTTGCCAGGTGACTTTAATTTTGGAGCTCCAGCTAATCTCTACTTCGGGTCATGAGTTCTAAATTTGGATCTCAGAAAGTGCAGGTGAAGCAGTGGTTTGCAAACCTTAGTACAATTCATCAGAAATATCTGGAGGATTTACTAAAAGATAGTTTAATTGATCAGAACCAGCACTTCTGATCCAATAGGTCTGAGTGGGGCTCAGACTTGGCAATACTAACAAGTCTCCAAGCAGTGCTGATACTGCTGATCCACAGTCTACACTTTGATAATCACTGTGCTAAGCCTTTATGTCCCCAAAACAAGCAATTAAATAAAAAAGGTCACTTACACTCCTCCACCAGGTGTACATTTGTCTTATATTTGCAAAACTAAGGGCTGCTCAAGTGACCCTTCTCAATGGAAAAAAACAAATAGCATCTCTAAGTTAGAATTTTAAGGTTGAATCTGCAAAGGAAGGAAAACATATTTCAGGTAAAGAACGACAAATTCAACCTTGTGATGACAATGAAACGTCTGGGAGGAGATGTTGTTGGAGGTTCGTACCCTAGGATTTAGGGAGAAAAAATTAATTAGTTCAGATGTTAAGTGTGAGTTTCTTTTGAACAGTGTTTCGAGGGAGGACAACTGAGAGCAAAGAATTATGTTTATAGGAAGCTCCTTAGGAGCAAGAGAAAGGGTTAAGAAAGGAAGCAGGAGAGTGGGGAATTCAGTAGCAAAGCCGAGTAGGAAGGTGTGTTACAACCTGGGAATGCCCTGCTGTGGGAACAAGGCAGCCAGCAGCATCAAAGCAGAAAGAAGCTATAATCCGAAAAGGGCATCTGGGGTTTCAGTAGACAGAACAATGTAATTGGGGGGCTAGAATTTTCATGATGATATAACACAAATTTTTTTTTAATTTGCTCATTTCTCTCAAATACATTTTACATCTCAACAAAATGCAATTCAAGTAAAACATTAAAATGAAATTTTTTTAAAGAAGTGCACTTGTGTACTTTCCACTTCATTGATCCTGACATGAACATGAAAAACCACTCATCTTGGGCCAACCTACTTGTTTCCCTGAGGAGGGTGATGCTGAAAACGCACATGACGATAGCAAATCCAAGACTCCCGGGAAGGAGCCGACTGCCAGTACTGGGTAAGGCCAATTCAGGGATCCTGGGGAAGGCATTTTCCCGGCCTGGAGCTTACAAAGCACCTCAGGCTCAAATGTTTTTGATATTTTAGCCCTATTTGGCCTTTTCATATTTAGCCAATTAGCAATAAGAATGCTTAGCAGGCGGTGCCCGTAGTTCAGTAGGCAGGGCACAGGCCTCATACACCAAGGGTGGTGGGTTTGAACCCGGTCTAGGCCCGCTATAAAACAACAATGACAACTGCAACAAAAAAAATAGCCAGGGATTGTGGTGGGCGGCTGTAGTCAGAGCTACTTGGGAGGCTGAGGCAAGAGAATCACTTAAGCCCAAGAGTTTGAGGTTGCTATGAGCTATGACGCCACAGCACTCTACCCAAGGAGGCAGCCTGAGACTTTGTCTCAAAAAAAAAAAAAAAGAATGCTTACTAATTGTCACATTGTATATGAATATTTAGATTTCTGTTCCACCTGCCACAAAAATTAATCTATTAAAAATACACAAATATAGTTTGTAAGTACACTATTTTGATTCCGGGTACCACTGATTTTGTTTGCTTAGTTATGTTTCTAAATTATAACTTTGAACTTCCTAACAGGCAGCCTCCTCTAATCCCTGGAAGTTCTGATCCTCTGCTCTTTGCTCTGCGTTACCCTGATCTTCTGTTTCCTGGCAGGAAGAATGATAGAGTAGAAATACTGGCGTCCAAGAAACCTAGTTTAAAAAAAAAAAAAAGTGTGTGCAGCTTTTAGCTGTGACACATCAGACAGGGACTCTTATCTCTGTGATCTCTGTTTTCTTCATGTCTAAAATTTGAATAATTCTGCCAACTTGGTGTCTCTCTAAATGAAATACTGTGAACATAGTCCTTCATAAACATGAACTTAGTTCTGCCCTTACCCAGACCGGGCAGCTCTGTGTCTGACATCAAGTGGCACTCAGTAAATATCACTGCCTACACTCATTCCCACATCCCTCCAAGCTGCTGCCATTCCCAGCAGTAAGTTCTGCTCTAAATTCACTCTTTCTCCTATGCCGAAAGCTAGCACAAGTGA
>NW_003852400.1:46342497-46345668 GCF_000181295.1 Otolemur garnettii | reverse complement strand
AAGCAGAAATTATGAGAATTTATCTTTGAAAGGATTTGGTTCAAACCTACCTTTATATACAGCTCTTCATAATAGTTTCTTTTCACATCCATTATTTATTTAATCCTTCCTCTACAAATGGAAACCTCTTGAGGGCAAGTCCTGTGTCTTCTTTAGCTTAAAATTCTCCCCTGGAATCCATCCCAATTGTCTTTTTATAGAAAGACATCAACTGTGAGTGCTAAATTAGTAAGATCCAGTTTTGTTAGATTAGTAAGATCCAGTTTTGTCATGCTGCTCTTAGTGGAGAGCAGTGAGTAACCAGTCCATTACACCACCCTGCATTCTGTAAAGGATCCAGAGAAAATGCTACAGTTGAGGTCTTCTCAACAGAGATTTGGGCAAACAGACTAAAAATAAAACCAATACTGCAGTCCCTCTGTCCCAATAACTTCAAGTGCATGCTTTGATTTGAAACAGATGGATTTGCTTTGAGCCCAATATTCCTGATAGATAAAACAGAAAACAAATCTCCTTTCTAATATTTTTGAATACCCAAGATGGACAATTCTAGAATAAACAGAGAAAAATTCCATCACTTGTTCTTAAAAGTTTCCAAAATAAAATTACTGATGCTGTGTAGCTTGATTCCTGTAAATATTTTTAAAGGATTATAATAAATCAGATGTAAAAAAAAAAACAAACTAAAAACTCTTTTAAGTGCCTAGGAATCAACTGATAAATTTTGGTATATATTATGAGCTGTCTATAGTACACAGAGTACTGAGAGACAGGCCTCCTTTGATATCTTCCTGGGGATCATTCTGGGAGATATGACCCTTTCATTTCCATTTCGTAGGTGAGGAAACTGAAGTGATTTTCCAAAGTCATCATCCCAAGGTTAATGCGGACATATTTTGAGCTGTTCATTCTTTGATCGTGTGGTTTCACTACTATATTGCTCTGATTTCTCTTTATTCCATCTTTGCGTCTGAGGAAAATATTGCTAATGAGGTACTTTTCTCTAGCCGGGTTACCATGTGATGGCAATTTCCACCTTGAATCAGAGCAGTCAGAAAAATAACAAAGGCAGGATCACAAAGAGTATCTGCTGATGATAGCAAAGGCTACAGAGGGGCTGGAATGGAAAAATTCTGGGAGCAAGGCGAATGCTTCCCCTAGAAACTGCACAGCACTTTGTGCATGGACATCTTAACAATTTTTTCTTCAGTCATCAGTAGATGACAGTGATCTAGAGTGTAGAAACGCAGTAAGCAATTTTAGGTGAGCTCAGGGTAGGAAATGACCTGAGAGTTTGCATGAGCTGCCACAATTTATACACGACCTGGAGAATTTATGGTACAGCATTAAATAAGAACGGCTTAGCTAAATCACCTGTATAAGCAGTGACCTTCCACTGCCCTGATGTCTTCACAATTGCAGCAGATGCCTTTTTAACTACTGGGATTGATTCATGCCATTCTCTCTTAATAGCCCTGCTTCCAAAGGCTTTTCAGTTGCCTCAATAAGTGCCAATACAGCTATGTTGTATTGCTTTAATTAACGTCCTTCAATTATAATCTAAATCTTACATGTTTTGTGCCAATTTTCATAACTATCAGCTTTAATCTGACATTTCAGAACACAGAATCTCAGATATCAAATATACATTCCATATTTCTCTCCTTATCACTTCTTGGCCTTTTGGCTATGATCAAGTGCCTATTTCTCTCCTTAAAAAAAGTTTAAGCTGTGCCAAGATTGAGTTTCAAGTTTCATTTATTTGATCAAAAATTTAGTATTAAGCTGGTATTTAAGAAAAACTCTGGAGTCATTTTGGGAACAATTGGGGAAGTTTTAACTATGAACTGGATGTTAGGAAATTGTGTTAATTTTTTTAGGTATAATTACAACGTGGTATTCTGACTTGTAGAGAAAAGTCTTTATTTTGGAAAATACTAATTGAAGTATTTATAAGTGAAGAATTCTGTAATAATATCTGCAGCTAATCTGTTAATAATTCCAATCAAAAACTATTTGTATTTATCTCTAGATATATATATTACATATGATATAGAGAGAGTGCTACATAGTTAAAAATGATAACATAGACTAAGCTAATACAGAAAACATAAAAATTACAGAATGTAGTTTGTGGAAATTGTGCTAAATTATATCAGCTTTGTGAATGTGTGCTGGGCCTATTTTTCCTCTTCTGTATATTTCCACATTTTCCTATTAAAACACTGGGAAAAAATTAATTTTGTCATTAATTCGTGTGTCATTCTAGAGACACAACTGCAACTGTGATTGTAAAAAGTATAAAACAAAGTCCAAATAAAAGAAAAATACAAAGTTTGTGACTTCATAGTTCAGTAGTCTAATTAAAGATACGCAAATATATTATCATTATAATCTGTAATGTAGATAGTACTATTACAGTAGTTAGTAGCAAGATCATCAGGCTTCAGAAGACAAAGAAAATAATTTTGCCAAAAGATGGCAGGCAAACATTTCCCACAAGGACTGTTCCTTTTACAAGGGCTCAGAAATGATATATGAACACAGCGAGCATCACTGGTAGAGCCAAGCGGAGGACACACCTGTAGAAACGTAAAGCGGCCCACTCAGAGGGTCCGGACCACTGAGCGTGAAGAGAAAGACAATGAAAGATGAGTCTACCCAGCCACCCAAAGGCTAGAGATTTCACAAGAAGCCCAGTACCGTCTGCTACATATTTGTAACACCTTTCTGGAAGCAGTATATATCTGCTAAAAAATGGTCAGGAAGGGAATGATATGTTCATTAATCACTGAATTCCCAGCTGAATAGTCGTTCAAACTCTGGGTTCAGAACAACTTTTTGGCTAGTGTCACATACAAATGCCCAAAAAGCTTCCCAACAATTTGAAGAAAATCATGGCTGATTTTCTGATGAATAAGCTAAGTCTAAACAGTTGGGCCATTCTGTTATCACACCAAGAGAGAGTAAATCGTGAAACCCATGAATGATAGGAAGGAATATATGAACTGATGTGCATCATTTTTAAAATTTTGGCATTCAAATATGAGAACAAAAATTAAGCCAGGCCACACACAGTGGCTCATACCTATAATCCCAGCACTTTGGAAAGCAAAACGAGGAAGATCCCTTGAGGCCAGGAGAAGCCTGGCAAAGAGCAAGACCTTATCT